>NC_086049.1:1223279-1823279 GCF_947568885.1 Cydia strobilella | reverse complement strand
CTGGTGACAGACAGACGGACAGACGGACAGCGGAGTCCTAGTAATACCCGTTTTTATTTTTACCCTTTGGGTACGGAACCCTAAAAACCACCAATAAAAATCTATCTATATCTATCTATAGGGTAATATTTTTTCGAGTATATATATTTTAAGTTTTACAAATAACTAGCTCAAACCCGTTCCTTATCGCTTCCGGTGCAAAAGTGCCCATAATGCTGACGACATTACCCCGCTGGGTGGCTATGGACAGATACGATTCGGAGCGGGGGTCATCTCCCTTTTGTCTTATGTCACGCACAAACTTTTTCGCCTGCAGCAGCCCGCCGCCGTTTGCACAGCAAATTGAGTACCTAGGTACCACCCATAGTCTGCATCTTTTCAAATGACTTTTTCGTCTAAGACGGTAATCTGTTAAACAAAAGCCATTGTACCTTTGTGCGAGCGGTCGCCCATTGTGCACCATTGAGTCTGAGCGCGTGCTACGGCGAGTGCCATTGTCAGAGACAATGGTACACAATGGGCGACCGCACGCAAAATCTTCTCAGACCATACCTCGTAGTGTATTCGTTGATTAAACTACAAACGCGCTGTCTTCACAAGCACTATGCACCACTAACAGAGCAATTAAGGCGCCTCGGGTCTTTTAATCAGCACTTGCTTTGATTACAGCGCCGACATATTCAGTCTTTGAGACTGCGCGTCTGATTAGCCATGAGGCTGATTCTGTTTTCAAAAATCAAAAATTATTTATTTTTAAGAAACAAAGACCCAGAAACATACCTTACAAAACACTATTTTGGCGACAGAACGGCGTTAATTCTCCGACAAGATTTTATTTGACCTTCGGTTGCCGATTTTCAGTGGTATGGTCCGACAAGAAATTGTAGAAAATTATTGAGGGCGCCACTTTTTACGTAACTGTCACATTTTTGACGCAAAATGCTTAAACATGGTAATAATTTAGCATGGAAATTTTTGAGTTCCATTTTATTTAAATTCTACTATTTTATGTCGCACTGTAACTACCTACTGATTTATTTTACTGACAAGGAGACTCTTAAACAACAGACGAAAGTCATCGAATGTCAACGATTTCGCATCTATAGGTAAACGATTATAACACAAAAATGATAAAGTAGATTTGTCCAAGACGAAAAAAAAATTATGAACACCAAAAAACATTTACACCAATAACAGGACGAAGGATTGCATATCATTTAAATACACAATGTTTTGAAATTACCTAGTCATTGACATAGCCTATACTGACATGTTATTTGACATACGCATATTCTTGCCATATGTAAGCTGCTTGTTGCGACACTATCTCAGGGCCAAATAGAAGTTACGGTTTTTGTCTTATTTTGATACGACTTTGGCCGTGAGCAGAGCACCCTTGGAGGAATGGAGGATATAACCAAATGGAGACGCCTTGTCTGTAATTTTCTGTACAAAACAGTCTGCCAATTTTTGCGGGGGAGGGGAACGTCAAATGTATACGTAACGTAAAAATAGTCATGACAGATAAACGTTAGTCCATACAATGTGTATGACCATTAGTCATATTCCGTTTGGTTATATTCTCCAATTGAGCTCCAATCAGATTTAGGTGAAGAACTTTCTTCGTCTTAGCGGCTCACGTTGATTTGTGCTGACGAAACTATAGCATGCCAATCGAAAGTGAAAATAAGTATGTATGGAAATGATCACGTGACTTTTCGTTGCCCCTGTCATCCTAATACATGTTTTTTCGATCGGTGTTTGTCGATGTACGTTTGACATCTTGGCTAGGCCCTGGAGTCGTCTTTAGGGACCCACTGATTACCAGTCCGCCGGACGATATCGGCCTGTCAGTTGTTCGGAACTGTCAAACTTTTGTTCTAACTGAGAGGGCGATATCGTCCGGTGGACTGGTAATCAGTGGGCCCCTTAAGGCATTTTGCTCGCACTTATTGGTGCGCGTGAGATGCCTGTAACACGACTCAAAGTTGTATCAAAACGAGATGTAAATCAAACCAAATTGTAAAAATGGAATCGGCCTGCACCATTTTACATTCTAGCTAGACTTGAAATCATTATGTGTACTGCAGGAATGTGATTAGTACCTTTTGACAGCTAATTGGAGCTATTTTTGATTTGCCTTGGACTTTAAATTGTTCGCGATTAGAGGGGAATTGAATCGTCGGTAGAAATTCGAATCCAAAAATTGACAAATCCGCTTTATTACCAAAGCTCTATAATATTAAGAATTCTATAAGCCCTCGTGCCTTGAAACCCTCACAGCGCTCAAGATTCGATTTGTTAAACCACTTACTCGGGTATCAATATTAGCGGTTTAACAACAACTTTTCCACCCTTGTAAAGCAAATAACTAATATAAGTAGGTTAATAAAAAAATCTAACGCATCTGGAGAAAAAGATTCAAATTGAAAGTACGACAATGTTTCTGAATCAGTCGTATGAGAGCACCATTTATTTACCGTCCTCCACGTTTTCAGCGTAAAAACTGCTTCACTGGCCAATCCAACATTACATTAAGATTTCAAAATGATTTCATTTTGTTATCATTCGCCCGTGCGTCTTACTCACGCCAATACACGGACTTACTCACGCCAAATGGGGGAGGGGCCAGATGACCGAACGAGACGCACTTATGTATCTTTCAGTAAGAGTAGCAGAGAAAGCGCCATTATTTTTTTGTCCTGGTCACAGTCTCACCTTTTTTTAATTCTTCACCGTAAAATTAGTATTGTTTATGGTGGGCAACAAATAACCCGACCAAATTACGTAGGTTGTTTTTGGTATGTTGTCAGGAATGTTAAAACGTGTTTTTAATTTCGTCACATTGCGTATGTTCTGTCCCTCACGGGCGCACGCGTATAGTTCATCTATATAATACTAGGTCTATGGACAAGTACGAGCGAAATGTACGCGCGGAAAACAAAATGACATCATTTTGCATCGGAATGCAAGTTCCAATTGACTTCACTGTAAAAATATGCAGTGGCAAATGCGAAAATGGTTAAGGATGCGAGCTGGAAAAGGAATTTTTAAAGCCCTGCAGTGCGCGTGGGTGCTGTTGTAGCTAATTCAAGCTACAAGGATGATAAAGTACCAAGGACAATGGAGTTGGTCGGTCAAAGTTCTGGAGGATATAACCAAACGGAGACGCCATGTCTGTAATTATATGTACAAAACAGTCTGCCAATTTTTGCGGGGGAGGGGCACGTCAAATGTATACGTAACGTAAAAATAGACATGTCAGAAAAATCGAATTTAAACTGTTGTAAGACATGCTAACATTAAATAATTTCACGGTTTAGACTCACTTGTTTTAGTCACTCGCGCGACATGTTTCGGGGAGCCTAGGTTTCCTTTCTCAAGCACTAATAGTGCGAGCAGCGTTCACGACGGCCGTTAGTGCTTGCTTAGTGCTTGAGAAAGGAGTAGGTCTCCACGTCACTTAGTGAAATGGCACTATTTAATTAAATAAATCCCTCATGGAATCCATCATCAGACTAAACCTTCATAAAAATGTTCTTTATAAATCTTAATGGCTTAGTAAACATAAGAGGACAAATCGTCAAAGTGAACTATGCATCGTTAAAGTTTCGTTTTCATCATCATCAGCAGTTCCACTTCATTAAATGTCACTTTTTCTGAACGTAAATACTTGATTTATTAATGAAAATACAAAAATCACTATATGTATGCCTATAAGGTTCGAGAAGTTCCCTGGATTCCTCATGGATCCCATCATCAGAACTGGGTTTTGACAAAAGCGTGACCAACTTGGGACTATACACATTCAAACAAAAAAACAATTTTCCAAATCTGTTTTCCAATGAGCAATGACGGAGTTATGAGGTAACATACATACAAAAAAAAATACGGTCGAATCGATAACCTCCTCCCTTTTGGAAGTCGGTAAAAAAGTGACGTTTCTTGGATGAAGAAATCGAATTTGAGAATCGGTACCGCTGTGACTTCTTATAAGCATTGTTCGAATCGGGCCGTATGCCCTCTGTTCCTACACAGACATTTGTGACCACGCGGCAGAGACAGCATAATGAAGTCATATAAATTCCAAAGTATCTACCTAGTAGTTAGACGCGAGGGGAATATAGAGTGCAAAACGAACGGAACGAACGCAAAGCGTGTCTGATATTCAGTTTAATTAAATTTCCATATTTAACAAATATATATGCCAGGAATTCCGATGGCTCGTCATGTTGGGTAGATATAATTAGTGAGGGATTTTGATGAATTACTATTAACAGATGAAGTAGGGTATCCTATTAGAGATGCCACGAATAGTGGTTTTACCCAAATACAGAATATTCGGCCACAACACAACATGAGTAAGTACATTTTGTATAAATTTTATATTAAATTAAATTATTATTTATTGCGGGCACTAGTCTAGTGTTAAACAATTATACCTGCGTCTATATTAGTCACAAAATAAATACAAAATTAATCATCGAAACAGTAATCCAAATAAATCCAAAATTAAACTAGCTCTGGCTCTGTGAGCTGTAAATCTCGCGACCCATGGCACCACCATTTTGAAAAAATACTAACTGATACGACAATAAAAATATATTTAATTATTTAACACCCTTTCCGCAACCACCTAGAAAATAAAATAAAATTTGTTTCTTTAATATCGAACGAATCAAAACAAAACAATCAATTTTGTTCCATTAAATAATGAACAAATTTTATTGGAGGTATTTTGTACTAGCATTAGAACCGTAAGCTAGAGGCTATACCTAAATCTACATTTTAAAACTAACTCGAGCGCAAAAACCAAACCAAAAATTCACAGCAAAAACACACTCTTTCAGCACTCTATTGAGAGGTTAGACCAGTAACTCTCCAATCAATTTAGAACGCCCCTGAATACATAATACTCCCAGCTTCACGAGAGGACACGAAGGGGTTATCTTCAAAATTTATGGGGTATGGAATTGGGATTGGCCACCTATAGGCGAAAATATGAAAACGCTTCAGTTTGCACCGAATAAATTACCCTAAATTGCTCGAGTGCGGACTCCGGTCATCCCTCAAAGGGCTATTTACACGGTACGGGTTTCTCGTACGTTTTAGCAAAGATAGATATAACTCCGTAATAGATGGATACAGTCTAAGGAATAAACGTGCCTCGAAAATCATGAAAATTTGATTCTCGTTCAGAGGGCGCTACTAGTTTTGGCCTACAGTCGTATAGATGGCGTTGACGGTTTCGTTTGTTATTTAACAATTTTAACGCATATCAGTGAAAGAACATGGGTCAAAATCATAAAAATAATTAATGCAAATAAAAAAAATCATTTATCTATATTTAAATACATTCTATCGTATTTTTATAAATCTTCATTTTTAGTTTTAAAGTGTGTCGACAGATGGCAGTGAATTTTTTTTTTTTTTTTTTTTTATCCTATCTGGCTTTTACTCCCCGCAATTTTGCACGGGGTGAATTTGCCAATGTCGGTTTTTGACTTTCACACGTGAGGAGAATGTTCGGTAGTCTGGGAGGTTGTGGTTGGGAAGACCTAAAAACGAATAATTGTTATGAACATCACAGACAAACACATGACGAATACAAAAATTAGTAGAAAAAAAGCGGGAAGTGGGTGACAGAACGTTAATAAATCTTCATTTTTAGTTTTAAAGTGTGTCGACAGATGGCAGTGAATTTACTGGGGTTACAAAATTTACTATGACAGTACCGCTCTAGTGTAAGTTACTCTATGGTTTTAGGGTGACTATTGTATACGATAACGAAGAAGGATCTCCAGCGGGCTTAGCACGGTAGCATTTTTATCACCTGTCACTATGCCTGTCACTTTCGCACTGACATACTTGTTAGAACGCGACAGGCATGGTGACAGGCGATAAAAATGCTACCGTGCTAAGCCCGCAGGCGGATCTTAGATAAAGCAAGTGTATTGTCACACGATTTTCGTAACGTTCAGACGCTGCAAGCTACGAGAACATCGCTTGCAAGATTATCGGTACAACCAATTCAATTGATCGATCAAATACGATTTCTCACACACACCCTCATAACAAGCATTTAAGTACCATTTCCGCTTTCTATTTTAAAATAGACACAAAATGCCAAAGCGATTGTTTCTCTTCTCGATGTGAGATCGTACTTACATAGCTACGTGTAGTTTACATAATTATATGAAGGGGAGGTATCTATTTCCTGTCCTAAAATCTAAACTCGTACTGTATAAAGGATCCTTTAGGGATATTCAAGAGATTAGGGGCGTCACGGCAATGGACGACTATCCATCATAGACAACAAGTGGATAAAATGATCCTGGGAAATACAAAATAGCTACCTACTGTCATTTTATATCTACTATTAACATTTTAAATGCGTTGGTTTGGTATATTAGGATGTTTGTTTTGTTTAAGAGTTCACTCTTATAACACAATATTGTAATTTTTGTATTGAATTTTTACACGTTTTAATCAAAGGCAAATGCTATAAAAATTCACACGTTTACTAGGCTAAAGCCGGCCACAAACGACAAAATGACAATAGTTATTTGTTATACAAGGGTGCAAAGTTGTATTTTACCCGCGAGTGTAGAATTGAAACACGAGCAAGCGAAAGGATTCTATAGGTGAACCACGAGCGAAGCGAGTGGTTCTAAAATAGAATCCTGAGCGTAGCGAGTGTTTCAACACACGAGAAGTAAAATACATTTGCGCCCGTGTGTAACACAAAACTTTTCACCTCACTATAGCGAGGAAAGTGCAACATCCACAGGCGTTAGATCATCTTCATCACTGGAATCACTCATTTCGTTACGATATTATAACAGAAAACTCTGGAAGTTGTGTATTTTTACGCGAGTCGGTGAGAAAAGGTTTTAAGTAAAAATTTGTTGACAATGTTGACATTTCTGATGTATGAAATGTCAATCGATGCGTTTTGAAATTGCATCGACTCAACTTGTGCGTTCAGAATTATATTTAACATCATTATAAAAAAACAAACGTTTCTTATGGAATTTTAAGGTTTATGACTTAAAATCATTAAATAAAGCTAAATTTGGTATTTTTTATTAGATTCTCAAACCATTTATTTAATGATAA
This sequence comes from Cydia strobilella, assembly GCF_947568885.1. NCBI lineage: Eukaryota > Metazoa > Arthropoda > Insecta > Lepidoptera > Tortricidae > Cydia > Cydia strobilella. The sequence continues at coordinate 1,816,160 of NC_086049.1, read as the reverse complement.
TTAATATCGAACGAACCATTATCATGATTGTTTTACGTTTTGTTATCTGTCAAGCTACTTAAACACGCTCCATCCAAGGTCAAATTACTTTCCCCACTAGTGGATAAAACGCGTTTTTCCCCGCTTGTATTGAAGGATAAACGACAACTTTCCGAGCTAGTGAGGGGAAATAGTTATTTGTTATACAAGGGTGCAAAGTTGTATTTTACCCGCGAGTGTAGAATTAGAGTTTAATATCGAACGGACCATTATCATGAGCGTTTTACGTTTTGTTATCTATCAAGCTACTTAAACACGCTTCATCCAAGGTCAAATTATTTTCCCCACTAGTGGATAAAACGCGTTTTTCCCCGCTTGTATTAAAGGATAAACGACAACTTTCCGAGCTAGTGAGGGGAAAAAGTAATTTCCATCAGTAGAAAAAAGCAGCAATTTTTAAAAATATAGGCGCGATGGGTTATCGGCCCATAGATTTGATTTTCGCGCCTTTTTCTACTGACCTGAGTTGTTTGACCGGCTATATTTATTCAGGTGTGTTTCACACACTGTATTATTTTGCTTTTTACACGACTGCCCAAAAAAGAGTGTAATGTTTTCAGCGTTCATGTTTGTATGTATGTATGCGAGTTTTTATACACTGTTAAGGGATAATGAAAACCAAAATATAAATAAACACAATTTATAACGACTAGCTTTAATTTAACGTGCCTCAGTCACAATACTTAAGTACTTTTAAAGGAAAATTGCAAAATTTAATTAATAAAACTCAGAAATTAGGCAAAGGATATTAACAGGACGCGTAAATTACAAAATTTATTTACAAGATTAATAAACAGGAAAGGAAAATGAGTAGGTAAATATATTTTGGTACCTACAATGTACTATTCTCTATCAAAGAGTGTCAGGTCCTTGACTAGGCCAGATCGGTCGTCGGCCGGTATTTTAAAATAAAACACATTCAACTCTATTTTCTAATACCGTTGATTCAAACTCGATTACCAATTTTCCTTGTATGGTGGGCCGCTAGAGGATAACTCTAATGCAGTGCTTGCTTCAGCAAGAAGTCTAACCAAAACCAACTCCCCGACCACTTGACCTTGAGATCTGGAAGTCCCCGGTCATATACATAGTTGGTCAAATCAAATTATCAGTAAATAAGAACAAAAAAAACTGTACTCATCCTTTTCTTTTGGGTGCTAGTACTAGTGTCTTAGTATGATTCTCTCTGTCTATGTTTGAAATGAGACAGTCCTTTGACAAACTATATACGGTATATCATACGGTGAAATAATCGCAACAGGTAACAAAAATAATCAACAGAAAAAAAAAACAAGAAAATATACATATAGTCTGTCAAGACATTTCCGTCTGTAGTAAAAAGCGGCAAATTTAAAAAATGTAGAGGGCGTCCCTTAAAAAAAATTAATTTCGCGCCTTTTTCTACTGAATGTTGTTTGACCGGCTATATATACTCGTATGCGTAATAGCCATATTTTGATCTAAAGAATAAATAAAAATAATATACTAAAAATGCAACATTAAGAAAACAGAAGACAGTTTCAATGTGAGTTGGAATTGAATGAATGAATGAAATCGTTTATTCACAATGAACATATGGTAACATAAGATCTTAATTTATATACATTGCTTCCCACTATACATTCAGTCAAGATAGACATGTGAAAATATTTGTCAGTGATATATATATATGTCACTCAGTCTGATAAAATTTGAATTAAATACAATTACACGATTAATTACAATTTGGCGCAAATATTTATAATAGTACATAATTAATTTAGTAAGAGATCAATAGTGATGATAATCAGATTAACAGAAAAAAGAAACTACAATTAAAATTAGAATAAGTCAAGTTCTTTTAAATACATGTAAATTAAATGTCAGTCAATATTCAAAATGTATAGAATAAAAATTCGCTAATACTATAAAAACATTTATCAATCAATATTTTATACAATTTTGTTTTAAATAAATAAATAAATTAGCCGCCAGGGTCACTATTAGCTAGAGGCATTTCATTTCGCACAGCGATGGAAACAGAACAACAAACAGCTGCAACTGTTTTGGCTTCAGGCGACGTTAGAACTACTTCGCTACTACAATCAAAACCAAACGGGTAGATTGAGAGGAAGAATATTTAAATTGTGTATTTTTTACCATACTTTTAAAACTCACTTTATTCTTTAAAAGGGGATAAGAAAGTTGTATTTTATCCATTGCAAAGTAATTTGATGCAAATTTTGAGTTGTTTCTTCATGTTGGCTGGTGGTGTTGACTTTTAAAAGGTGATTTTGAATGATAAATATTTAATAACGTTCATTAGGATTTAATTTGTTGTTTTACATTTAACATTTTCCTCGTGTTGATGTGGTGAAAATTTTCTCGGTGGTGAAAACTCGTGGTTGAATTTTGAAATGTTTCACTTGCTTGGATATCAATATTAGCCCAAGAGTTAAAAAACAACTTTGCTCCCTTGTAAAACAAAAGGTAACTTCAAAAGACGGGGGTTGAAATTGTTCTACATTAAGTTAGCATAGGTTTAAATTTTTAATATCTTTGGTTTTAATGACTGAGTGTGCTATTGTATACGATAGTCAATTGTTAACAGACATCAGAAATCGGAAATCATCGCATTTATTCGTGATAAACTATAAGTAATATACAAAAGTATAAAGCAACAAAGGAATATAAACATAAAAATAAATAGTTTTTTTTTTATGAAATAGGAGGCAAACGAGCAAACGGATCACCTGATGGTAAGCTATTACCGCCGCCCATGGACACCCGCAACACCAGAGGGGTTGTAAGTGCGTTGCCGGCCTTTAAGATGGGAATACGCTCTTTTCTTGAAGTTTACCACGAAATGGTCCCGCCTCAGCATAATGCTAACCCAAAAGTCAGCGCTGATGTTCCGGCGAGACCATTTGTGGGCCACGAACGCAACCGTACGACACGTATTATTATTAACAAGAGAATATTTTTTTTATATTTGATGTGACGTTTTTCAAATGAAGGTTTAAACTGTTCAGAATATTACCTACCTTTACACAAATATAGGACACTGAAAAGTAAACACTAGCTATATATCTAGCAACTAAAGCAAACTAGAACAGCGCAAGAATTCTGGAATTTCATCATCGTTATCCCATTATAATATATCCTTAAGACAGCTCATTAAACTTTGTGCGCTAACACTGAAATAAGCTTCGTCTAAGCTTTTGAGCTCCAACGCTGGCATGTATTTCTTAAAACAATTAACGTTACGCCATTGACCAATGAAAATATGTGTTATAGACGCTCCATTTCAAATGGCTGTTATCACGCATCTTATTTCTGGATCAAATTTGGAGTGGAATAAGGGCAAGTTTGTGTAAGAGTGCGAATAAATATTAAGAGGTTGACTCACACTAGAAGAGTCCGAGTCAGAAGTCCGAGAGGTTAGAGATTGCTCTGTGGCATGAGGTCCGCCTTTTTGGGTTAAAGTTCTTTTAAATTCTCGTCCAAATTATCGTTTAAATTATCGTCAACTTGGGGACCAGTGATTCAGATGTTGAAACCAAGGGATCTATCTTCGGACCAGTGTGCGGATATTGTTAGTGTTGCGTGTCGTGCCGTGGACAATAAATATTAAACAGAAACGGGTAGATAAATTTATTTGTCTACCCCGAACATTTATATAAACTAATGTCGGGTAGTTTAGTGTTGTTTACCAATATCTCAATTGACGTTTTGCTAGGCGGCAGTCTTCCGTGACCACAGCTAGTGCAACCTAGCTGAAACGTCGGAAAAAATGTAAAAAAAAAAAAAAAAAACGCGTTAGACCCGGTAATGTGTATAAAACGCGGGAGTTTAAAGTGTTATAAAGTTCTTTTTTTTGCCATGCAGATTTCTTAAACGAATAAATAAATATAGGAAAAATATATATGATGTGAAAACGCACAAAATAGTCCATAACATCCACGTCTTTGACGAAAGCCCGACGTTTTAACGAATTAACAACGTTGTTGTTTTCGTAACGGATTAGCAAACTACTTCATTAGCTCAACTTGTAGCTGACAACGTTGTCTTCCTTCCGGCGTGATACCTACTAGAATATGCAACTTTGATAAAGTATTTTAAACCACTTTCCTCCTTACATTAGTTGGGGAGGTAACTAATGTTCTTGTGAACGTCTTAGCTAAACACATAAAAAACAATAACTTGTATTTGTAGCAGTAAGTTTTAATAATATATGTTTTCTTCTGGTTGTAGGTAGATCTACATTCGATTCTCATCTGAGTTAACTGCGTCGTGGATATTCACCGGCCAATTGTCTTCATAAAGCACGTGACTTCTTAAACCTTGTAGTGGAAGCCGCTCGACCCCAATATCAAAGAAAAATCGCAAATCGATGTACAGGTTACACCCTGTTACACCTACCACATATCTTGTGATCCGTTTAAGGCCATATTCGATATCGTGTTCTGATTAGCAAAAATTAGAAGAAAAATTTTGGCCTTTGTATGGAGGGTTGGCTGACTTGGATCTGCCATCTGCCCCATAGAAAAAAAATATTCGTGACAAAAAAAAACTTCTACTTTTACCAATCAAAACACAGACTATGCCCTTAAACGGATCGTCACTATTTATGTTACACCTTATAATTATGTAAGTAGAAAGCCGATAGACACTGGAAGGGTCGCCATGTGAAAGCTGGTTCCAGAGGAATTGTTGGTCAGAATTCCTTATTTGAGGATTTTGCTTTTTATATAGGTATCTTTAAATTTTAATTTGCTTTTTTTATGAAAAAATACTTGAACTTGAAAAATAAGAAAGTCAAAGTATAGTTAGACCAATATGTCTGCAACGATATTAATAGCACACGCAGTGCAGTGCCATTGTTATTTTGAACGTCAAACTTCTATGAAATTATGACGTATAAATAACACTTGCACTGCGTGTACTGCGTGTTTACGTGTGCGTGTATACGTGTTTTTGAATAAACGTCTTTTATTATTTATAATTATTATACTATCATTAGTATCAAAATCGTTGCAGACTTTTCTTGGTCTAACTAGTATAGGTTTTACAATATTTTTCACGTTTTGGTAAGAATATTCACATGGTGCCTCTACATTTTGATTGTACTCTAAAGAGTAATTTGATTATTTCTTAAGACGTCAAGGGACAATCAGAAACAAAGTTATGTCATAATTTTAAGCGGGTTCTGTCTTGAATAATAATGCGCTGAAATGTATTGTACGACGGTAGCTACAATAATATTTCTAACAGATTTTTAACGAAAAGTTGAACAACTCTAAAATCTGAAGAGCAATAGAACGTTTTCGTTGCTATTGGTATATTAAAAGTTTAAATACCCCTGAACTGCGAGTAGGTATAATTCACACGAAAATAAAATAAAAAAAATGCATAAAATCATATCAAGCATCAATTTCAATTTTCTGATTACACGCACATTGTACGATTAATTATACGGTATCGAAGTTATGGTCCGTTGGTTGTGTGCTTAATTAGTATTCATAAACGTGTTTTATCAATGCACGCATTTTACATAATGGTGATCGGAGAAATAAGACCCTTTTTCAGGCAATCTTAAAACTGATTTATTCATACATTAACAGGCTACTTATACCTAAACCCTATCTACAATAAACGCTTACCTAGCGCTCCTTATCTGAATCAGTGCGTTCGATATATCACGAAGAACGTTGCCACTTTATCAGCACCATTCAGATAAGATAAGGTCCGGAATAGTAACAAATAAAATACAATGCCAATTCACTATAAAAAGAATAAAATATAAGTAATAAGTAAAATACAAGTGTAACAATGGTGTTTAAAAGTTTTTCTCGTAATGCCAAACTTGGTAAATCATTTTTGTTGTGTGTAATTGTGACTGTACTTTTAGTTTCATATGCTCGTGACGAAATTGGTTCTACTAAAAGTCTTCCATTAGTGAAGCCAGTTATAAATTACAGTGTGCAACATCGAAATATTGTCGAAGACTTCTATGAGTCGAGAAAGGTAAACGCAACTATAATATTGAAAGCATGTACTTATACTCAATGGAATGGCAATGGCATAAGACAGAACGTCCAGTTTCAGGCGTCTAGCTTACGCGGTGCAAGGTGCACGGAGCGAATGAGCGGGTGAAAATAGTAGGAGCAAATCTGGCGCGGACGCGTGCGACGGGTTTTACCTACAATCTACAATGCTGCCCTGCTTATCGTATGTGTAGTACTTGCATGAAAAACATCGTTTAAATAAAGAACTTATTCAAAGATAACAAGATAAACAATTGAAACGTTATGCTTCAACTGCGATTACTGCATATGTTGTTAGCACGGCAGAATGGCACCCGCGTGCGCGCGCACGCTCCGTTCACCCGCGCCAGCGGACGCCTTCAAAGCAGATAGATTCGGATCGGACCGAGCTAAAGGGACCCACTGACAATCAGTTGGCCTGACGATATCGGTCTGTCATTTGTTCGGAACTGTCAAATGTTTGTTCTAACTGACAGGCTGATATCGTCCGTTAACTCTGCATGGCATTTGCAATGAGATCAGGCCAAAGTAATAAGTCGTAATAAGTCGCACATAAATTAAAGAAAGCAGTTCAGATGAGATCACAAAAGGGTTTGAATTCTGCGGGAAAAATGACAGGCTGTCAATCAACTGTCAATGTCATTACCTACCACAGATTCAAGCAGCCTTAACTTTTTAATACTTTGAAAATGTCTTAACAGCCGGATAGGCCCGGACGCGCGGTGAAACAAAATGTTTTTATTTTTATAAAATGTATGACGCACCCGAAAAATCTGTAACTTTTTTCTGTGACTAGAAATGGTTATTCCTATCACCAGAAAGATAATCAGGCACTTTTAATATTTTCATCCATTCCCCATTCAAACGTACTTACACAGACATCAGAATGATATCTGAATGATATAATTTAGTTATCGTACCTTTCGCCCGCGCCAATACATTTACGTTGTTCTGTTCAAGTCAGTGCAAAGTCAGCTTAGACTGCCTCTACCTTCTTTTTAAAAACAGAATCCCAAATATTAGGAACTCGGGTCAGCTAGAAAACATTAAATTGACAGCCAAAATTTGACATTACTGAAGTGTTTCAGTATCCTAAACTTTATTTACTCATCAAATTATGAATATTACGAATTACTAAGTTTAATAACTAAACATTTTACTCACATAAATGTGAAACTTTTATATGATTTACTTTAAAAATTCCAAAGTGCTACAAATGTAACAACAATAATGGTTTTTAGTTTTAGAATTTTTCATAATTCCTCACTGACCCAATATTTACTGTTCATTTCAACTATGACCGTAATGTTCGTATTAAATGCACGTAGTTGGCCACATACTACAAAAAGTCAGCTAGTACCAGTACCAGTGACAAATTATAATACGGAGGAATATCAGATTATCGTCAAAAACTTTTTTGAAGTTCGAAAGGTAACGGTCTAGTAACGAAAGGTAATGTACCATCACGGCCCGCGATTGGTGAGCCATTTAGGGTCCTAACTAAATTGGTTGTTCAATACTTAACACTATGGAATGTCCAATTTAGCTAGAACCCTAAATGGCTCAACAATCACAGCTGTACTTATAGCTGAGCAAATCACTCTTGATACTCTTTTCACGCATTTCCTTTTGAATTTTCTTGGATATTAAATAAGTTGAAACTGCTGATGAAAACCATAAAATAATAGTAGGTATTTACCTATCGTCTGCCTGCCTTACATATGTAAATATAAACTTTCTAAACAAAAGCAATCTCTGTTTGTTCAACAGGAATGGACGACATCTAATTTGGGAACATATTTATTTAAACATGGGATTAAACTTGATAATATCGCATGGAATAAAAGCTTGCATGGCGTCTTTAATGTTCTCATATGGGAGCATTGGGAATGGCTAAAGCGTAGACACATTGGTGGATTTATTGAACACGAGTAAGTTATCTAAGAGAACCAAATACCTACTTAATTCCTAGGTTCCTACCCAGGTACCTATCTCTAATTGTTTATCTTTTTGTAGAGCTTTAGAGGAAGGGTAGATACTTTTGACGCGTAGTCTCATCCAATACTAATAGACCATAGACACATGAAATACACCGTGGGTGCTATGTGCTATCCTACACTATTAGACTTACTTTTCTATTGCATGTGTAACGGGGAGTGCTTTGAGGAATTGTTCGTATTAATCCCTGCCGCTTCTTTCCGCCTCTCTACGCGAAAACATTTCCATCTTCACCACTTAGATGTTTGGCAGTCCTCAACTGTGCGTTTCTCCAGAAACTTCCTGCGTCGCACAGGCCGGCAACGCAACTCCATCCTCTGGTGTTGCAGGTGTTCAGTAAATTGCTTATGCCATGCGATTAGTTAGTCTGATCGTTAACTTCTGTTTCAAAAAAAGACATTCGATATTGAATGTTATTGTTGTTTAACATCCTACTTATATTAAATTTCTTTGATTGCAGCAATAACCCTTTATACGGATGCAGCGTATCCAACTGCCAATTTTCAGGAGATACAAATATCTCATCCGCAGATGCTGTTGTGATACATATACAGAAAGGGCTTATACCTAAAGTGGCAAGTCGTAATCTACATCAGTTATGGATATTTTGGGTAGACGAGTCTCCAAGAAACACTTTTTCTTTGTCAAAAAAGCCTCCCAGTTTCAAGGAGTTGTCTAATATTTTCAATTGGTCCATGACATACAGGTAAATTATCTACCATTTCTGCGAATACTAGTCGTCAAGGAGACTTGAACTTATTACATTGGCTCTTTGTGCGAGATAAAAGGGTTACATGCTGTTGCTCACCAGATTTAACAGTTTTTAACAAGTTTTAACAAGTAAGTTTTTAACAAATATATATATAACACGAATCTTTTTTTAGAACAGATTCTGATGTACCAATTCCTTATGGACGTACTGTACCTCTGTTACATCCGAAGACTCACAATTTAAGATTGGAAAACATCGACCATAATTCAACAAATACGATATTGAAAGAACTTGTCCCTTTTTGGAAGGACAAACGAAGGGATGTCTTGGCTACTATTCTGATTTCAAACTGCTTAGCGGCTCGCATGCGTTTCTTGATGACACTGAAGAAACATATGAAAATCGATATTTATGGAGGATGTGCGAAGGATGAGTACCAGAGAAAAGGGTACGAGAATCGATATTTATTAAATGTCATCTTTTCTTTTTACATATTTTTTCCTGTCCTTAGGCCCGGCGCCCACCATTGGTAAGACACGGCACAACTCGGTAGCCTCGGCACAGAATAAGTAATAGTTTTATCATATTCGGTATGCCTAAGGACGCCTTGGTAGTCTTCGGGTTGCTTTGACAGCGAAAGACTGCCGTACCTTCCCGAAGACTGCTTCAGCATCCCGACGACTGCCTAGGCGTCTTTAGATACACCTTATGCTGCCGAAGCAACCCGATGACTGCCAAGACATCCTTATTAGGCATGCCGAGGCTACCGAGCCATGCCGTGCCTTGCTGATAGTGGGTGCCGGGCCTCAGAAGCAGGATAGAAGAAAGTGACCGGCGAAAGGATAGATAGGTATAACAGAAATTTCGATTTTCGTTTTTCGCGGTAGGGCCTCTGGTTGTCAATAATAAAATGTAGTAAATAGCCTAACTAGGTAACTATTTTTTTCAGGTGCCCAGGATATTTCCACTCCGATTGCAAAATCTTGTCAAGATACTTGTTCTACATAGTCATGGAAAACTCAAAATGCCGACAATATCTAACAGAAAAGAGTTTTCATCACGCCTACGGCAAAGGCGCGATACCAGTCTTCGTTGGTCCGTTCTTAGAAGATTGCGAAAGACTATTGCCCCCTAATTCTTTTCTACATATAGACAATTTTAAGACGCCCGAACATTTAGCGTTGGAAATTGATGCTATCAGCAAAAACGCTACTAAATTGCTTTCTTATCACACTTGGAGGAATCATTTTAAAGTCGTTAATGAGCATGGGTACTTCGGAACTATGTCCTCGCAAATGTGCAGAATATGTGAAGCTCTAAATTATAACGAGAGGACGCAAAAAGTTTACGGTGTGTCCGATATCCGAAGGTATTTGGATCCTGAAATACAGTGCCATTGAAAAATATAAGTTATTTTATTCTTCCTATAGATAGGCAAACACCTCAACGATGGATGAGGAATCGATATACTCAAAGAGAATATAATCACTACGTTTTGAATATACTTAGCTGACTATAGAGTCCGTGCGTGTTGGAGGGTCTGCCATATTCTCGTGAGTCGTGACGAATCGAAAGTGAAAACAATTCACGCTTCTATTATAAGTTATAAGCAGGTGCTGCCCCCTACACTTCACTGGCTCTATTTCTCATAGTAGGGTCTGCTATCTAGTGGCTTAAATCTATAAATATAAACTTGACAATGAATAGGGGGCTTCTGTGCTGCCGGCTACAGGTCATGCACTCATGGAACCCTTAAATAATACTGATGAAGCCGATTAAATAATAATCGGTGTTTGAAATAGAAATAATCGATTTATATTAACAGAAATAATCGGGTTTGCTTACTACTAATAATAACCAGAAAAAAAATAGTTTTCTTCTTTTCTTAACCACCAATCTATCTCAAGGTGTGAATGGATAAATAAATAAATAAAAATAAAAATAATATAAATTAATATAAGAACGATCGAGAAATCAGTTCAGTCACGTTCAGTTCAGTTTTTAAACTTAAATGGCTTCAGTCCATTGGGACAATTTAGCCAGTGTCAAGGTATAAGGATATATAATATTCGTAATAATAATATAATATTCGTCTATATTATAATATAGACGAATATTGTACGGTTATAGTTTGACAAGGGACTGTCTCATTTCGGGCGTAGACGGAGAGTCATGCTGTCTTTGTCTTGCACTGGTGCTGGCGCCTAGAAGAAGGGGATGAGTGTAGTTTTTTTGTTTCCATTTACTGACAAGATTTGCTTGACCAACTTAGTACAAGACAGTGTACGGTTATTAGCTCTTTTAAAGCGATAGCAGGACTATACAAGGGCCACGTGGAGCTACTTGGCGTTGACGCCAGAACGGTGGATAAACTCGTATCTAGATTAATTCTTTATTACCCGCCACCACCCCGCCACTTACCCGCACACTTCCACATTATTTTACTGCATAATAGGCTATCAACGTTAGTTGAAACAACGAGCAAAAACAAAAAATCGGCCAAGTGCGAGTCGGACTCGCGCACCAAGGGTTCCATATTTTTTAGTATTTGTTGTTATAGCGGCAACAGAAATACATCATCTGTGAAAATTTCAACTCTCTAGCTATAACGGTTAATGAGATACAGCCTGGTGACAGACAGACAGACTGACAGACGGACATACGGACGGACAGACGGACAGACGGACAGCGGAGTCTTAGTAATACGGTCCCGTTTTTACCCTTTGGGTACGGAACCCTAAAAATTAATCACGACTCGATATCACAAAGATGGCGGTTGACAAGCAACTCCGATCGAGTAATCGATTATTTGTTTCCATACTTGGCATACTTCACTACTTCACTAATTCACTTTTGACATTGACAGTTAACACTTCTTAAGTTCTTGACGGATTGACGATCTTTGATAATTTCCACATGTGATTTTGTGCTTTTTATTGGTCTTTATTAACAGGTTCTGCTGTTATTACTAAGCTCTGGGAATAAAGACACTAAATTTGTTGGGATATAGAATACTTTAACATATACGAGGTAAGTTCAATAAATAACACGCAGACACAACCTATAGGTAATATTTAACCTCAAAATATTAATAAACAAACTTATTTCAGATGCAGAAAACGAAAAGAAAAATCGGGGAAGGCGACACTCCTTCCCCCAAAAAGAAAAAAGTACAGATCACAGAAGATGTGAAGGAAAATAAGTCTGAAATTTCTGAAAAAAAGATAAAGAAACCAAAAAATGCAGAAGCGAAAAAGAATTTAAAAGACGCGTCGAAGAAAGACTTGAAGAATTCTCCTAAGAAAGATTTCAAGACTGGACTTAAGAAAGATTTCAAGACTGGACCTAAGAAAGATTTCAAGACTGGACCTAAGAAAGATTTCAAGGGGCCTAAGAAAGATTTCAAAAAAGGAAAGCCAGGTGATAAATTCAATAAATTTGGCAAAGGCAAGGGTAATTTCGCCAAAGAAGCAAGCAATAAGTTTGGCAAAGATCAGAACAACGGTGAGAAGCCAAAATGGTCGGAGATGAAGAAGGAGAAGAAACAGCTTCGTCTGGTGAGACGTAAGGCTAAGACTTCTGCTGAAGTGTTTGAGATTGCAAACAAGGCTAAGCTGCTTGCTGCCCAGATTCAGAGGTCAGTAGTGTATTTTAAATGGGTTAATTTTGGGGGATATGTTAATGTTTGAGTCTTACAGGAATTTTTTAGAGATTCAGACCATACATTGTTTTAACACTCAATATTCAGGGTTCAAAATTATCCAGATAATTATAGACTTTGATAATTATCCGATAAATATTGGATATTGGAATATTGGTAGTCATTTAGTATTTTATTATTATTTGTATCTCGTTGGATATCACGAGCCTATAAATCCCGGTCTTTTGATAGGCTTGCGTGAGGACATATATCCAACACATAGAGGCCCCTTGGAGAGCTTTAATGTCATATAGAACGCTTTATTATTAATAATTAAATACTAAATTAAGGTAAGTCTGTTTAAACCTCAATTTAGTATTTTATTATAGCCCAAATTTAATATTCACTGTTAGATCTTTGATCATTGAGGTATTTATTATTAGATTTATATGTATAAATGGCTGCCATTTGTAACCATAAAAAATACAATATTTTAATTAGTAATATCACTTTCTAGGAAAGTAGTAAAGCCAGACTTCCGCTTAAGCGCCTGTAAGGAGCTTCACACGCTTCTCAAAGGCCAATACAAAGCCATAGCTCTCACGCACGACCTCACCCGAGTCATCCAAGTACTTCTGAAGCACAGCGAAGAAGACATCAGAAATGAAATAACTGAAGAACTCCTTGATCTCATGGTGCCCATGGTACAGTCGAAGTACGGTCAACATGCCGTGAAAAGAATACTGAAATATGGATCAGATAGTATTCGCCATAAAGTTATCAATAAATTCTTTGGACATATTGTCTCGCTGGCTACGCATATCATTAGTGCGCCTGTGTTGGACTATGCTTATGGTGAGTTTGCAACTAAGAAGGAAAAGGAACATATGCAGCAGGAGTTTTACGGTGATATATATAAAAATGTAAGTTTGCTAATTTTACTCTTCATACTTTTTTGGTCTTTTTTGTCTTAAGTTAACAATATTATCACAATACATTTTAAACCACAACCCACCTTAAAAAAAGAAAATGTTGCGTGAGCGTGTACCTCTCGAGCGACTTCTACGCTACCGTAAATAGATTACTTTTATTTATAACTCTGTTCTCGTGTAAGTGACTTGTATGTCTTTTATAAGAATAAATATTTTTAAACCTGTCCTATATTCATTAGATGCAGAGAATGAAAATGTATTTTTGGGCCGGCATGTAAAACAAGAGTGCAAAATGGCGAGCACTTTTTTTTAATAAATGTATTTAAAAAGGTTAGCTATATTGCTGTAAAATTGTGGTATAAAATTGTATTCATGACCAACACCTACTCTTTATTTTGGGAAGTAATTACACACAAGCAACTATCTGGTATCTGGGTACCACATGTCATTGTAAATACCATGCAGAGTTAGCTTGGTCCGACTAGTTATTTACATTTTGTATACATTAATTTCAGACGAAGGATAACAAGGTGCATACTCTCTGCGACACATACAAGGACAGTCCGGAGATGAAGACAGCCATACTGCAGTCCTGCCAAGCCAACATTCAGAAGATCCTGAACAAGAATCTGCATGACGGAGAGTAAGTATTTCATACGAAGGATAGGGTGCATACCCTCAGCGGCACATACAAGGACAGTCCAAAGATGAAGACAGCCATACTGCAGTCCTGCCAAGCCAACATTCAGAAGATCTTAAACAAGAATCTGCATGACGGAGAGTAAGTATTTCATACGAAGGATAGGGTGCATACCCTCAGCGGCACATACAAGGACAGTCCAAAGATGAAGACAGCCATACTGCAGTCCTGCCAAGCCAACATTCAGAAGATCTTAAACAAGAATCTGCATGACGGAGAGTAAGTATTTCATACGAAGGATAGGGTGCATACCCTCAGCAGTACATACAAGGACAGTCCAAAGATGAAGACAGCCATACTGCAGTCCTGCCAGGCCAACATTCAGAAGATCTTGAACAAGAATCTGCATGACGGAGAGTAAGTATTTCATACGAAGGATAGGGTGCATACCCTCAGCGGCACATACAAGGACAGTCCAGAGATGAAGATAGCGATACTGCAGTCCTGCCAAGCCAACATTCAGAAGATCTTGAACAAGAATCTGCATGATGGAGAGTAAGTATTTCATACGAAGGATAGGGTGCATACCCTCAGCGGTACATACAAGGACAGTCCAGAGATGAAGACAGCCATACTGCAGTCCTGTAAGGCCAACATTCAGAAGATAGATAAGATAGATAGATAAATAATTTATTTGACAGAATGACACACAATTCAAATCAATTCAATTATTTATTTAATTCGAATCATTTTGATCCATATAGTGTTAGTAAATACAACAAAACTTAGAATGAAATAAGGTTAGTGACATGCAATTACAATTCACAAAACACACACATAAATTATAAAATAAAATACAATAACAGCTAGAATAAAATCTAGGCAATCTAGATGCACCATTTCTCAACATCTGTTGCGGCCACGTGTAGACTGTTCCAGTGTTTGAGTAATGGTGCATCTATCTTACCTGCCAACGTTTTCAGGATACTATTGTTACTGCCACACAGTCTCCGCATAAGTGACGCCGATCTGTTGCGTATAATCGCAAAAGTCGTCCGTGTGCTCCTCCGCGAACATTCCGGACGCACTACAGTGACGCGGCAGTCCCATCAGCATCCTGAAAACGTTATTGTACTGTATTCGTAGAGCATTGTACGCTCGCTGCGTATAGCCGGCCCACAGGCTGCAGGTATAAAAAGATTGGCAGAATGCCTTAAACAGTGTCTTTTTCACGTCTTTATTACACCTAGCAAACCTGCGCTAGCATATTTCCGCGCACGGCCAACGCTCTACGCTCCCTCTCTATGTCGAGGTCATCCTTGAGGTCCTCGGTAACCCAGTGACCAAGGTATTTGAACGTTTTAGTGACCTTGAGAAGTTCCCCTCCCAAGGTCACAGGGGGTATTGTTTTGTAAGATTTTCTTCCTGCTTTGAAAACAAGTACCTCGCTCTTTTTCCCATTGTATATATAAACTTACAAACACCATAACAGAAAAAAAAAGATCTTGAACAAGAATCTGCATGGTGGAAAGTAATGTTTCTTATCTATCAATTGTATTATTTACAGGGGCCCTAAAATCAGTACAATGTTTTTTTGTAAACTTGAAAAAAAATTAAACGGGTCACTCAAATTTTAAAGTCGAAAGTAGATTGAATGCTCAAATTAATACTAAAAGAATCCTTACGCGATGGCTTGCATCTATAAATGCCAATAAATGGTCTATGTACAGTATATTCTTTCCACAGATTACTCCACTCCGTGCTCTATGACTACATCCGTGTATGCAGCGACGAGGAACGAACGGAGCTCGTGACAACACTCGCGCCTCTCATAGTGCCGCTCAGTAACTCCCTGCCCGGCGCCAATACCGCCAGCATCTGTGTATGGCAGGGCTCCAACAAGGACAAAAAGGTAGCAAAATACAAAATTTTAACACATACATTATTGTTTAAACCTATAAACCAATAGAACGCATAATGGAAAAGAACAGTATAACATATTAGTAGAGTAAATGTTTCTTTTTTTCAGTAGGCCCTTTTGTTAATAGGAAAGGTTATAATTTTAGCAGTCTAAGGCTCGGTTGCACCTAACTGTTTGTCATTGTTAAAGAGTTCGCTAAATTTTATTGTATGGAAAGTTTCATAGTAAACAACTATGAAACTTTCCATAGAATAAAATTTAGCGAACTTTTCTGTATATCAAAATTAACAATCAATCTACTGAGTTGATTTAATGTATAATGTGTCAATCGATTCGTCTTTTTGGCGAAAGTGACATAGGCTACGTATTTTACTAACGATGAAAACTTAGTAGGATAATAAAACCGGCCAAGTGCGAGTCGGACTCGCGCACGAAGGGTCCCGTACCATTACGGATAAAAACAGCAAAAAAAATCACGTTTGTTGTATAGAAGCCCCACTTAAATATTTATATTATTCTGTTTTTAGTATTTGTTATTATAGCGGCAACATTAATACATCATCTGTGAAAATTTCAACTGTCTAGCTATCACGGTTCATAAGATACAGCCTGGTGACAGACGGACAGCGGAGTCTTAGTAATAGGGTCCCGTTTTTACCCTTTGGGTACGGAACCCTAAAAACTAACCTTTGATTTGTTGTCCCTTACAGACTATACTGAAAGTGGTGAAAGAGCACGCCATGGCCCTAGCCAAGCACAAAACTGGCTACCGTCTGCTGCTGACCATCTTTGATGCCGTGGACGACACGGTTCTGGTGCGGAAGGCTATAGTGTCAGCCCTGGAGCCCCATATTCACGAGTTGGCGAAGGACCATTGGGGAAACATGGTAAGTTTTCCATTTAAAAAAAAAACAGTTTTTACCTTCGCTTTTTATGTTGCAAAATAATTTCTAAGCGTAGGCAACCCTAGCGTTGTTTAGTGCGTGCGGTCAATGACCTGCGCGTTGAAGATCGGTCCATTGTATTAATGTGTAGGTATTTAAAGCGGAAAGTATTTGCTTTTTGAACGAGAGAAGTCTGAGCGTAAGAACTTAATACAATTTGCTGGTTCAGAAGCCCGTAGTGAGCCTAGACCCTCATTTTTCAAGAACCACTCAGGTAACACAATACTTTGTAAAAATGTGTTTGTATAAAAAAAATCATAACGAAAGGCAAAGCGTGAAACGAGTAATAACTAGTTATAATGCTGTTCCCAGATTCAGATTATTAGATTTTATATGGGAAATATCAATTTAAATTTATCAACTCCTTTTAGTAACAAGACTAGATTTTCGAGATGACACCCGTCTAACCCAACCCAACCCATTTTCTGCTCTGGGTTAGATGGCTGGCGTTTTCGTAAAAACCGGTGCCTGCGACAATAGGGGCCACTCTGTCCAGAGTTCCTTTTCATGGTGCAACCAGGAAAAAATATAGTAACGTTTGCTTGCAGACGCTCCACTGGCTAGTGAAGCCCAAGGACCCGGGCGCGTTCCACCCGAGCCTGATCAAGTTCCTCGAAGAAGGTTTCCAGAGCGGCACATCCAAGAAAGACGCCGCCATTCGTGTCGCGGAGTTACGCGAAGCCATCTTGCCGGCGCTTGTGAAAGACATTGGTTCCGATCCCGAGTTCTGGGTCAGCGAGAAGACTATAATGCTGTTAGCTGTGGCTGTGCTTTCCATAGGTGAGTTTTGTGGATTAGTTCCGTAATTTATTTCTAGATGGCGCTTCTCTAATGACGGTTAAATCTCAAGAAAGATGCCGCCTTCGCCATACGTGTCGCAGAGTTACGGGAAGTCATCTTGCCTGGCGCTTGTAAAAGATATCGGTTCTGATCCAAAGTTCTGGGTCAGCGAGAAGACTATAATGCTGTTAGCTGTGCCTGTGCTTTCAATAGGTGAGGATTAGTTTCTTAATATATCCCTAGATGGCGCTGCCTCGCTGGCGGAAATGCTACATCGCGCTAACATTGCGTTCTTCTATCTAGCCCTTTTATTCTGAGCTAGAGTACGCTACGGGACATTGCGTTCTTACGATGTGAAATAGATGTGTAGTTTTATATTAAATATATTAATAACGGGTCACTCACGTATTTTAAGTCGAAAAACGCTCGACATGTTTCACTCCGTACCGAGGAGTGTCATCAGGAGCTTGCGTCGACGGTGACGGACCGGCGCAGACTGCGGGCCGCAGCCCTCCGCGCCCGATGACTCGGCGCGGGCGCCGGTGGCGGCAGGGGGGGCGAGAAACTACCCTCGTTTACGGCATTATTGTCAAATGATGGGTTGCACACAACACTCACTACGTCATTCGCTAATGGTTCGTCCACACTGTCCACCGACGTAGTACCCAAAACGGTTTTCCAGCTCGGAGGCACTGACCAACCACAATCACGGTTAAAATTCGGATGACGACTAATTTCGATAGCCTCCCGTACTTTTCGCTGAATCACAAACTTTTCTTTCGCCAGCACGGTTACCTTATCGAAACGTATATAGTGAGTCGAATCCGAATCCAATACGTGTTCCGTCACCGCAGAGCCCCGGCTATCCCTGTTCTTCATACTACGTATGTGCTCGGACAATCTGGTGGAAATGTTTATGTGGTGTGTAGTTTTATAGGTGGGTGAAGTGTTTTATCGGGTTTATAAGCTTGTTTTGTGTGTCGTTATTCGAATCTGGAATCAGGTCCAGTGTGTGGAATGGTGTCCTAAACTACTCTTTATTTTCAGAATCCAAGGAAGACATCGTATCAGGGCTGGCGGACGTGATCTGCCGCCCGGACTGGGCCGTCGGCGCCGGACTGGCCATAGAGGACGCCGGCATGCACATGTGCTTGAAGAAGCTGGCCGCGCTGGACCAGGCCAAGGATGGCGGTTCATTGGGGGAGGCGGTGTGCGGCCGGCTTAATGAAGATACAGTTAGTATACCACTATGAGTTGGCAGTTTGTCCAGAATCCGTCTGGCCAAAAGCGAATTGCTGTCGTTTTTTTTGAATACCCGACGCAGAAAAGAGGGGTGCTGACCGCTGTGCTGTGTATGTCTGTGGCAGCACCTACGTTACAAGGACATGCTTAAACGTCGCCTAACTGCCTGCGGTATACCACCTGACAAATGGGAGGAGTATGCTTCTCAGCGGCCAGAATGGCGTTCTCGTGTTAAGATGAGCGTAAAGAACTTTGAAGACGCTCGTCTCATTGAACTTGATAATACGTAGTCCCGGCCGAAACCCTCCTATAATTACACTTACAATGTTTCTGGTCAGCTTTACAGCGATAGTTTTAAAAATAAGTTCGGCTTTACCAGCCATGTCAGAGCTCACGCTCGTAATTAGCTAGGGTCGCCGTTGCCAATTACGGCATGGATAGCTATATATGTCTGTGGCACCGGAGCTCTTAGACGGGAAAACCGATTTAGATGCCTTTTCTTATTTGAAAGCATGTTTTCTAGCGCTGGTTTTTATATATATTTTATCAAAATCGGTTCATCCGTTTCATTGCGTTGGGGTTTTTTAATTTTTGCCACATGTCGTATTATCGAAAATGTTTGTCAAAATGGTTCTTGAATTGACTCTTAAACTAGATTCCCCCTTTTTATTTTGTCGTGTTTTTACTAACATAGGTACACAATATTCCAGATCAAAGTGTGGTTGCCCACCAACCGCGGCTGCTTCTTCCTCTTGAAGCTGATCGAGAGCAACCGGCCAGAAGTAGCCAGCAAGATCAAGAAGACACTCAAGCCACACGTGGAACTTTTGAAGAAACAGAAGACAGAAGGAGCCAAGCTGCTGTTACAGAATGTTCAGAGTAAATAAATAAGTCTGGTTTATCTAATTGTTTTATTTTAGTCTAAACACACTAAGTTTGCACATTGATATATATGGCCATATATATTTCACATAAAATTTAGTGTAGTTGTACCAGGGGGGTGTCACTGCGCAGTTTAGGTATATTTGGCCGGCGCACCGCCCGGGCAGGTGTATGTCAGTGGGCTGCCGCTCGGCTCGCACGATAGTCGTGTCACGTGGCGCTCGCGCAAAATTGAAAATACGCAATGGCTTCGAAACCTAAATCGCGATCTAAACTGTATAAAAGATAATGTTCTGTTTACGGATGTCTGAATAAACGGAAGAACAAGGAAGCAGAAAAAACATATTTTTTAAATTCCGGACTATATTGACCGACATATTTTCAAAGGAATAAGTACTTCTGTGGCATACCTACTTCCGTGAGAATCAGACATACTATCTCCGGCTAAAATTTTTATTTTTACAGAATCAACGTTTGTGATTCCCACATATTTATCTTAAAAATAATAAATCAGTAGGTATAGGTACAAAAACTTGTAAAGTGACAACCCCGTGCCGACACTCGCAGCTCGGTCATAAAACTGCGGCGCGCAAAGAAGATTCACGGTTCGTGCGCGGTTATAAGTTTCAATTTTAACTTATCTATAGTGAAAGAGCGGTATTCTCTTAATACAAGTATTTACAATACTTAAAAAGAGATACTAGCCCAATTACCGAAACATTGTATGCTACCAAATAAATAATTTTAATTTTTTAATTAAATTTAATTTTGCTTGCAGGCGGCGAGTGTAGGTATAATTTTATACCTAAATCTGGCTTTTGTGAAGGAGTGAATTTTCTGTACGGTAGTACTATTAGTTATTCTGTGGTTGTACTCTAAGAGTTAATAGAAATGACATTGATTATTAAGAGTCGCCGGCAAGCTCGGCCGAATTTCACCTTCCCATACAAACGGAGTTTCGTTCTCCTTTTAAAACTACGTGTTGTAATGAAACTACTATTTTTTTTATGGTATCTGAAGCTACATAAACAGACCTAGATATACATTATCCTGTTAGAAGTACAAAGTTTCAGAGCAATCTAGCTAGTCGTTTTAAAATGAGAGCGTAACTACGTTTGTATGGAGAACCGAGCTTGCCGGGGACTCTTAACCCTTTGAATGTTATAACGTCTAAAGTAGTGAGTAAAGCACACAGCGCTAAAAACGCTTGTAAGTGTTATAGTGTACACTGTCAAAGTAACGATCATGCACTTGCGCCCATGATGTTGGCGTGTGATTGACGTTTTTATTTGGCGTTAAAAGGGGTATATCACATGAATTTACTAAGTACTCCAAGTTCACCATATTTTTTTATCTTTATTATATCAACCATAACTTTGTTGAAAATTAGAGGTTGTGTCAAATAGTTTATAATATAATCCTACTTATTATAATTTCGATCACTTCTATTGACCTTTATTTTATATAAATATGACACAAGGCCCCCAATCACATCACATGATTGATGATAATGATAATGATAACTGCAAAAAAATCTCACACTGAAAAAGAGCAATTTATCTTTCTAGTAATTATTCATGATATATAAAGCACGAGGTTTAAACAAATTTTGCCACCGAGATTTTTCACCACACAAACACAAGGAAAATACTAACTGTAAAATATGGGTCTCTATTGTTTGACATAATTATTGAGAGTCATAATGTAATGATTGTCATATTATCATTAGTCATAATTTGGTTTTTCTCAGAAACGCGTAACTTTTCATGATTGCCATAAAACTAACCAAACCTAACCTATCTATAGGATAACCCGAGGAAAATCCTGAAAGTTAACGGTTTCAGAATTATGACTAATGATAATATGACAATCATTACATTATGACTTTCAATAATGATGTCAAACAAAGGGACCCCGTAAAATATCTAACAAAATCAAAGCAAATCAATTCAAAATTAATGTTAGTAAAAATATTTATCATTCAAAATCATCATTTAAAAGTCAATTCTACCAGCCAATATAAGGAAACAACTCAAAATTTGTGATTACTTTGCGCACATGTGGGTAAAACGCAACTTTCTCATAAGTTTTTGAACAATCAAGAGAGCCTTTACCAGCTGGTGCGGTAAAAATACATTTACTACCTATGGCAATTATTCCACGAGAATGTCCCTTACGAAACACCGTTCTTCTAGTAGTTCTGAAAAGGCTGTGAAAATGATGTTGGGTCTGGTTTTCATGACTTTGCTAACAAATTGCCAGTATATTCTCGAGCTTTACGGATTTGATTGAATTAGCTGCCATACAAGGCAAAAGCATTTTGTAAGGGACATTCTCGCGGAATGACCTATTGTCTGATTGTCAGCGATAAACAAGCGGTCTGCTATTTTCTCGTTCATCCCCGTTGATCCCCGCTGGTCAGATTGCCCATCTTATATTAAATCTACTAACTAATCACATCAGGATTTAATCCACACCTTGCCTATAGGCTGGTCGGCAGCTTTCTCTACCACTTGCAACACTTTCTCCAGAATCTCCTTTTGAATTTCTTCTATTGATCTGAAAATCATAGACACGATTTAGGTATTTAGAATTAAGAGCCTAAGGGCCTAAGCCTAATTTCAAATATTTTTACACAATTTTGAATTGTGGCTGAATGCCGATGGGTCTGTGCCTTCGATGCCTAAACTGCCAAAAAATTTCAAAATGGCGGCCGAATGTTTGAAATGTCACTCTTTGCAAGTGTAATGAAAAACATTGTGTGTAACTCCGGGAAGAATATTGTTACTCGAGTCTTTAGTTCACTCCAGCCTGCGGCTGTCGTGAATATATAGACCCTCGTACGATGTGTCACTTACCCCCCACGTTGTACAATGTACTATAGTAAAAATAGGTTATAACTATAACTACCTTCTTGCATCTAACACCTCCCAGTCATCTTCTTTTAGCTGGTGATACATTTCTGCCACCTTCTTTTGGAAGCTTAAAACCTCGTACCTATAAAATAATAAGAAATTACATAATGATGAAACTATTTTCGACATATTTATTGACTGTAGATTTGGAATTTGGATGGCAATGGTGGCATTCTAACAGAAATGCGAAAACTGCATCAAAACTCTATAGAGACTGTGTGTGTTTGAGGGTTCTGGTTCTGCTTGTTAAAAAAAAATAAGTATCCAGTTATGCAATCATGCAATTCTTACCTTTCGTTTCCGAAGCCATTTCTCTGCTCTATGCTCTCAATGGGCATGGTCAGGAAGAACACTAGGTCTGGCTTGGGCAGGCCCATGTCGGGGGCTTTGCAGAAGTTTATGTCGAGACCTAACAAAAAAATTGCAGAATTAGTAACAAATTGAGCCATGTAAAGCTTTTATAAATAGGGGGATAAGTTATCAAAGATACAAATACCTATCTTAGAATAATACCACAGAATAAATAATAGTACTACCGTACAGAAAGGAAACTTCCTACAAAACCGAAGTTTGATAGTGGTTGAGGGTCGAATCATAATGTCCCTTTCTAATATATGGCACTATCCCTTTCGGCTATTTAGGGTTGTCAAAATTCAGGTCATTATCTTATCTGTGGTCGTGCACGCAAAGGGACGTCAAGTTGTGCCAACCCTAATAATTGCTGGGAGCAATGCTAAGCCGAACGGAGCCGGGTTTGCCCGAAGCGAGGAGTTTTGCACCCCTGATAGTACTTACTAAAATCATAATCTGACATTTAAATCAATGGTAGTAATCAGGTATATGGTATATAGCAATAGCATACAGATACAAACATGTATGTATACACCACTCTATGTCTGTATCTTTAGGTATTTAAAAGAATGTAAACAAACCACAATAGATCCCTATTGTTGTTGACAATTTTTTAGAACTGTTTTCATTTTATAGATAGACACGTAATTATTGCAAAAAAAAAACCAAATTTCTCCATAATTTTTTAATAAAAAATCGAATAATTAGTTTAGTGTTTAAATATCGCGCAAAAACGCTCCAAGCTGTCACGTGATCTTGATGATGTGATAAACAAACTGCTGCCAGTGCCACCTCTGGCACTGACCTGGTGGTCCTCACCACCAGGTTTGACAACTTGTCTGTGCGTGTTTCTCACACCGTGACGTCACGCGCTCCGATTTGCGTTTGCAGTACTTTTAAATTTACTTTTAAATTATTTTTTATTAATTTATTACATATTTACACTTACAAAATATGATTTTCAGCATTCTAATATTCCATGCTATGGTAAAAGTAAAAACATAACATTTTATATATTCGCGACTCGTGTCAACATCCCTATTAGGTATTTTATTGGGCAACGAGCACACTAATTTTAAAAACACATGCATTGTTTACATTTATTTAACTACCTAAAGATACAGACTATAGGTTTAGCAATTCAAATGGGGAAGTGAAAGGCAATTTTGAATGCAACTTCTGTAGTTTCTGTACTTATAAAATTCAACAGTTAATAGCCGCGTACTGACTGAGCGAGCAGCCTCGCGAAGCAGCCTCGGACGTTTGCCGCGCGAGGCAGCCTCGATCAGTAGGATTTGTTGCACTAGGCTGCCACGCGCGGCAAAGCCGAGCCACGGTGAGGCTGAGCCAACATCGAGCGCTTAGTCACACAGAGACCGCCCGTGTCATAAGGCCGTTCATTCGAAAAGCTATTCCCACCACTGCCTTTCTAATAATTCTACGGCTTGTAAAAAAAAGAAAACGGAAATATATTCATTTCCTGGCTTATATTTCTCCGCGCATCTTCTCTTAGTCCTTTATTAGTATAATCGGGACATTTCGCATCCCATAATCGTCTATATTCACCGCATAGTTGTATTAATTTAAGGCACTGTTCTTTGTCCATGACGCTAACATGCGACGAACAAGCGAGGAAAAACACAACCGTCTTAAGTGAGTGCGGCAAACGTACTGAGGCGCCTTTGAGCATGGACAAAAACCGACAACGCGCGGCTCGGGCCGAGGCGCGCCGCACGCGCTCGCCTCGGGCGAGGCACGTCCTGGGTGACCGAGGATTTTCCTCGTGAGGCTGCCTCGCGAGGTTCCTCGCTCAGTCAGTACGCGGCTAATAATGACACTCCCTTACTTTATTTGAGGAATGTCATGACATTACTACACATTGTCATTGCAAATTCCATGCAGTTAGCGTGGTCCAACTTTAGCAGTTTCATACCTTTAGCAGCAGAAAATGCTACTCCCGAGTAACAATATCGGTCCACAATGATGCTGGTGCCTTCCTCAAGGGTCTTGATGATCTCACCGGCTCTCTCCCAGCGGTTGGCTGAGAACAGCAGGTGGATGGCTTCATCTGACAGCTCTTTCTGAAATTTTGGTTGTTAAAAATAAGTGGATGCTTGACCAGGTGAAATGGTTGCACTTTTATTGCGCATTATTATTATTATTATTTAACTTTATCCCACATTAGTGGTCCCCAAGGGTATAAGCCTCCTCCATCTGTCTCCACCTCTCTTTGTCGGTGGCAACATCCATCCATTTCTTTCCTGCAGCCTGTATGATGTCATCAAAATGTCTTTGAAACAACGTTGTACCATACAACCACTCAATAATAACCATAGACCTAGCATTACATAGATGAGCTATACGCGTGTGCCCATGAGGGACAGAACATATGCAATGCGACAATATTGGTCGAGTAGATTTGTAGCCCACCATAAACCATACTAAATTTACGGTGGGGAATAAAAAAATGTGAGACTGTTACAAGGACAAACAATAACAGCGCTTTCTCTGCTACTCCTACTAAAACTAAAAGATATATAAGACTATCCCATGCTGTCATTTCCCCCCACCCCTCATGCCCGATCCAGTTATACTAGATATTTATTTATATTTATTCAACATTACATGTCATCTGCATTACAAAAGATGTTAGTTACAGGTAGTTGGTACATGACACCCTGATAGGGCACAAAATGCTAACAGATAGATAGGTACATTAGGTACTTACAATTCTAGCGAAAATCAAAATAATTAATATAATTTAAAGCTAAGATAGTTCATGCAAAGCAAAGGTATGTCAAAACAATATTAATTAAATTAAGAAGTATACAATGCAATGTCATAATCTGTTATTATAATTATTTTTAACATTTACATAATCATATTCATTCCTACTATATTTAACTTAACGGATTCCATTTCAACAAAGTGTCATCATTTAAAAATTTGTCAATTGAATAGTAAGACTTATCGGTGAGCAGCATTTCCAACTTATTTTTAAATATTTTGTCATTACTTTCCTGTTTCAATATTTCGGGTAGTTTGTTTGCTATGATGACGCATCTACAGTAAGGACCGTTTCTGTACATAGCTAGTTTCGAGATTGGTAAGAAGTACTGGATTTTATTTTGATTAGGATTAAGTCTGTAAAAATTTGAATAATTTAACCAAAGAATAGACTTAATTTTGGGCCATACGTTTTGGGACCACAGTTAGATGGTTTGCCACCAGTTACAGTTTGGTTGGCTGTGGGCACATAGACCTTAAAAATAGAATATCATATTATACTCATTATAGTGATGATTGATGATTCAGAGGCTTACCTTGGACATAAGATAATTATTGATAACTTTCCCAATCTCAGTTTGTCTTGCTGGAAAATTGGTGTACTCTGCTTTTATTTGCTTCTTCAGCAGGCCTTCCACTGTTCAAAATAAACATATTTAGAAGATTACGATTCCGAGGTCAATAAACAACACCATATGTTATTTTCAACTTATAAATACGATGAAAATACGTATCAATATGATATATTTCAATAGAAAACTTTGAATACCAACCAAGTGCTTTGCATTGCGTAGATTTCCCCGTTCGATCAAGTCCTTCAATAACAATCAAAGCTCCTCTCTTCATGGCTGCCTTTACTAGGTAAGGAAAGTAGAAAGTAGATAGTATGTACACTAGGTATACAAGCGTTCACTGTAGGAAACTTTAAACTAAGACTATCGGGATAAGGGTTATCAACTTAACTGCACATTAAGATAAGACAAATTCAATACCTAACCAATAGGCCTAGGAGCAACCTAAAATCCTGAAAAAAGTTGCGCCAAAATGTAAATACCACAATGTTACACCGGCACATCGGCACATCAAACATCAATCCAACGGCTGTCATCGAAACTACGAAATTAATCTCTATGACACATATATTAAAGACTATTTTCGCTTAAATAAATTGATTAGGATAACGGCATTTTTATCAGTACCTCGAATGGTCTTTGAATTTTTTTTTTCATATGGCAACAATTAATGAAGTGCATTTTGCAACTTTGACATGCGTCAAACAATCCGGAAGTACTTTGTCGCGTAAAGCGTAAATTATCTCGCGAAGCGCGCGAGCGGTCATTTTCTGCATATTTTTCTTTGTCTGATTTAGTTTGCATATATTAATTTATTTGTGCTAAAAATCGCCGTAAAAAACCATGAAAAAAGGATATAAAGTGGCCGATGTGAAAAGGGAGAAGAGAATCGGCGTCGCCGCCGAAAATCTGCAGGAATTAATTGAGAAATCATGCAAAAAGCTCGGTGTAAGTGCTATTCTGTGTTTATATCTTCACTTCATTAATATCTAGATGTGTTTTAATCGTTTAAAATAGTGGTTTCATTCATAGTTTTAATTATTTGTCCTTGAAAAGCGCGGCCTTGGCCCATATCGGTTAGCATTGACCTATATTTGTGTTTGTAGTTCAATGCCAGATGCGCGGCGCTTTACGTGGCCGAGGACGGGACGCAGGTCGCGGACGACGATTACCTGGACACGCTGCCTCCGCAGACTCTCTTCATATTGTTGAATGACAAGGAACAAATGGTAACTGGTATGTTTTATAGATTATATAGATAGGCAAAAGTGTTGTAAGGATAATATTGGGTTTGAGTAAGAGTAATCGGGGAGTATTTTACTTCACTGTAATGAGGCATGGCGCTAGGAGTACTGAACTCTTCAATTCCAATATATATTTATATATATTTAACAAATGTACACCTGAATCACAGAATAAATAATAGTACTACCATACAGAAAGGACACTTCCTACAAAACCGAAGTTTGGGACGAATCACGCTGTCCCTTTCTAATGTATGGCACTATCCCTTTTGGCTATTTAGGGTGGTCAAAATTCAAGTCATATTTGGTCGCGCATGCCGACAAGTTGTGTCAACCCTACACACTACTGAAATGCGTATTCGTTGGGCAGGAGGGGTTACCCTTAAAGATAGAGTCCGAAATGAATATATCCGGGGCACCTCCAAGGTGGCACCAGTTACCGAGAAGATAAAGGAATCCAGACTAAGGTGGTTCGGACATGTGATGCGTAGACCCGAAAACCACGTTGTGAGAAAGTGCCTTTCCATGGCTGCAGCAAAGGGAGGAAGGGGCAGGCCAGTAACTACCTGGCTGACGAATGTCCGGAGAGACATGAAGGAGTTGGGCCTGTCCAGTGACAACGCATATCAGCGAACAAAGTGGCGCCTCAAGATTAGGAAAGCCGACCCCGCGTAACGGGATAAGGCGAGGACAAAGAAGAAGAAGACTTATTGTTAGAGACAATATAGTACTACACTACTAAAAATGCAATAATACAATGTAATATGCCCATAAAGATGCATCTTTACCTTTATATGTATAAAGAACCATACCCACCCTAGGTTGTACACATTCTTGGATACTTCAACTTTGTAAGATTTAATCATAAAGTTTATAGAATCAGACCAAGCTAACTCTGCATGGCATTTGCAATAACAAAGGGTGGTCATGTCATCATTATTGTCAAATTTCTATGAAAATATCATGTTCATAATGACACCCCCTCACTTTGTTCTGTTCAAGAACAAGAATCTTACAATGTGATTGTGTAATGTTTGGATTTCAATAATAATCATAAGTATCGAAATAAAAATAAAGTATTCGAAATAAAAAAAAAAAATAAGTATCAAGAATCAATAATTGACTCGCTTAAATCCATCAAACTCTTCAAACTCGTGTAAATCCATCTATCAGATTATGCGATTTTGGTATTAAGAAAAGGCAATAGGGTAGATATTAGCTGAATGGATTTACATTTACCCGATATGACCTTCAAACCTTAAAAAAAAGAGCGTATTCCCATCTTAAAGGCCGGCAGCGCACTTACAACCCCTCTGGTGTTGCGGGTGTCCATGGGCGGCGGTAATCGCTTACCATCAGGTGATCCGTCTGCTCGTTTGCCTCCTATTTCATAAAAAAAAAAAAAGATTATTCCCACCTGAGAATATATGTCTCATTTATTCTCAGTGGTAACAACTGAGAAAAATTATTCCCAGTAGTACCACTAGTTAATTTAGTATTCAATACCAATAAAATACACATAGATAAACATGGAGTGAGGTAAAAAAAAAAACGTAAAATAGTGATTTAGTAAACTGCTTCTAAACTAAACTAAAAAAAAAAACAGTTCTTACCACTGGGAAAAGCTTAGAAAAAAATCTGACTTGTTACCACTTGTAAAAACTTGGTGGTAACATCTAGGAATAACCCAAATCATACTATTGTTTTAAATACTGATTATTGTATTAAAGTTGAATGGAAAATCAATCACAAACCCTGTACGCAACAGCTTAGATTATATCCAAAACAGATTGCAGTTCTGCAATCCAAAACAATGCAAAGAGTTCTGATTTTTCATGCAAATTAGCGAAATAATATCAAACAATTTTTTTTTTATGTCTAGCCTAGTCGGTACCCTGCCTATGAAGCCAATGGTCCTGGGTTCGAATTCCGATTAGGGCATTTATTTGTGTGATGAGCACAGATATCTGTTCCCGAGTCATGTGTTTTCTATATATTTAACTATTTGTATATTAAGTATACCTGTATATCATTTGCTGAGTAACAGCAACACAAGCCTTCTTGAACTATAGGGTCTTAGTCAATTTGTGTAAGACTGTCCTATAATAATTATTTATTTGTAATATATAAATTAAATTTTATTTCCAGACTTTGACCACTACTACAGCCTAATCCGCTCATCCAAGAAGGAATACATCGACACAGGACTGGCCGCTAAGGAGTTCCTTACAACCAACATCAAGGAGAAATTCAAGGTGTTCCAGAAATATATTGCAGCTGCTGATGATGCGCGCACCATGCTGAGCGAGCGCGCGCAGGACCCTAAGTGGTTTGAAGGTTAGTTTAAAGTCTTCCCAGGTGAATCAAGATTTCAAATCGTAAATAAAAGTCCTGCATATGTTTAAGGAAAATGTAAAAGAAAATACGTGTTATGGTTATTATTTCAAATGTTCGAGTTATTCAGAAACCTTTTTGATCTCTCCAATTGACTTATGCTAGCTTTAAAGATGTTTGAATGAGGCTGCTACGAGACTTTTATCAAGGGCCTTTCTTCTTTCGACAACCAAAGAGGAGTACTTCCCTGAACCAACTTTTCTTATCTCTCTTTTACCCAATCGTTGACTGGCAGATTAAACTTTTAACATCAAGTCCTCCATTTTTTTTTGTTTCTGAAATAAAGTATAAATAAACAAACGCTCATTATTACAGGTCTGGAACCTTCAGAAAAGACAAAAGAGCAGTCAATGTGCAAACGCGTCAAAGATCGCATGAGGGGCTATTTCTACAAAACCAAGTCCGCCCTCCAGGCCTCTGACCTCTATACTCATTCCAAAAACAGCCGCGGCAAGAAACTAGTCGATCAGTTCCTCGCAGACCTAAGAAAACTACTCGAAACCAATAAATATAACGAGGGTTACTTTAACAGAAAAGCAGAGAAAAACCGCCTCTGCAACGAACGAGGTCTATTCCAATGTGGAGGCCTTTACAACAACACATCATGCGCTTACAAAGACGACCATCTGATTAACCCTTACAGAAGCCGAGAAGAACGCATAATATTCCAAACATGGAACCTAGACCACAAAATAGAGCTCTCCCGCTCCATAATACCCCAAATCGTTAAAGCTATAGAAGTGGTCCACTCCGGGCAAGTCACTTGTGTTCTATGTGAACATAGCAGCGATGGAACAGTGGAAGCGGACAGGTACTATTTGCAGATATTCACTCGGGACAACCTGAAGTTGGTGCATATCGTGTGCCACTATAAAGGTAAGCATAATGCGGAGTCTGGGGTGTATACCCTTTGCAAAAAGTGCAGTGCGCATAGCATTGAAAACAAGTAAATTGTAATAAGGTCACGTTTACATTGGTCTACAAGCATTTTACTGAGTGTGAATAGAACATACTACTCAATAAAATATAGTTCACATTTAGTCTAGGATGAAACAGTGATGATAAGTCTTAAATTACAATTGCAAGCGTATTGAAAACGTATTTGTGGGGATATTTCCGTAACTACCGAGTGACCCGTTTTCATCGCTCTCATTGTTTTCATTGATTGTGTTTTAATAGCGGAAAAGTAACATTTTTCAGTTGCAAAGTTGGATCAGTATAGACGTGGCATTGTGTAATTGTGGCACTTCAGTTTCTGTGCTCTAGGGGTGGAATAGGTATAGATTTATCTGAGTAAAAAAATAATTTATATGGCGTACAGTAGACTTCTATTTTACGCCTTATAGATTAAACATTTCGGGATCCAAAAAACCTTTGACGTTTTAAATTCCAGATCGAATTTAAGAAAGCTGTTGGCTTTTAATTCAACCCCTAGGGCTCACTTAATAAACTTATGTGCCACACAATATTATGAGTGTTTTTTAAGACCCGCTCATAGTGGTCTCACTGAGGAGAAAAATAGGTCAACTTTGAAACCGCTCACATTGCATTTCTTAAAACATGTATGAAAACATGTATGTAAAAATAATATATTTAGCAGTTGTTATTATATCTGTTTCCGTATATAACAGAGATATTTTAAATGAAGTTAAATATCAAGAATACATACCTATTTTTGCTATATTCATGAACTCATGCTAACCTGTGATAGGATCGCAATTTATTTAAGGTTTTTATAGCGGTTTGACCGCGTCTGTCTGTAGCCAAAGGTTGCTTTAACTGTCTAATAATAAATTGTGTAGCGTTGTATAATTATATTATAAAGTTATCGTGACGAATTTAAATGAAATTTTAAAAGTAGTTGGCCCTGTGTGGTAAATCAATATTATTAATTTTATTAGTATTCATTGTTAAATCATTAGAACCGTTAAATCAAATTAGATTCTACTGCGGTTTTTCCAGATTTCACTATAATTTTTTACCACATTTAACAACTGGGGAAAAAATCACATATTACAAGTGGGAACAACAGAGAAAATATTCCCAGTATTACCACCCAAATTATTTTAATGAATATCACTAAAATTACTATAAATACCATAAGCGCTTATTACATCGACAATTCGACACGCTCGCCAGGCAATTTTTGTAAGGAGGCCGTGTTAGATGTAATATGCGAAAATAGGGAGTGGTAACTACTGATTTTTTTTCTCAGTTGTTACTAGTGGTAACAGCCGGTAATAATCCAGTCTACTTATTTAGACAGTTAGGTCGATATTAGAATTGACTATTTTTAGTGATTTTAAAAATGAAAGGACTTAAATTGCTTTTTTATGATCTTCTTATAAATGTCCTGTGCAGATTCATGAAGATTTCTGCTACATTTGTAGATAACGTTAACGGTTCAACGTGGTATAATTTAAATTGATCCCTCTCCTTAGAAGGGCCAAACCAGGGTTGATTACTATTTCGTCAAGTTTTTAGGTGTAATGTTGTTATTGCATTTACTAGTGAGAAAATTTTATATTCCTTCTTTGATCTCCTTTCCTTCGAATAGATATAGAACTTAAGTACAGTCTTAAAGCATAGAAAGAAGTCTATGCTTTAAGATTTAAGACTATACTTAAGTTATTTTTTATTAATATTTAATGGTATATTCGCGGAGAAAAGTAAATAATGAAGACTTTCAATTATACAAAACGTTGCTGTATAAAATATAAGAAACTAGGACTTCGCTAAAGATGCCATCTATCTAATTAATTGACAGTCTTCATATCTGGTCTCTGGCATTCGTATTGTAGCGGTTGTGTATTTATACGGTTGTTCTGGTAAACTCATTTCTGATGATTCTTATACTTATACACATTTAATTGTATAATCATGTGACCTCATTGTTATATACAGGGTTCTAGATAGCCGTTAACAGATCACAAAATGATGAGGGTTGTGGGTTACCTACGAAATGTGTAACACTAGGGGAAATTTAAGAGTTATTTCCAGATTTAACCACCAAATTGTTACCACTGGTGGAGTTTTCCCCCCATCTGTTATCATTGAGAACAACTGAGAAAAATAATTTCCAGTAGTTTCCTGAATCACCTATGTATGTAGAAGCAAACATTCAACTTAACCCCAATTTTTATTTTATGTTCTTAATTTTATTTTAGTCTTTTTCACACAGTTTGAAGGTAATAAACCCGTGCTATGTGAAAAATACTATACCTCTAGTACTGTACTGTATATCGCATTTTTATTAGTATTTGTCATTAAAAAGATTTTGTTGATAACTGGTGGTAATAATGGTGGTGGTGGTGATAATTTAGGTACAAAAAAGAATTCGCAAGTCAACATGATAAAGCGACAGGAATATGTTCAGTAGGTAACCCAAGAATGTCAAGAAAGTAAGGAATGTTTGCGATAGATAGAAAATAAAAATGTTACGGAGTTTGTTGGAAGGAATCTGTCCATATTTTGTTTTGTTTAACCAAAACATGGTATAACAAATAAATAGCAAGTAATATTTCTATATTTTTTAAGGTTATTGCGAACTGGTTTAGTTGGAAGGATGGTTTGTTAATATAAACAAAGGATTAATACTGAACTGGATCTGCCAAAATGTTTTTTATAAAATATTATGACCCGTTTGTTGCATTCCCATACAAATGTATAACTTTGTTATGTATAATGTATATCAAATATCAATAAGGTTGGACAGCAAAGAGAGACGATAACAACATACTTGAACGCTCGAGATTTTAGCTATGGGTAGGTAGAGAAATAAGACAAGTAAGTTTAGAGTGCTTACTCCATACATACATAAAAATCCATTTATAATAAATTTTAAGTGAGCTTGTGCGGAAACTTATTTGTAATAATATTTAAGTTTAATAAGTATTCCGTTTTACGCAAGTTTTAAACTTATTAATACGTTTTACCATAGGTACCTCTCATACAACTTATTATTATTAATTAAGGAAACTGATGTATGGAGTGAGCAATCTAAGCTTACTTGTTTCGCTATGTTACGGACCAGATCATCAGGCTATCACATCATTTTATCGGGTTATTCCCAGTATTTACCAGTGGTAAAAGGTGGGAAAAAAATCCCAGTGGGAATAACCCATTTTATCCGATTCCGATACTCCAGTAGCGCTAAACAATATCAGTATCTTGTAAGGCACACTTAAGCGTCACTGTTCCATTAATTTCACAGGTTTTCTGGCAGGCTGTTAAATGTTAGTAGTATCTATATTTTTTATAGTTTATACCCATTTGTTCCTACTATAAGAATAAATCGGAAAAAAATAATTTCGTTACCACTGCCGAAAACCGATGTTGTCTACAGTGGTAACAAGTAGGAACACTTCTCAAATAGAACAGTGGGAAAGATGGAAACAAAGTTACAACCTGTGCCATACAGAGAAAAGAACAAAAAAATATATGTTTTTATTATTTATAACAGTAATTAAAGCAATCTTCTCTTTCTGACAAGGCGAGTGAGAGAAGGACGAATACTTTTCAAGCACTTACAGGAACATGCTGTATGACAAAATACGAGTCCCTCCATATTAGTGGATCAATTAAATATTAATAGGTATTTACTTATGATACATGCTGAGCTTTATGCAAGAAAGTTTTTTTTTAATCCTGTCCTTTTTTTGACATTGTAACTTCGAAAACTGGGTTATTCCCACTGGTTACCACCAAGTTATACTGACCGTGGTAACAACTGAGAAGAAAATTCCCAGCTGTTACCACCAACGGCAACAACTCATTTTCTTTTTTTATAACACTCCATGATTATTTATATGTGTTGAACACTAACAAAATATTGGTGGTAACTAAGTACTGAGACAAAAAATCAGTTATCACCAGTGGTAATAATTAAGAACAAACGATAAAAAAATCCTACTACTTATATCGTTCATAACACAATTTTAAAAGGACGCGGTAAAAAAAAGTTTTTGACAATAAGTTATTGTCAATAACTGTTCTTTTTCATAAATACCAATATAAATGTTCTTTTATTGTGTTTGTAATCTGTCTTATGTACAATAAAGTGTTTACATACATACATACATACATAAATACAGTTATAAAGCAATTACCATAAATATATTCACTACTGTCAACTAACTTTCTCCATGCCAGGAAACCTTCATTCATCATCTTCCTCGCGTTGTCCTGGCATTTTGCCACGGCTCATGGGAGCCTGGGGTAGGCTTGACAACTAATCCCAAAAATTTACGTAGGCACTAGTATTTACGAAAGCAACTGCCATCTGACCTTCCTACCCAGAGGGGAAACTAGGCCTCATTGGGATTAGTCCGTTTTCCTTCACCGAAGAGCGACTGGTAATATAAGTTCCGAAAAACTCATTGGTACGAGCCGGGTTTGAACTTGCGACCTCCGGATTGCAAGTCGCACGCTCTTACCGCTAGGCCACCAGCGCATTTAACCTTCATTGAACATAAATAAATATATAATCCTAACTATAATGTAATCAAAATATTGTACCAGAAATCTATTTTGTGACAAATTGTATACTAATATAACTATTCGAAATAGCTTTAGTGCAATAGCAATATTAATGTTTAAGAGTAGTTTGTTAAATGATGTCTGTTTCAGATAATAAATTTTCTAATATAAAGTGTATCTTGTGAGATACATTGTCAAAATTGATAAAAACAATGAAAACTGGTCAAAATTTGCAGAAATTTCCATATTTCTTTGATCTTAAATGTTATTGACTTTATAAATTTTATAATACATTTACATAGCCATAATAAAAAATATCCTGAAATTTTCTTTCTACCAACCTATATATGTAATCAAAATAACGTTACCTCTGAACAGGCATCGTTAACGTTAAAGTAGCAATAACGTGGTTGTAGAACGTTGTAATCGCTTCCATAGCTCTAGGGCTTGTAGTGGTACGCTCGATATACAGTATTACACCTTCTCCTTATTGACGGTTATTGTAGTTTTAGCACTACTAAAGTACCGTAAAATGTAATTAATGTCATTAGCCGGGTCCACACAGAGCGAACATACGCGCGAGGCAATTTCCTCGCGCACAAAATGGCTAGTGTAGACGTGCCTTGGCCGAGGCGCGCGTGTTGTATCGACATTTTTAGAAGTGCCTCGCGCGCGCCGCTTCGCTGTGTGTACCCGGCTATTACCGGGTCTAACGCGATTAAATTTCAATATTAATTATGTGACATCTAATGACATTAATAACATTAATTATGTGTACAAAACGCGAGAGTTAAAAGTGTTATACCGTAAAAAATTAAAATGTGCCTACTTTGCTCCAAAATTAGAAATTTAAAGTAAAAAAAAGCTGTTGGCGCACAATTACCATTGATCGGGTTTTAGGATGCCACACCGCGGTATATCAAATTGAAATAGTAATATGAAAAATTACCCAGTAGCGAGCAAGAACAGACTTGAAAAAGTTAGAGACACTTTAATATTAGTGTTTTTAGTATATAGTATACCTTTATTTCAACACCATGAAACATTTACCCGTGTAATACTGAGACACTGGCGCGCAACTTTTTTATTTTTAGTTAAACTTTTATACAAGTTGTTTTAAATGATTTTTCTCTGTGGAAATAATCCCGTTCTTATAAAAAAAGGTTGCAAAGGCCGTGCCAGGATAAGCTAAGTTTTTCTGTCCCCACGGAGTTTGAGCTTGTAATGTTTATGGGTGGTGTGGCTTTACATTAGTAATCAGAATACAAAATTTCAGCCCCCTAAACTAGTTTTTAGTCAACAAAAAAAACTAAATATGATTTTTCGTCAATATTTTGTTCTAGCCAACCGATTTTAGCGTGCGTCACATATATTGTACATGTACTAACAATGATTATATGACATAAATTACATTTTCAATATGTCATAGAAAAAAATAAAGAAAATGCTGACTAAACTTTGTTTTTTGTACTTCCACGTTAGAGACCTATCCAATTTTTTCACCAGTGATACATTCACCGACGAGCTATAATATATATGTATATATTTCAAAATTTTAGCTGTGGAGGAACATGGAGATATCTTTACATAAAATACTTTACATACATGTTCTACAAGGATTTTCGTGAGTTGCGCTCGCGCGGCGTGCGCCCCTTGCAGTGGGCGCGCGCCCCAACGCGGCCGACGACGGGACCAACTGCATCGCGTACCGCGCACGGTGGGCTGAAAATCGGCTTTCATAGAAATAGAAACTCAATTTTATTGAAAGAGCCTTATTTTGCTATAATTATATCCCATACATTTTGTTGGTATTTACACTATTCGCCCAATGACTGGAATTGAATTTCTTTCTGTATAAGTTTATAGATTATTAAACTACAACGTATAGACCTAGGAACTTTTTTTAAGGTTCAGAATTTCGATTGGTGAGCTTTTAAATACCTAATTGCCATGTTGCTAATAACGTTATATTTTAATAAGAGATAGGGCAGACCGCGGTAAGTTTAAAATATAACATTATTAGCAACATGGCAATTAGGTATTTAAAAGCTTACCAATCGAAATTCTGAACCTTAAAAAAAAGTTTCTAGGTCTATACGTTGATGCTGCCAATGCACCTGGGTCTCCCCTTCTCGAATTTAGTCAAGTGTGTGTAAAGCCCCTCTGTTGCTCTCGATGGTAGTGGCAGTGTCTGTGTAATGACTCCTCTACATGATGGGCCAGCGAGATGGCCATGCGATTGATGCGATGGTTGAGAGCACGCACTATGGAATGGGCCACGTTTGATGTGCGGACGAAAAACCGACACCGTGGCCATCCCATCGCATCATAAGCTATTCGACACCACTACCCTCGCTACACGCTGGCCCATCTTAGTGGGCCAGTATGGCCCATCGTGTAGAGGAGCCATAATGGTGAACTCGTATTAGAACATTTAGAACGTTCATTGTTGAAGGAATAAATATTGAACATAAACAAGGCTTCTTATTTAGCTCACTGAGGTAACATTTGGTGAATGATTGGCTGTTAAAAGTGGGTTACTCCCATATGTTACCACCAAGTTGTAACCAGTGGTAACAACTTTTTTTCTCAACTTTTACCACTGGGAACAACTGAGAAAATATTCTCACTAGTAACCACCGAAGCGAGTTGATATTCTGGGAATTATTTTTCTCAGTACCACTACAATATTGTAATGTTCAATACTGATGTAAAGAAGTAAAAAGTGTAACTTCGGAGAAGTATGAAAAAATTCTCAGTTGTTACCACTGGTAAGAACTTGGTGGTAACTAGTAGGAATAAATACTGGGAACTGGAATTCATGTTCGCGGTTATTAGAATATCTAAGCGAATTTTCTGCAAATAGTTCCTTGTAAGAGTGGTAATATAAAGGGTTAAAAATTCTCCAATAATAAAACAAGTGGCTAACTCTTAAATACTTTACTGTATAAACATCTTAAGCGAACGTTCCAAGGTTCCATCTTTCCACTACCTCCTCTTCCGGCCGCCGGCCTTCTTGCCCGGGTTGCGCTGGCCGGCGCCCGCCTTGGGCTTCTTGGCGGTGAACTTGCTGGGATTCCCCGTCTTGCCCTTGCGGGGTTTGCCCTTCGGCTTGCTGCTCTTCTTTTCTTCTGATCTCCTGGTAATAAGAAAATTCAATGATGAAATTTTATTACATTGCGATGTTGGAGTAATTTTCGGGTTATTCCCACTAGTTGTTACCAGTTGCCAATAAGTTGTTACCACTGGTAACAACTGGGAATTTTTTCCCCCCCTTTTACTAGTGGTAACTACTGGGAAAAAAAATCCAGTAGTTACCACAAACTCGGTTTGGTGATGTAGACAAATTTGTTTGAAAAATGAATATTTCCTTTATTTCCTTTTCCAGAACATAACTTTTTGGAAACTTTACTATTTGCAGTGTAAATTTAATTCAATCTAGCAGATTTAAGGTAAATATGGGTAAGACCGTCTACAAGCTCTTTCGTTGCTTATAACTCTTGTTTTCCAAAGCCTCAATAAAAACCAGATAAAAAAAAAACTTGTGTTTGTACACATACTTCACTTACAGCCCTTACAGGTCTGTAGAGCAGGAGTATAATATAAATAAATTTATGACCAGCAATAAATTTTATATGCCCGTCTTTACCATATTGACCATGAAAAAATTAACTTTACAACTTACTGCACTTGCTCATTAGCTATATGTTTAGCCACAGCCTTATCCATGTCAATCTTCGGCCGCTTGTTCAATATGCTGTCCAGCAAATTAAGGTTATTCTCCCTCTCAACCTGCGCTGTGGGTACCGGCAGCTTTCTCTTTCTATCCTTCCCGGGGATGAGTTCATGTACGCCTTTGCCTCGGGCATCCTTTTCCTTGGGCAGGCGGTCTTGGAACTTGCCAAGGGAGGCTGTGGATGCTCGGGCGACTGTTGCTGCGGTTGCTAGCTGGAATAGGTTTTTTTTTACAAATTTGATAGAATTCAAAGCCCAGGAGAATTAAAAAAAAATATTCAATAACATCATACACAATGTCAAAATGAATATTAATATTCTAGTATTTTTTTCATATTTTTGGACCCATGGTTCAAAAATTAGAGGGGGGACAAAAAATTTTTTCTTTCAGTATTTTTTTCCGAAAATATTACTTTTATCAAAAAACGGTTTTTGAAGACCCATATTCGGTTTGAAAGACCCATACAATGACACCACACACTACAGTGTTGAGGCAAAAAAAAAACATCCCCACTTTTCGTGTAGGGGAGCTACCCTAAAAAAACATTCTTCTAGTTTTGTAACCGATTTATTTTTTATATGAAACAGGTTTGCCCTTACCCCTAAAAATAACTTAGGTGTTTTTGATTATTTACCGATTTTGTATGAAATGGCATCACATTATATCGAATAGTGCAAGTTAAAGGCATGAGGTGCTTTCCTGAAAAATCTCTTTCAAACTTAGTCTATTTACTAAAAAACAATACCTGATTAGCAGAAGCTTTATCAGATGTAACAGGTAGTCCAACTCTAGGAATCTTGACTTTCTTGGCTCTTGCAACGTTCTTGAGCCTCTGCAGCTCATTCTTGGCCACCTTCTCCGACTTGGCCTCGGCCTTCTTCTCGTACATGTCTGTCATGGGGTCCAAATTCTGTGGGACCTCTATTAACCAGTTCTTCTCTTTCTCTGCAGCTGCCTTTCTGAATCTGGAATGTGTGAAAAATAAAAAAATAAAAATTATCTAAAGCAGCATTCACAAGTGCATTTTTTTTTTCTAAAATTACATACTACATTTTAATTATGACCTGATACATAAAGGCCCGATTGTAAATGTGATTTAATATGTGTTCAAAACGCGAAAGTTTTAAATGTTATATTTTGAATTTTGAAGAAATAAACATTTTTTTTATTATGTAAACACTGTACAAAATAAAAAATGTGTAAAACTTACCCATAAAGTGGCACCCATTTCTGCAACTGTTCATCCCATTCAAGTTTATCCTTCTTCTTCTTAGTAATGCCCTTGGCTTTAGCAAACTCCTGCCACTTGGTCAGCGGCCTGGGCTTTGGTACTGGCTTGGCTCTTGGCAGTATTGTGGTGGGCTCCGGCAGCTTCACTACTATAGCCTCTTCCACCCTCTCGGTGGGGAGCTCCCAGATCTTGTTGAGTAACAGTTGTGTGTTGTCGCGGGATAACGATTGTAAGTATTCATCTCTGCTTTTGTTTGCACTGTAAGGAAATGCAATTGATTAAAAATAAACATTTACTGTAGCTTAAACGTTTTATAACGGGATTAATTAACAAGAAAACTTGTCTTTAATAGTGGCGATAAGATAATCAAATTAAAACAGTAACTATCGGCCACTTACTTTAACTTTTTTGTGTCCAAGTCATTTGAGTCAAATGCAAGAAGAGTTCCGATGTCAAATTCTACATCTAAGTGCTTTTCTACGGTGATAGGCTTATATTTTTCCGCTTTTTTCTGTTCTTTCTCTAAAATTTCATTAACTATATCCATTTTAGTGCGTAAAATCAACACATTTCACTGTATACAAAGGTTCAAAGGAATTCCTAACCTAACTTTTTTGACGTTACTGTCAAACACGTGTGGGGACGTACCAAGCCATTTGAGCTTCGTTAAAAAATGCTCGTATGTTTATTAATTCCTTAGCCGAATGTATTTTATGAATGTTACCTAAGATGTTACCATTTCCGGTAATCTAGAGTTACCATGTACAGTTGTATGTGTTGTATACCATGTGTACACCAGAAATATCCTACTTCCGTAAATATTGTATAAAAGGCAGATTTTTGTGGTATAGCCGATTTCAGACCAGACTACGCGGCGCGAAGCCGCGAACGCGAATGTGGAGGGCCCTTAACATACCGTACATTTTATTAACTAAATAAATACTACTTAATGCACTAATAAATTTCGAAAATTGTTAAATATAGTCGTAAAAGTATGATTCTGGTTAATCTGGTTTTTCCCTTGAGCACCTCTCAAGGGAAAAACCAGATTAACCAGAATCATTTTAAAACTTAGAGCTGGTATTATTTAAGCTGTCATAACCTGTCATAACAAAACCCTTAAAGTGATCCGGAAATAATCGAAATAAATTTAATAAGCTTAAATTAACAATATTCTGTTTAAATCATGACTGCTAATGCAGATAAAGTGTACAGTTTTAAAACAGAGAACAAATTCTTAGTCAAGAGTGGCTGCAAAAAGCGCATGTGGAGATCTTTGAAACAAATTCTTACAGCAGAACGAGCTTTACCATGGCCAAACGATATTGTGCTTTGTAAGTATTTTCTATTTTAAGTATGTGCACTGCAGTACTGTGTATGTCAAGACATTTCTTTTAAAAAGCATATGGTTGATTAGCCATTAAGAAAAAAAGTAACCATGCTCTTGTGTTTTATTTACCATGTTGTTATATTTACAGATTATTCAATAAATGCTCCACCAACATTCAAGCCAACTAAGAAGTACTCAGACATCTCAGGCCTCCCCGCTCCCTACATGGACCGCCATTCCAAACTGTACTACAGCAATGCGGAGGAATTTGCAACGGTGAGGAGTTTACCCATGGATATAACTGCTGGCTTCCTGCAGTTAAGAGGAGCGAACACTATTGTTGGATAAGGACTAGATAGAAAAACTGTTGTAAAGACTGTTTTGATGAAATTGAAGCGATACAAATGTAACATAATGTAACAAGGAGTTAGTAATAATTATTACTAATAATTAACGAGGTATTAGTAATAATTAGTTTAAAGTTTGATTTATTTTTTGGTATTTTTTGACATAAATATGTATTGTACTCTATACTTATACTATTATACTCTTTGATTGTACTTATGAATGTGTGTTGATAATAAACATTTGTAATACAAGGAGGTAAAGGATTATTTAAAGTTTGATGTGTGAGAATTTGAAAAATAGAAATGTATTGATAGAAAAAGAGCAGAATGTATACTATTGACTTGAATTGAATTGTGGTTTTTTCTATAAAACGGGACCTTATTGTCGATGGCACTTACGCCATTATTAACGATGCTCCGGTATAAATACAATGCCGCGCGACGCTGTGCGGCGTAAGCGCCATCGACAATAAGGTCCCTTTTCATAGAAAATGCCTCAATTCATCTTTACCGGTTATTATTGGACTGTACAAACCAGTATCCCATTTGTATTGTATAAATAAAAAATATAGTTTGTCAAAGGACTGTCTCATTTCAAACATAGACAGAGAGAATCATACTATCTTTGTCTTACACTAGTACTAGCACGCAAAAGAAAAGGATGAATACAGTTTTTTTTTTTGTTCTTATTTACTGCCAATTAGGTTTTACTAACTATAATAATAAACAACCATCAGCATTAACTTGTGGTCCATTGTAATGAGGTGTAGCGTGGGTATAGCTTAGTAAGTATTATATTCTTTGGTATAGCTATAGTGAACAGTATTATGTACTATACTGGTTTCTCTATATATTGTTTAAATACTTCTTTTGCATATATAATGTTCAAACCAAATTGTCAGTAAATAAGAACAAAAAAAACTATACTCCTCCTTTTCTTTTGGGTGCTAGTACTAGAATAAGACAAAGATAGTATGATTCTCTCTGTCTATGTTTGAAATGAGACAGTCCTTTGACAAACTATAATCCAATTTATTATGAATTAAAAAGAAAAACTGTTCCTTTAGCACGTCTTTTACAATTCCTCGAACAGACATATTTTGACAGAATTTCAGTGGTTGTCAGTTGCAGTTGTCAAACTCAAATGTGGTTTGTGACAAACAAACGTCAACGAAAGTCGCCTACACGTGTGGTTTATGGAATTAATTTTGGGATTTCTTAATAAAAATATAGGATTGGAGTAAGCAAATTTAGAGAAATGTCTTCATCCTTCTTCTTAAAAGGAAAATCAAGGCAAGTCCACAAAAGAAAAGGCGAGAAAATCAAGAAAGTTAAGCCGAAGAGACAAGATGTTTCTAACCTCGAAAACGGCCACGATTCCTCCGGCAGTGATGTAGATTTTAAGAAGTTTTCCGACGCCGAAGAATCCGAAAGCGACCATGAAA
The DNA here is from genome assembly GCF_947568885.1 of Cydia strobilella. Classification (NCBI taxonomy): domain Eukaryota; kingdom Metazoa; phylum Arthropoda; class Insecta; order Lepidoptera; family Tortricidae; genus Cydia; species Cydia strobilella. The sequence continues at coordinate 1,772,574 of NC_086049.1, read as the reverse complement.
CAGCGGAGCAGAAGAAGTTGCGGCTCGCGAAGAAGTATCTAGAAGAAATAGAGAAAGAAGAAGCGAAGCGTGCAGAGTTAAAGGAGGTAGACGACGATGCGATTGGGAAGCGTTTGCAAAGGGACTACTTAGAACTAAAGGGTAAACTACGCGTGGAAGTAGCGGACAACTACGTGGCTCCTGCTGAGAGTGATATCAGGCTCATTCGTGCCCGGGAACACAAGCTACCTTTGACTTGCGTGTGCGTGAGCAGTGACGGTCAATTCGCATTCACAGGCAGCAAGTGCGGCACTATAGTCAAGTGGGGTATCAAGGAGAAGCGGAAACTCGGCAGCCTGACCTTCAAAACGCATTCCAAGTATATTAATGGAAGTGTATCAGCAGTAGCCCTATCCTCTGACACGAAATACCTTGCTTCCTCAGATGAGTCTAAAGATGTGCAAATATGGGACCCCATTACATTGAAACACGTTCATACCTTCAGAGGCCATAAAGACAAAGTGACAGGACTTGTGTTTAGGAAAAATACTCATGAATTGTATTCAGCAAGCAAAGACCGGTCTATAAAAATTTGGTCTTTAGACGAAATGGCTTACATTGAAACATTATTTGGCCACCAGTCTTCTATTACATCTATTGATGCATTGACCAGAGAAAGAGCGATATCGGCCGGTGGAAGAGATGCTTCAGTTCGGATATGGAAAATAGTAGAAGAATCGCAGTTAATATTCAATGGACCAGTAGGTAGCTTGGATGAAGTGAAACTATTAGATGAGGAGCATTTTGTATCGGGAAGTGACAATGGCTCCTTGTGTGTTTGGAGTGTGTTGAAAAAGAAACCACTGTGCACCGTTACAGAGGCCCATGGCTCCGAAAACAATGTACCTAAATGGATAACAAGTTTAGCTACATTGTTAAACTCCGATGTGTTTGCATCGGGTTCCTATGATAACTTTATTCGATTATGGAAAGTCAGTGATGCATATAGAAAAGTATCACCTATGTTTAGTATAGAAATTAATGGCTTTGTGAATTCCATGGATTTTACTAGTGACGGGACTCAGTTGTATGCAGCCATTGGACAAGAACACAAGTCAGGGAGATGGTTCAAAGTAGGGAGTGCTAAGAATGGCATATTAGTTGTAAATTTTAATATTAAGTCATAGTATGTTGTTAATTATAAAACAATGAATCATTTTATTTTTCAGTTTGTAGTTTTACTCTCTCAACCTTAAGCGTGCTCCAGAACGCGAGTGTGGAGTCGATTTCACTAATTACGAACTAGACTCGCGTACGAGTGTGGAGGGCCCTTTATATTATGCCCATGCCTAAGCCTCCAATCCAATATTATAACTGTGATTATAACCCATATCTCAAAAAAGTTATGGTGTCAGATCCCATGTAAGGTCGACCTTCATTGATCTTGAAACTTATATTTTAACAAAGAAAATATGTTCCTGAACATATATCAATAGGGTTGCCTAAAAAATATGGTCATGAATATTTTTAATGAATTTTTCAAATTTAACTTATTTGCCAACCAAATGAAATACGTTTATTTGCTTAACATTATGTACAGATAAGATAGTAGTCAATAGTGTTATGTCAAACGAACTAAGTTCCAATGGAGAGTATACAACATACACAATATGAATCAGTTAGGTTGCCTATCTTTTTCTGAGGGCCTACCGCGAATCACGTTCCGCGTGTTGCCTTGCCTCGCTGTCACGTCACACTTACGTACGAATTTACAAGTGCGATAGAGAGGCAACACGTCGAACGTGGCCCCCAGGGCCTACCGCGAAAGTCGTAAATTGCGGGGATCTTTCTCTTTTACTCCAATGAACCCTTAATTAGAGTGACAGAGAAAGAACCCCGCAATTTGCGAACTTCGATTTTCGCGGTTATAGCCCTGGTCCCTATCGGGTCGTATATCGTTGTCTGAGTACCCATAACACAAGCCTTCTTGAGCTTACTGTGGGACTTAGTCAATCTGTGTAAGAATGTCTTATAATATTTATTTATTTATGTGTGTCGGCTCTTCAAACTCGGGTAAATCCATTCGACCCTCTCAGCAAATATCTACCCTACCCATCTACCTTTTCTTAATACCAAAATCGCATCGCGAGATACTGTCGCCGCTCCTATGCTAAGCCTACTGTAGTACGCAACTATGGGCTAAGACACCGCTTATCACCAATCATGCAGTATGTTTGTAGAGCAGTAGCTCGCGCCTTCACTTGCTTCAGCTAGGAGCCGTGCGCGTATTATTTCATTTTTATTTTATTCTTAAACAATACAATCATTGTGTCAGAAATCACATTGAATACAATTTATAAATAACAATAATAATAAACACATTTATACTAATACTAAATAACAATTATAAATACCTTAAATTAGCGACATCAAATATTTCATCAATACTATAGGAGCATCTAGTCAATAAGAACGACTTCAACCTACGCTTAAATAAAAACCAATCCGTAATGGCTTTTAGGTCAGTAGGGAGCTTATTAAATAGAGTGACTTGCTTGCGCACGAAAGTCGCCGAGTCCCTACAACTAATGCCAGCTTGTAGAGCAGGGACCGGCAAACTCGGGCTTCTCACAATACACAAACAATAACGGACCAGTCAAACTTTTGTGACTGCGGTGGCTATTCTCAAATTTGCCGACCCCTGGATTAGGGAATACAAACCGGTTTTTAATTGTATGAAAAAACCGGTTATTAATCGAAATTTCATACAAATAAAAACCGCTTTGCATTCCCTATTTAGGATAAATGCTGCAGAAGCTAATTTTAGTTTTTAATCTAGCCCTGCCGGCTGTACAATCAGCATCGAAACATATTATAGCTGCAAGTGGTCAAATAGTTCGTTACACCATATATTTAGTACGGTGTGACGGAACTATTTTGGCCACTGGCTGCTACAATATATTTGACGCTGACTGTACAACTATTTCTTGTTATTCTGTCACGTCAGCCAGGGGACAATTTTACTATTGTTGTAACATGTTTAGCTACTAAACTAACATGCTTGGTAGATGCAAAGATAGATATAACTCCGTAAGTAATCTTTGGTAGATGGTCAATTTTGAGCTTACGTTAATTTAAAACCATACAATACAATACAATTTACCAGGTTTTTAGTGACATAGGGAATTGTGTAACTATAGCTAAAGTTGATTTAACCAAAGAGGATATAACAGGATAGAGCGGTACTGTCATAGTAAATTTTATAACCACAGTAAATTCACTGCCATCTATCGACACACTTTAAAACTAAAAATTAAGATTTATATAATTACGATAAAATGTATTTAAATATGGATAAATAATTTTTTTATCTGTATTAATTATTTTTATACGATTTTGACCAATGTTCTTTCATTGATATGCGTTAAAATCGTTAAATAACAAACGAAACCGTCAACGCCCTTTATACGAGAGTAGGCCAAAGGTAGTGGCGCTATGTGATCGAGAATCAAATTTTCGTGATTTTCGAGGCACGTTTTTTCCATACTGTATCCATCTATTAAATAAAATAAAAATAACTCATTTAACCCAACCATATGTTAGAATACCATAATTACGAAAATGATGAGGGATCTTTGTAAGTGTTCACAAATAAAACAAAACCACTCGTGTTAACTCTATTTATTTACGACATTTTAACCTACATACAGAATCCAAATCCCAGGTGTCCTGTCGATGTCTTCTCTCTTGCAACTTCAAAAATCTTCAATCTAACTCTAAATAAAATCTCGAAAGAAAATATACGGGTGTACTAAGCTAACTCGCATTGGCGGGGGGCGTAGTCCTGTACATGAAACCTAGACGCATCTGGAAAGTCTGCAAACACAGCAATCAGCGGGAAACTGCCACAGCAGGCCAGCGGCACCTGCTCGCGGCCTGCCAAACAAATGCAAACGTTAGTTCGCGATCACCAGCACAGCATCTGTCATTACTAGTGTCTAACTTCAAAAAGGTGTACATTTTTTAATTTATTAGGTATAAAAATGCTGTTTTAAAAATACTGTTAAACGTATGGGTCATTTTAAGTACCTACGTGAGACAAGTCTGGTTGGTCAATAATATAAAACGTTTACTCATAACTTTATGAACAGCAACAACAGCAAAACAGCAGTTGTCAGCTCCGCAACCCCCCTCGCCCCGCCTCCCCGCACCCTCCACACGCGCTCCCCCGCTCCGCCCTGAGCACACACATACATACGTTAATATTGTACTACACAAACACTGTCCATTGACCATCCGTTGACCTCTGTTTTTACAGTGAGGTTACGAATTGCCAGCTAACAGTGTGCACGATGGTACATTACAATAAAAAATTCAAGCTAAAATAACATGTCCTTGTTCGTACAATTACACTTTCAAAGCATATGGCTATTAAATAGATTTTATGTGGGTCATTTCCAGCAAAAAAGTTACTTATTTTTGGCTGTCAGTTAGCCTTAAATGCACTTACAAATTATTGGAAAACTTTTTGACTGAAAATGGCCCAATTTGTATTTTGATTGTGATTTATCAAATTACAAAAGCAAAAGGTAATGTGTGTAAACTTCTTTTAAGTTTTTGACTAATTTGTTCATTTCAAGGGCATAGTACCTTAGCGGCTAACAATTTTGAAATTATACAAAAAAAAGAACTGAAAGGCATTTGGTTGTTAATTTCTGTTACCACATCATGAGGGTGTCCCAAAAAGTCCCAATTTAGCCCATAATGCCCACGGGTTACATGATCTCCTGGGTAATGATTCTAACCTGAAATATATCTAAGGACCTTTATGGTCACACCTATATTGGTGATTAATTACACAAACTGATGAATTCATATGTTATACATTTCTAAATACACAATAATATTCTCCTTAAATAGATTTTTCGAGAATCACAAAACACAATACACAAGCATTTGTGTCAAGGAGCCTTTTTTAAATGTAGTAAAATAATCAGAACAGAACTTGAGCCTAATTACACAAATTAAAAATCAATCAGGAAAATTTGATATCTGATAAGTTATCAACTTGCTACATAACAGTCTGATAATGCAAATAATAAAAAAAGAAGACAAAATTATTAAGAGTTGTTGTTAATCTAAGTGAAGAACTTAAAAGGTAATTTGTTACGTTAAAATTTGCCACTATGTCGGACATAGTTAGGTCTGTGGGGCTAAAGTGAGAGCTAGTACCTTGGCCGAAGAGTGCACGAGTTAGCTGGCACAGCTTCAGCTCTAAACCGGTACTCTCAACCTGGAACAAAAAAGCATAATGTTTAGTTAATATAAAGAAGATCCTTTAGTTCTAGATTATTCTAGAAGAACTTGAATGGTTGGGGGAAAAAACCAGTTATAGTTCCAAAATTCACGTTTTAACATTCTAGAAAACTCTGATGTTTCCAGTTCAGGGCATAGGCTAATTTCTAAAAAAAATTATTCATAGACCAATTATTATACAATATTATTTTATTTTATTTATTTTATTTTGGTACATGGAAAAAACCAACAGTGCTATACATATCAAAAAACTATAATAGAATTAGAAAGCCAATTATTGTACAAGTGAAATTATGGTACAAGTACAAACAATAGTAATTGAAAAATTGTCGTGGTATTTTACTGCAATATGCAACAGCATCTTGTATCAGTGAATAATTATCTAAAATATATAAGAAAACAGGTCCAATCAGAATTTCGAAATTATGTTTAGTACCTTTGTCTAAAACATTGATTTAGAATTAATTGTGTAACAATATTAAAACTTACTCAGCACTTCAATGCCTGGAGCGTGACCTGGAATGCGAGCGACTGCGGGAGCGCCCGCGCGAGCTCTTGGAGTCCGAGCGGCTGCGGCTGCGGGAGCGCGAGCGGCTGCGCGAGTACGAGCGCTTGCGGGAACGCGAGCGAGTGCGGGAGCGGCGACGTGAGCGAGACCCGGAGCGGGAGCCGCTGGAAACATATGTTGGTCAGTTGACAGTTTGTGCAGTCACACTGATGTGGATACACACACTGCTCTGGTGCGTGACAGCCCTGTGCATGTAGTTATGTCCCACTCGCACACCGGAGCGGCGTGCGGATCCGCATCTAATGTGAAGACTGCTTTGTCACTTTAGAGTTCAATCCTGTGCCGAGCTTCAGGTGATTGTCCTAAATAATGCAGATAGAAGCATTTTTATTTAAAAACATTACAATTTTCATATATGTATAAAGCAATAATAATTAATGTGTGGTTATTTGTAAAATATCATTAATCCATTACTCATAAGGAGTAGTAAGGAGTATATATCGTTTTTGTTAATGTTGGTTATTTTATCTAGTGCCCCATTTAACACACACGGATTTGAAGACTGTAGATGGTGGTAGAGACTGTTAACAAATCAATTTACCTACTATGGAAGTATCCATTTTCAAAAGATAAAATATAAATGGCTTTACTTGTAATTGTTATGAAATTTAAAAAATGTTAGTCATGCTTATTAATAAATTTGACAGAACACGGTAGGCTACAACACCGTACCTGCGTCTGCGGTCGTACCGGCTTCTGTAGGGCGACGAAGGCCTTCCGTAGCGAGCCATCTGCACTCGCAGCTCCCTTCCATCCAGCATGCGTCCGTCGAGCGAGTCCAGCGCTTCCTCCGCATCGCGTCGGTCGTAGAACCTACAACAAACCAAAGCAAGGTTAACCCAAGCGTGGCCATTTTACGCCGGCAAAAATCAGTAGTAAATAAGACAAAATAATACCTGACAAAAGCGAATCCTCTGCTTTCCCTTGTGTAACGATCACGGGGAATATAAATGTCGCCTACTTCCCCACACCTTTCGAAAACGCGGCGTAAATCTTCAGGGGTAGTACGATATGTGAGATTGTCCACTTTCAACGACACCATGCCGTCAATACGCGGCGGAGGTCTTCCGTAACTCATTTTGAACTTACTTAACGTTCACTTATATAAAATAAAATAGTTTTCACTAGAGATAATTGGAACTATTATTTTAATAAAATGGCGTCCAGCGAGCACGCAACTTAAGACTCCGTTGACAGAAAATGGCGTCGGTGTCGGTGTGGTGCGCATTTGATTTGATGCGTGGTCGCCGAGTTGCCATGTACTGTCTTAAAAAATCCCAGATTTAGAAAATTAAATAAAATCTAAAATCATTGTAATGCAATCGTAACTTTTTTTAAATATTAGTCATTTAAATTTGTAGTCAGCCCAAGAAAAACCTGCAACGATTTTGATAGCACACGCAGTGCAATGCAAGTGTAATTTTAAATGTCAAACTTCTATGAAATTATGACGTATAAATAACACTTACATTGCCTTTGCTATCAAAATCGTTGCAGACTCTTTTTGGTCTAACTCTATGTACATTACGATAAACGCCATAGTATTTATTTAACTAATTTGTATCAGGTTAACAGGTGGCTAAAAACCCCCTATTTAAATTATCTTTCTATGCAAGTTGCAACACTGAGCTGAAGTGGGAAACGGATGGAAACGGAAGGGATCACTCATCACAATCATGGTGTTACCACTTTAGCAATGGGTAGTGCTCAGAATAATGACTAAAGCAAAGAAGTCGGGCAAAAATGCTTCGCAAATATGTATACCCGTACTTTACTTCCTTACGAATTAGATAATGTGCCGAAAAGAGATGCATATATGCTTGTTATTTCTCATTTACGTACGGTGTCATAAGTTTGATAATTTGCTAGGGATGTGACTGTGTCGACTTTTTATATCGATAAATTATGCATAAGTTTATGTGCCGTGTAAAAGAATAATCACGAAATTGGCAAATTGATCTGGCTAATGAAAGTTGAACCTGAAAAAACGCGTCAATTTCAAGACATCTGTAGCAGGCGGCTCGTTGAAATGAAATGAAATGCGTGGAATACAAGGATTGCATAACTTTTATACTTTTTATAATTTTCATATTCTAAAAATCATTAAAAAGTATAAAAATTATGCAATCCTTGGAATCAAAGAGCCGCCTGATATGAGGATTAATGCATGTACCTAATATAGCTTTTATCTCATTTGCAGTCTACCACTCAGAACCGTCTAACTATACCACTCGTTTTTTTATCATTAGAAAGAAGGCGAGCGATCTTAACGTGTCGTTTTATCGAAAAACACCTTAAAAATAAGTCACAACAAATATAATATACGATCATTTACATACTTTTGCTTTCATAAGTAAAATATTGCTATATTTATAAAAAAACTTGTCAATAAAAAGACACGTGGAAATGGTTTACCGTTTTTTCTAATGCTAAAAGACTAAGTATAGTTTCTAGTCATGTACAGTCAGCTGCAGAGAAAAGGCACCCCCCCTGCATACAAAGTTCTGTAAATTAGTATGGACGTGGGGTACCTTTTCTGTGCAGCTGACTGTACCAAATAGAAAATGAAAAAAAAAAACGTTCGTGTAATATATTTTTTTTATTTAATAATAGGGAATATTACGCGAAACTCGGCGTAGGTGGCGCCACTATCACAATCTGAGGGTCTATCGCGAAACAAGAAAATCGAACTTTCGTTATCTAACATCTCTGTCACTCTTGCGTATTCGAGCGATAAAGAGGCAGCTAGATAACGAAATTTCGGATTCGAGTTTTCCGGTAGGTCCCCTGAAAACTTGTCAAAAACCTGTTAAAGGTACAGTATGAATAAGTTACTCTACGGTGCACTAAAAAAGCTAGTGCTGCACTCTGGTGGCAGAACATTGCAGTAATATCCCCTATTCGTCGTCCTTTGGAAATCTGAAATAAAAAGTTGAGTCTTGTGACCAACAATATTAATAAAAGGAACATTCATCAATGATCATTAATGTCTTTTTTATTAGGGTTCCGTACCCAAATGGTAAAAACGGGACCCTATTACTAATACTTCGCTGTCCGTCTGCCTGTCACCAGGCTGTATCTCATGAACCGTGATAGCTAGACAGTTGAAATTTTTACAGATGATGTATTTCTGTTGCCGCTATAACAACAAATACTAAAAAGTACGGTCCCCTTGGTGCGCGCGTCCGACCCGCACTTGACCGGTTTTTAGTATTAAACTATAGTCTGGCAAACACAATCTGTCAGTAAGTAAGAACAAAGAAAACTATAGGTACAGTCGAAGGCAAAAATATCGATCCAGACAAATGGCTTAAAAATATGTGAACACGATTTTATTGTCTGAGCGTACACATATTTTTGAGACTTTGGGAATGTATATATATTTATGCCCTTGACTGTACTCATCAATTAAAATGAGACAGTCCTGGGCCAAACTATAAGAAAGCTGTAAATGTCGATAGGTTATTGATCTGAGGTCGATACATCACTATGCCAAAAATATAACCTTTCATACTTAGCAGATAAGTTCGAAAATTTATGCAAAAATCTATATAGACTTGAATGCAAGTAATAATTACATAAACAATATATCGATTTCTATGTTTAGGGTCAGGTCCTATAAATTAATTTCTTCAAAATTGAACAAAACTCACCGATTAAGGGTTATCGGTTCGTGCGTATTTTCTTTTCTTCCTGTATGCGATTTACAGCCCTCGATCACACAAGACATTATCACAAAGGGAACTTCAAACCATTACAAATAAAAACTCAACACGTTTTCCAACAATCTTTCAGGAATAGCAAGAATATAATTAAAATAAACCAAGATGACCGCTGAAACATCCCGAAATATTTCAACTAAAATAATACGACTATGTAAGTTGTTACAGTTGACACCTACCTGTGAAATAACGAACTTATATTTTATTTGGCTGGATTATATTATAGAACCACATAGGACCATTTGACATTTCCCTCAGTTCATCTTATGACAATACTGAAAAAAACGAAAGAACTTGCGGATTGTTGTCTCACTCACTCATAGACAAAAAGTAATAACGTGTTGTGAATACGATATCTTTTACCAAGCTTTTATTTTTGCCCGGCTTCTTTGCTTTAGTCATTATTCTGAGGGGTAGTGAAGGAAGGGGCAGTGTTGAGTTGTGCAAAAATTAAAGGAAATCCTGTCTGACGATCTCATCATGGTAGAATACGACCGTTGAGGCGTTAATTATTTTAAAATAAATTTAACTAACATTAAATAAAAAATCTTATGTTAAAAGCATTCCGGGCAATTCCGGGCAATCCTGGGCAAATCCTGGGTATAGAATGCAGCGAATGCATCTCCTTGGTTTTCACTTTGTAGGTTGTTTGGGTATTTGCACAGCCAACCGTTGCTATGCAACAGCATTAAATGATTATATTTCGGTAATGAGTTTCAAATTGGGGTAATTTTATTTAATTTCGTTAAATTATCACAGTGAATCACCATGACTCCTAAAGAACAAGGTGGTAAAGTTAAGCAAGTGAGAAATAAAAAGCTCCTTCCTGATCTGAGGAAGGAGGGCGTGCTCACCAAAGAAATAATCCTTGCTACAAAAGAAAAGCACCAAGGTTCGACTGGATATCGGTTGTTCTCTCACCACACACTCGCTAGTGTAAGAAAAATGAGCTACTTCCACCCGTTCGCGTAAGTTTTATTCATTAGGTTTTATTTAATACAAGTTGACGACCGGTTCTGGCCTTGCTGGGTAGTGACCCTGCCTATGAAGCCGAAGGACGCAATTATGAGTGGAAGCGAGAAAGAGATAAGCCTGCTCGACCAAGTCGCGATCTGGTACGCCCGTCTGTTAGCCCTATTAATTTAAAAACTGTGTATTTTTGCAGCATTCCAGACGACAGTCTAGACATAGTGCTAGCGGCCACATACAACCATTCAACGGAACGATTCGCAGACAAGGAGGACCTATACCTCCAGCCGGAGACCATCGGCTGCGACACCTGGCGGAGGCTGAGGAACACGTGCGATAAACGTACTGCTGTGGTTCTAGTAAGTTTTTAAATCACCTTATCCATGTAAACCGAACCAAAGTCTATAGAGCGGGTTATTATTAAGACTTTATTTCGGACATCAATGATCCATAAATGATTGGTTAGTTACAATAGTACTTATCACTATGTTAGTATTGACAACACAAATTATATTGAAGTATATACATTATTTACATTAAAAAATTGCATACCAGTCACTTATCCATCCGGTAGAATGGGACATGCATTAAGGCCCAATACTTAAAGAAGGGATTATCAAGGCTCTCCAATTTCGGTTAGAAAACTGTTGGAGCTGTTTCTCAGACGGTGCATCTGAGATACTGAGCGTTTTCTCATAATGGCGTAGAAATCATCCATTCGTGCCTCCGCAAACATCCCAGATGCACTGCAAAACCGCGGCAGCCCCAACAGCATTCTATACCCATTATTAAATTAGACGCGCAGGGCGCCGTAAGCTTGCTTCGTATATTTGATCCACAGGCTGCACGTATAGAACGTTTGGCAGTATGACTTAATAGCGTTCGCTTCACCTCAGTCGTTATACTTTTCAATGTAAGGGCTCTTAGCCCCCTGCACACTCGTGCGCGAATCGCGGCCCGAAGCAGCGAACGCGAGTGTGGAATCTATTTCGCAGATCTGCGAGTGTGGAGCGAGCTCTAGAATTGTGTTTTTTTTTAATGGAATTTTATGCCCTGGATGCCAGCTCTTTAACCCAAATCTCATAGAAAGAGAGGCAAGCTATGATGGCGCCATCTTTGCAACCCTTTGACAATTGCCAACCCCATTAGACCACAAAAATATTCTTTATTGCTCACCTCAATACAGAAAATACTACAGGCAGTCTTTCGCTAAAAAAGCGCCAAGATCAGCGCTAAAAGATTCTATAATTCTAATATTTTTATGTTATTGCAGGATCACCCGCTAAAACGCGGCGGGCTGACCGAACGGCGGTCGCCATTCAGCGTGAAGCTCATGAATTCCGGCGTGCACTCGTCGCAGACCAACCCCGGCTACAGCCGCAAGCCGGCCGGCGGCGCCATTTTCTTCTACTAATAAAGATAAAACGCGGCGGCGGGCTGAGGCAAGTGACGCAGCGGCGGTCGCCATTCAGCGTGAAGTGAAGCTCATGAACGGCGTGCACTCCTCGCAGACCAACCCCGGCTACAGGGCTACAGCCGCAAGCCGGTCGGCGGCAAAAGTACCTTATTCTGGTATGACCCATGCATAAATAAAAAACTTGAGCAAATACTTCTTCTATTGTACATATATTCTGGCAACCCAGAAAAAGGCGCGAATTTCAAAAGTGGTCGAACTCAGGGAATTTTGCTTCAACGCAAAAATTCCTAATTATTTAATCATAAATAAATTAAATCATGGCTTCCAGTCGGAAGCTAAAATATCTGTAGTTTTTCAGATTAGGTCATAACTTGTTTAAATTATTTGGTGCTGTAAGATAAGATAATAAAGACTTGCAATTTTTTGCATTATGCTTTGAAGTATGTCCTAATCAACCTTGTGTGCTAATGCTAACTATTCTTTGTAAATATTGTAACCATTACTTGTTTTCATATCTAATTATAGTTATTAAAAATGTTATTATTGTCCCTTATCAAACAATAAATCATTAGGAGAGAAAATAAGTTGGTTTGCTTCAAATAAATGTTTTGTTTTCTGTAATTGGCTTTTTCACTTCCGGTGTTTGATTTTTAGGGTTCCGTACCCAAAGGGTAAAAACGGAACCCTACTAAGACTCCGCTGTCCGTCTGTCCGTCTGCCTGTCTGTCACCAGGCTGTATCTCATGAAAGTCATGAACCATGATAGCTATACAGTTGAAATTTTCACAGATGATGTATTTCTGTTGCCGCTATAACAACAAATACTAAAAAGTGCGGAACCCTCGGTGCGCGAGTCCGACTCGCATTTGACCGGTTTTTTTGATTGATAAATATTATTAATTTATTAATATTAACCTTTACGACGCCGTGTCAAACACAAAAGCTGTCACACATCAGACGCCACGTCACATAAATCCGTCGTTTGTGTCGAAAAGGTTAAAAAAAGGTGGCAAATTAAAATAAAAAAATAAGACGCGTACTTCAAACCTATTTCAAATAGGAACTAAAAGGAACTTCAATCGTCAACCACCTTTATCGCGCTTTATAAAATAAAAATACTCTTTTCACCTCAGCAGCTCGAACAAGCCTACTTTCGTCACTCCCTGGAGTGAGGAAAGTGCGACTTTCCTCACTCCAGGGAGTGAAACAATGTAGCTTTTTAATTTAGTGAAGGCCATGAACTTCATACTTTTATTACTTTTTTTTATGGTACGGTACGGTACGGTCCGGTCTGGTCTCGTATCGTATCTTATCGTATCGTACATCTTATAATACTTTTTTTTTCTGTTTATTCTGCGTAATTCGAAATACATTTTAACCTTTAATATGTTCTCACTACTGAGGTGAAAAATTATGTGTGCAACACGAGCGCAAAGTTATTTTACATCTCGTGTTTTTGAGTCCCTCGCTACGCTCAAGATTCTACCTTAGAATCACTCGCTTCGCTCGTGATTCAATTATAGAATCTTTCGCTTTCTCAGGACTCAAAATAAACACTCGCAAGAAAAACCAACTTTCCTCTCTTGTTGCACAAATAACTATTGCATTTCCTTTTGATTTTATCGCGTGATAGAATAAAAAAGTTATTCTATGTCTATGACATAAATTGACTGACTTTTCCATAGTACATACCACGTACATACTATTTAAATTAGTAAAAAAAACTAATAAAAAATATCAGAAATTCCAGTTTTTCCACATATTTCTCTAACTTAGTAAGCAATGTGTTGCGGGCCTTGTTGCGGGTGCCGTAGCGCTTACTTCGGGCCGCGCTTCGTGCCCTGCGGCCGGAGCGGCCTGTACGGCGGGTGCTGCGGAGTGGTCAACTACTTTGGGGGCTGTGGCGGCCCGGGCTGCGGTCCAGTCTAACTACAGTTGCTATAAATTTGTACTGTTTTACCCAGTGTGAAAATTGTATTGTTTAGTGAAAGAAAAACAGCCCCTCAATGTATAAATATTTGGTGAATCCCTAAGCTATTATAAATTACAATGATTTCTATGTATATTGTATTATTTTAATTATATTTATTTCTCTATAAGGGCTGACATATATTATCCTGCGTCTGTGTCGATTAGCCAATGCGCTCTTGATAAAGCTTCTCGTTATATAGCCATTGAGATATTATTTATTACTATAGAAGCCAAACCAATGAATGAAATTGTCGCAATCGAAACCTGTACCACGCGAACAAAACTCATGGCGCTTACGCGTTTAGGTCGCGAGATGGTCGCGAGATTCACGCTCCGCTCCGCTTCTATGCTGGTTTGTTGTCAAAACAACATCAACTCATGGCGTAAAAGAGTATAGAGCGAACTCAATCGAGGAATTTTTCAATCGCAACCCACACTGCAAAAAACGTGCGTTCAGGAGGCTACCATGCAAAAAGTATAATAATCAAATCACTACGTTCGTTAGTAGGAAGTAGTAGTTGGTAGTAGGCATGTAGTAGGTAATAGCTAAGAGGATATAAACAAATGGTTATATCCTCCTAGAGATTGTTACTTACTGCCAATGCCAAGTAAATTTTTCTTTTCTTTTGTAATAAGGTTTTAGCTCAATATCTGCGGAACTCTACCAAATATTTGACGTGTGCTATTTATTAGAGTAATAAGTGTCAGAAGAAATGTAAAGCACATTGTATTTTAGATATTTTTTAACGTAATTATATTTATTTTAACAATGTTATATTTATTTAGATAAACCAAGGCATACTTTCAGTGTAAACATTAACAGTAGCTATTTGGATGGATTTTCTAGATTCATTAGGTAAGTTTTATTAAGGTTTTATCAAACTACTTATATACTTCTACAATTATATTTATTTATCTATATCCAGACAAAAGTTAGAACACACCCTAAAAATCCTGACAAAGGACCAAAAATCGTAACATTTCATTGGAAATCCTGTCGTATGGCAACATTGGCAACCGCTGTGACCTCAGAATAATGACTAAATCATTATTCTGAGGCTGAGACTGCTGTGAGGACCCATTAGCACGAAAACTTAAGCGTTGCGTGTGCGACGCACTCATAAGTAAGAGCGAGAAAGAGATATCGCTTTCTCGCTCTTACTTATGAGTGCGTCGCACACGCAACGCTTTTTAAGCTCTCGTGCTAATGGGGCCTAAGGGCCCTTTCACGAGCGAGGCTAGGACGACTGCCACCTAAGGCACCTGATGCTAAAATGTCTTGTAGATCTACAACTGCATGCACATGGCAAGAAGACCGACCGTATGCGCTCATGGTACCTCTACGAGCAGTACAGAACGCTGGAGCAGCACCAGCTAGACGCAGCCCAGCAGCTGCGTAACCGCTCGGTCCAAGAACAGCTGCTGCATCAGGAGCTCACGGAGCGGCGCGCTCGGCGTAGTCTTTTTGATCAGGTACCTTTATGGGATGGAACGTGCATGAAAACTGAGGAAACAACGAAACAAATTCTTCTGGACTGCAAGCAGGTATATAGGCACAGGTACCTAGGATTTCCGTGCACACTTAAGAAGGCAGCTAGCAACCTGAAAACCTTGCTAGATTTCGTGGAGGAGCTGTGGTGGTTACAGTAGCGCTACCTCGTTTTTCACGCAAAATGGTTGCCGAGAATCGAAAAATGCCTAGTGTAACTAACTGAAGTAACTGACCTGCACCGGAGTATACAGAACGCTGGAGCAGCATCAGCTGGACGCGGCCCAGCAGCTCCGGGACCGCTTGGTACCAGAGCAACTACTGCATCAGGAGCTCACGGAGCGGTACACTTGGCGTAGTCTTTTTGATCAGGTACTTCTACGTTAGAGACTAAAGCCACATTACATGCTAGTAGGAGTAGTAGGCTACCATACACGGGCCCAAGATAGAGCAGCTTGGAGAGCACTGATGAAGAGTGTCCACTGTCGTCACGTCAGTCGTGAGAATACGACAAAGAAGAAGAATATCCGTACGGGAGTTGTATGTACATAACGTTATAGTAGCATCAGCAATAGCTTCGGAACCGGTACAAGAACAACTGCTGCATCAAGAACTCACGGAGCGGCACCTGTGCGGGCTATAAAGAACACTAAAGTAGCATCAGTAGGCTTAGCATAGGAGCTTGTGACAGTATCTCGCCCGCGAGATAGACTACCTACTTGTCTTATTCTAACCGTATCACAGAATAAATAATAGTACTTGGTATTAATTAGAGATACGGTCCCACCGCTCCTAGGCCTACAGTAACAGCTACGGAACCGCTCAGTGCAGGAGCGGCATCAGCACCAACAGCTCACGGAGTGACCGCCGCTCACCGTGATCAGGTAACTTCATTCCTCTCTTTTTTTATATTTTCATCGAGCGAAATGCGTGACCAATTCGTATCTATAGGTATACCAAGGAATTTGAAGTTCGACTGAAGGCTTGAAGGCCCATTACACGAGTGGCTGTGTTAAACTGTCTTCACTCTACATGTGTCACCGGTTCCGTCCCCATTGGTCAAGCTCGAAAAATATTTTTCAGTTTTGATTTGTTGTATTTTATGCCTTCTTCATTTGGTTCGCCACCATTCTGGCTTTAAGTAAAATAGTAAAATTCTCCAGGTCAGCATGTATATCAGCGACCCGAAGCAAGATCGCAGCCAAGCCACCTGCCTCAGCACCACTAACGACGACTTCTACGAGAGCTTCTGTGAACTCCACGACTTTGAAGACAACAACAGCCTGGGCAGCCACCATGGCTCCCATAATACCTTCATTGAGGATAAGAATTTAGAAGATTTCCAAGAAGATACCAGCTGCGCGGATAGTGTATCCAGCGTGGTTGATAAGGAAGCTACGGACAGGTTCCAATCCAATTGATATTATATTATTATAGATAAGTTATATACTCATACTATATCTCATTACCTACGAATGAATCCGTTTTTTTGATTAATTTTCGCAATCTTTGTTACAATCTTTGTTAAGAAGCTTATCTCTTTCTCTTTCGGCGTGGTTCGTGCGTGCACGTGCATGACTGCAACTGTACAATTTAATTTTGGAACGCCTATCCTATGTAGAGTTATCATTGACAGGTCCACGCAACGAACTATTGCTGAAAACATAAAGCTCCATCTACAGACTGTTAAAGAAAACTTGGCAAGCCTCGAGAGATACTCCCGGATGGCTGACGGTGATCACAACTCGGAGGCGAGCGTAGACTCTCTGGGTTGGCCCAAGCAAAACATTCTTCGGAAGAACGTTGATGAGAATCAATTGTTTTATATGTGGAGCCGCCTGGTTGCGTTCGCTTACCATATTATACAACTTAATCATGGTACGATCTTGAAATTACTTTCTGACAGTTATTTTACCGATTAGATAGTCCTTTTGAAGTTACTTAAGTACCTACCTACATAATATTTGTTGGTGATCTAATCCCGCAGATCAGTTACACTTATGTGCTAAGGTTGTTTTCCATTGAAGCGGAGGGCGGAGTAGTCAGATGAGAGAGGACACGCGCGAGAATCAATCAATATCATTGGTTGTTTTCTCCCACTGTTGGATGACAATCAATGCTATTGGTTGATTCCTGCATGTTTTCTCTCATCTCCCCCGTAGTGGAAAAGGCAGCCTAAATCCTCACGATGAATGACGAAGCACACACTGGTTTCTCTGCGTTCAAATATTAAAATTTGTTATTCATTGTCATTTACCGCGCCACTCGTACAAGTGTGTAACTCCGAGGTTGAAACACTATAAGCAAAGTTACTGAAGGGGCCCACTGATTACCAGTCCGCCTGCAGTCTCTGGCCTGTCAGTTGTTCGGAATTGTCAACTTTTTGTTTAACTGACAGGCTGATATCGTCCGGCGGACTGGTAATCAGTTGTCAATGCAAACCAAACGAGTTCGGTTTATTTTTCTTAACGATTGATGATAATAAGCGTTATGTGATCATTGTGTTTCGTAAGATGGCCAAAAAAACAGTTCCTACAGTCGCCATCAGATATATCGAAGCGGCCACGTCGCTCACAAATATCTCAAGCATCTATTAGAGCACCTTCAGATATTTTAGAGCACCTCGGCCACTCCGATATATCTGATGGCGACTGTATCACGCGCCGTGATTGTTGAGCCACTTAGGGTTCTAGCTAAATTGGACATTCCATAGCGTTAGTATTCATTAGCCCGTTAGCTAGGACCCTGAAAACTCAATCGCGGAGCGTGATAGTACGTTTTAGTATAGGGAGAGTGGTTTCAGGAAACTGCTACTATGACTACAGCTCCCAGCTGCTCACCGCCGTCCTGGCGTGCGATGCGCTGCGCCGCGGCGTCAACCGCATGTGTAAGTCTTCTTTATATTCACAGTCTCTTCCTTTAAGCACTAATTTTTCGGATGTGATTTCGATGCAGGCTGTACACACTTTTGTCGATTGCCTCTCGCCGTGAGTCTTCGGCACCGCTCCGGCGAGAGGAGATGAGAAAGTGCGAGACGAGAAGGGAGCAGTATGTACACAGCTACACACTTCGTTCTCGGCTTGTCTCGGGGTTTCTCGAAGAGCGTGTACAGCTGGCAAGGAGTGCCAGAAATCTGCCTAGTGGGCGCTCGTAACTTTCGCTAATAATGCCAGACAATCCACCTAATACTTGGCATTAAGTTGTTGGTGTTGGCCTATATTAGATGGTGGAGTACGTACTGTTTATTTATTTTTCTCGCAATAACGTTAATTGCGTACCATCAATTCCCCATATTTATTCTCAGTAGTTACCATCAAAATTTTGTTAGTGTTCAATACAAAAATACCTAGATAAATATTGAGTGTTCAGAATCACTGGGAACAGATGAGATGAGAATAAAATTCTCAGTTGTTACCACAGGTAATTAATTACTTGGTGCCTGTGGTGGTAACTGTCATAATCCCCCTTGACGGTGCCAGGGCGTCAACTGGCTGGCGCGGGTGCACAGAGCGAGCGAACGCACGCGGTTGCCATGTCGCACACGCGTCCCCGCTAGTTTGTTGCTCATTTTTTTGGTTAACCCGCTCTACCATCAAAATTTTGTTAGTGTTCAATACAAAAATACCTAGATAAATATTGAGTGTTCAGAACCACTGGGAACAGATGAGAATAAAATTCTCAGTTGTTACCATAGCACAGATTAATAAATAGTTACTACGTAACAGATACATCATTCCCATACAAAAGCGAAAATACCTACGCTATAATAGCCTACAAAATCTTAATAATAATACCTGCTGCTCAGGACGAGAAGAAATGTACCATAAGTACGCGAACAAAGAGTCGAGACTGCCTTGCTCGCCGTGCGAGTCACGTGCCAACGCGTCATCGTAAGAATGCGCTAGGGTTGTACTGTTACTTATGTTATTATTGTAATAAAACAAATGTTGCGAATCAACCATATTTTTTATTAGTCAATCAAATATTTAAAAACAACAATTATATCACCTGACTCAAAAAACTCCTTCATTTACGATTTACCTACTTATGTTCAAAGAAATAAATGGTGACAAAATTCATAAAGATAGATTTAAAATACTACTCGGTAAATACGACAAATTTTCCTTTGAAATAAAACTATGAAAACGGATTATATCGCGTATATTGAATTTATAATACATCCCGACGTTTCGAACTCTTTACAGCGTTCGTGGTCAACGGGTGACGGGTGTTTTATTTCATGAGTAACTATCGCGGTAACCGAAGACAATATTAAATTTTCCTTTGTTTTTTGACTTTTACACCCATCTACTGCACAAAAATTTCGTGGTTTCGGCATTTCGAAGCGTAGGCGCGGTAACGCGCGGTGCGAGCGCTCAGGCGGGCGTTCGGCGGCCCTCTGTCGGTTGAATCGTCGACGATACGCCGAGCGGTAGGCATATAGCGCGTGGCCTTGAGCGAGTGAAGGAGGCCTGACCATAGGTAATTAATTACTTGGTGCCTGGTGGTAACTAGTGGGTCATAATCCCCCTTGACGGTGCCAGGTAGTCCACTGGCTGGCGCGGGTGCACGGAGCGAGCGCACGCACGCGGGTGCCATGTCGCGCACACGTTCCCGCCATTTCGTTGCTCATTTTTTCGTTAACCCGCTCTACTCACCCGCTGCGTGCGACCGTACCAGCTAGCCGACGCCCTTAATCCTTATGTAGGCCCATCAGGCCATCTGATACTCGGATTAGATGCCGGTAGCCCGTATTGTGCCCACGATTACTTGTTGTCTGTTTTCAGTGTGCGGGACGTTCCTGTGGGTCGTTTATGCCGCTGCGGATTTACTATAACCATGTTGTACTTTAATAGGTCAGTGCAGTTTCTAGATTTACTACTAAAACGTTATATCTTTAGGGTATACTTACCTTATCAATATAACTATGGCCATTTGAGGAATACCAGAAAATTTCTAGCATAACATAATTGTTTTTATGCTGACCCAGTCAAAATCAGTGCCAATATATTTTTTCTTGCCTGTTATGGTCTAATTCAGAAACTCAAATATTGGAATTTTAATTTTAGGTGATATTTTGCAGTATTACGTCTCACCCGTGAAATATGATAGTGATTCTGAAGACCATTCCACTATCTGCAGCAAAAAACTTAAAAAGAAAAAGTCTCATGGGTCGAAAATAATACGGAAATCGTCTAAATATAAGGTACCCAGTTACTTTACCTTTATTGCGCTATTCATGTCACCATTTCCAGATATCGGTACCTACAGTAAAAGCTCTCCAGCTTAAGTAACTAGTAACTACCCACGTGCCATTAGCTGTATGGAAAGGTGGATAACTGGATACTTATGTTAGGGAACGGTGTACTGTTCAGTAGCTATAGCAGCGAGCTGCAAAATTGCATATTGTGGGCATGCAATTCCGCGGCAATAAAACGTACTTATAGAACAATGTATAAATAAAAGTAGTCAGAATTCGTCTGATGAAAAACTATTTTTCCCCTCACTAGCTCGGAAAGCCGTCTTTTATCCTTTAAAACCAGCGGGGAAAAACGCATTTTATCCACTAGTGGGGAAAGTAATTTGACCTTGGATGGAGCGTGTTTAAGTAGCTTGACAGATAACAAAACGTAAAACGCCCATAATAATGGTTCGTTCGATATTAATTATCATTAAATAAATGGTTTGAGAATTTAATAAAAAATACCAAATTTAGCTTTATTTACTGATTTTAAGTCATAAACCTTAAAATTCCATAAGAAACGTTTGTTTTCTAATAATGATGTTAAATAACGCGCAAATTCTGAACGCACAAGTTGAGTCGTCACAATTTCAAAACGCATCACTGACATTTCATACGTCAGAAATGTCAACATTGTCAACAAAATTTTTACTTTAAAACTTCTCACGTAAAAATACAGAATTTCCAGAGTTTATTGTTATAATATGGTAAAAAAATTAGTGATTCCACTGATGAAGATGATCTAACGCCTGTGGATGTTGCACTTTCCTCGCTATAGTGAGGTGAAAAGTTTTGTGTTACACACGGGTGCAAATGTATTTTACTTCTCGTGTGTCGAAACACTCGCTACGCTCAGGATTCTATTTTAGAACCACTCGCTTCGCTCGTGGTTCAACTATAGAATCCTTTCACTTGCTCGTGTTTCAATTCTACACTCGCTGGTAAAATACAACTTTGCACCCTTGTATAACAAATAACTATTTCCCCTCACTAGCTCGGAAAGCCGTCTTTTATCCTTTAAAACCAGCGGGGAAAAACGCATTTTATCCACTAGTGGGGAAAGTAATTTGACCTTGGATGGAGCGTGTTTAAGTAGCTTGACAGATAACAAAACGTAAAACGCCCATAATAATGGTTCGTTCGATATTAATTATCATTAAATAAATGGTTTGAGAATTTAATAAAAAATACCAAATTTAGCTTTATTTACTGATTTTAAGTCATAAACCTTAAAATTCCATAAGAAACGTTTGTTTTCTAATAATGATGTTAAATAACGCGCAAATTCTGAACGCACAAGTTGAGTCGTCACAATTTCAAAACGCATCACTGACATTTCATACGTCAGAAATGTCAACATTGTCAACAAAATTTTTACTTTAAAACTTCTCACGTAAAAATACAGAATTTCCGGAGTTTATTGTTATAATATGGTAAAAAAATTAGTGATTCCACTGATGAAGATGATCTAACGCCTGTGGATGTTGCACTTTCCTCGCTATAGTGAGGTGAAAAGTTTTGTGTTACACACGGGTGCAAATGTATTTTACTTCTCGTGTGTCGAAACACTCGCTACGCTCAGGATTCTATTTTAGAACCACTCGCTTCGCTCGTGGTTCAACTATAGAATCCTTTCACTTGCTCGTGTTTCAATTCTACACTCGCTGGTAAAATACAACTTTGCACCCTTGTATAACAAATAACTATTGATTTAGGGATCTGTTGCTTCTGATATATGCGAATTTAAGATGTAATTTTCTAATTTTTGAGCTTCACTGGATGTATTTTTTATCTAAACTCCGATACAAATATAAGGCCAATCTTCAGCATTTCACGTAGAATGGCTCAACATATTTATTAAACAGTAACTAAATTGCAGATAAATTCGAGTTCGCAAAAAAGAGTCACGAGGCGCTTCGAAGATAACCACCATGCGGAACATTCGGGCAGCTCCTGGCAACACGACAGGAATAAATACTCAGTCGTACACACAATGGAGCAAAACAGGAGACACCGACAACCGAGGAGACGAGAGGTGTGTATCGTGTGCGGGCTGTACACACGTCGAGAGACCCCGAGAGAACGAGTGTGTAGGTGCTGCTCCCTTCTCGTCTCGCTCTTCCTTGTCTCGTCTCGCGCTTCTCCGATTGGATCGGAGCGGTGCCGAGACTCGGCGAGAGGCTCTCGGCGAGTGTGTACAGCCGATAGTAGACTTAACACAAGAGCTTAATCTCTATTGTAAGTCCACTTGGTAAGTGCTTGTAGGGTCACTAGCTAGAGTCTGGCTAATGAAAGTTGAACCTGAAAAAACCTTAAACTTCTATGAAATTCTGACGTATAAATAAGTTATAAATAACACTGGCACTGCGTGTGCTGTCAAAATCTCTGCAGACTTCTTGGTCTAACTTATGTCTAACTCTAACCGCATAATGTACGGAGCCATCAATGGAGCCATACAGCGCCATCTCGTCTAGTTGTCCTATTTGAAACAAATAGAGAGGTAAAGTTGAAGAAAGAAACGCGAATGTGGAGCCTAGTTCGCTGATTAGCGAACTAGGCTCCACACTCGCGTTCGCGGCTTCGCGCCGTGATTCGCGCATGAGTGTGGAGGGCCCTATAGACTTGACATCACTCAATCAATGTATCGTTGCTAATACAATTTTCCTATAGGATGCTCTTTTAATGTTCCATGTGTAGTGGCGAAAAGCTAAACGTAGCTTCATCCCCCGGAGCCCCCGGACCCTCTGGCCCTCTGAGCTGGAAACCACCGTCTCCAGCACCTTCGAGCGCGCAAACCCCATGCTCACGCTCGTGCAGTATTTGGACGATGTCCTCAAAACTGACGTCCGGGACTTTGATTGATGTTTTTGTTGTTTGGTTAATAAAATACAAAAGACAATGATAATAGTTTTATTTAAACGTAAAAATCGCGATTACTTTGATAAGTAAGACGAATATGGATAAACGTACGGTCAACTTTGTTAGAAATTCTGAGGCAAAATTATTTAACATTTCCGGCGCCAACGACGGATATATTCGAACCGCAGGTCCAACGCCAAAGGCGGATTAATACGTTACAGACCACATGCAGAGCAACATAGACCTACGCGCATATCCATAAAGTTCAATTTCAGTTTTGATACTTTGGAGACGTGGTGTCTGATCAAAATGTTTAATAAAGGGCACTTGCCAACCCCATTTCACGGACGTGCTCGCACAGCTGACTTCGCGACAGACTGGGGTATGTGGTTGTGGACTGGGGGCTGGGGGCGAGCGAGCGTCCAGCGGGGCTCGAGTTATGGAGCGCTTATTATTATCAATTATTATTAGAGCAAAAAGGTTGAAGGATTGGTCAAGCAAATCTCGTCAGTAGAAAAAGGCGGCAAATTTAAAAAAAATGTAGGCGCGAAGGGTTATCGTCAAAGAAAATTTAAATTTCGTGCCTTTTTCTAATGACAAGATTTGCTTGACCAACTATAGTTTGTCAAAGGACTGTCTCATTTCAAACATAGACAGAGAGAATCATACTATCTTTGTCGTAGACTAGTACTAGCACCCAAAAGAAAAGGTTGAGTATAGTTTTTTTTGTTCTTATTTACTCACAATTTGGTTTAACCAACTATATATATATCCTGAAAACCGTCACATTACATTGTTTGGCTTAAAAGACTCGCATCCATGCCATAGTAGTATTAGTAGTAAAAAAAATATATTTGACTTGTTTACGATCCGAAATTACGAGATTAATTTTTTAGTTTAGTTAATTAAAACATTGACGAAAAGATAACGCGTTATCTAAAATAGGTCTTTTGACGTTTATCTGATATTCAAATCACTCTGATTTGCTCTTGCTCTAAGAAATCTTGTGAAAATCTTTCTTTTTTGTTATCAGTCATCATATCAAGATTATATCATATCTGTAATTCTCTAAAATTGCTCAACTAGTGTAAATTCGTAAACTAAGATGCTGATAACAAGACTGAACAATTTGCGGCGGTTATGCAAAGTGCCGTGGCGCGGGCTGGCGACGGCTCCAGAAGGGCCGGTAGTGTTCGAGAAGCTATCTGGCGAGGATAAGGGTATCGCGGTGTATGGGCTGAACGCCGGCGCCACGCGCAACGCGCTCAGCCACGACATGGTCGACGCTATGCGCGAGGTCAATCAGCTGTTGCGGGAGGATACTAAGATTTCTGTTGTCATACTGTACAGCTTGGTGCCTGGGATATTCTGCGCTGGTAAGCAATATCTGTGACGTTTTCAAGCAAAAGGTACCACATTGTCGCTTACCATAAGGACGAAATTAGATTGTATTTTTTACGAATAACCTGTCAGAGCGTCCTTATGTCAAGCTACAATGTGGTACCTTTTGATTGAAAACTACACATCTAGTCTTTTCGACAACAGTTTAATGTACATAGGTTTTTAACTCAGCAAATGTAGTAAGTAGTGTTCCATGAAGGGTCCCCGGCAAGCTCGGTTCTCCATGCAAAATTAGTTACGCTGTAATTTTAAAACAAGTAGCTAGCATAGAGTAACTTATACTAGAGCGGTACTGTCATAGTAAATTTTGTAACCCCAGTAAATTCACTATTCACTGATATGCGTTAAAATTGTTAAATAACAAACAAAACCGTCAACGCCATCTATACGACTGTAGGCCAAAACTAGTAGCACCCTCTGAACGAGAATCAAATTTTCTTGATTTTCGAGGCACGTTTTTTCCTTAGACTGTATCCATCTATTACGGAGTTATATCTATCTTTGTATCTAGTTTGCTCTGAAACTTTGTACTTAGAATAGGATAAGGTATATCTATGTCTGTAATTAGTTTATGTAGCTTCAGATACCATAATTAAAAAAATACAGTGAATTTAAATTTTTCATACAAAACTTGTTTTTGCTCTATTTCGTTTGTTTTATAAACTGGAGCTATATAAACTAATTAAAGACGCAGATATACCTCATGTCATTGTATGTGCATAGTTTCTTTACAATCCAACACATACTTTTAAAATGAGAACGAAACTCCGTTTGTATGGGAAGGTGAAATTC
Source organism: Cydia strobilella (assembly GCF_947568885.1). NCBI lineage: Eukaryota > Metazoa > Arthropoda > Insecta > Lepidoptera > Tortricidae > Cydia > Cydia strobilella. The sequence goes on along the minus strand of NC_086049.1, from coordinate 1,746,849 downwards.
GCCTGAGCTTGTTGGGGACTCTTAAAAACTTAAAAATTTGTGAGAAATGATTAGTTAGAAATAAACACACTCTCCTTGTAAGTCTTGATAGTGCTACAATTACATTTATAACAATTTTAACACACTCACTGCGGCATGGGGCCAAAAGACCTGATACAAAGTATGGTTAAAGGAGTTATACTAATTGCCGCAGTAGTATAGTATTATATAATCTGTGCCGCAGTGAACATGTTAATCAAGATTTTGTCATCTGGCTAGTAATGACACCAGTTTACAAGGTCCTCCTAAGGCCCAGCCATACAAATGAAACAACCAAAATTTGCCACTGAAATTTGAACCTATAGTGCAGGGAACAGAGTTGATTTTTATTTGTTTGAAAATTTACCGAAACAAAAGTGCAACTGTTCGAATTGAATATGGTTTAAATTTTATCGAACCATATCGAACTGAAGAAGTACTATAGGTAGGACACTGGGCTTTAGGAGGTTAAGAAATAATGAAATAATGTTCACAACATATATTTTCAGGTGCAAACTTGAAAGAAAGGTTTAAAATGCCTGATGAAGAGGTTGCCAGATTTGTTCGAAGATTAAGAGAGACATTAATTGAAATTGAGGACCTTCCGATGCCAACGATTGCGGCCATTGAAGGAGTGGCTGTCGGAGGAGGCTTGGAGTTAGCACTAGCTTGTGACATCCGTGTGGCTGCAGAGACGGCAAAGTTGGGCCTGGTGGAGACAGGTCGGGGACTGATTCCTGGGGCTGGGGGTACGCAGAGACTACCCAGGGTCATCCATCCTAATATAGCTAAGGAGCTTATCTATACTTCCAGAATTATCAGTGGTGCTGAAGCCAAAGCTATGGGTAAGAGAACTACTAGATTTTTGAAATTGTAACAGTTCTTTCAACTCATTATTATTCGCAACGGCGGAACGTAATCGCGAAAAATAAGTTTTAAATTTACCTACGACGTTTCGAGGACGGCGTTGTGCCCGTGGTCTCGGAGAAGAGGTCGGAGAAGGGTTCCGTACCCAAAGGGTAAAAACAGGACCCTACTACTAAGACTCCGCTGTCCGTCTGTCTGTCACCATGCTGTATGTCATGAACCGTGATAACTAGACAGTTGAAATTTTTACAGATGATGTATTTCTGTTGCCACTATAACAACAAATACTAAAAAGTACGGAACCCTCGGTGCGCGAGTCCGACTCGCACTTGGCCGGTTTTTTTTTCAATGCTTATAATACTTTTTAATTGTTACCAGGCATCGCAAACCATGTTGTGCCACAGAACAGCAATAAGAATGCAGCTTACGAGAAGTCCTTAGAGCTGGCCCGGGAGATAATCCCCAACGCTCCAATAGCCCTCCGCTGCGCCAAGCAAGCCATCAACGAGGGTGTGCAGGGCAGCATCAAAGACGGCTATGAGGTGGAACAGAAGTTCTACGAGCAGAACATTCCTATGAAGGATCGGATTGAGGGCATGGTGTCGTTCATTGAGAAGAGGAAACCTGTATACAAGGGACACTAAAATCTTCACATCGGATCTGCACGTCGGAGCGCTGTCCTGCTCGCAAACCGATCCAGATCAGTGTTATAGTTATGACATACTATAGTTATGACTCATAACTATAGTTGGTCAAGCAAATCTTGTCAGTAGACAGTAGTTTTCTACTGACAAGATTTGCTTGACAGACTATATTGCTACTTTGGTGCCATATAAGTGCTACATACGTCTAATTAATTAATTACAACATAACTGTAATTATATAATGTCAGCGGCTGATCGTAAAATCAGGCAGATCATGAAATTCCTAGTCATGTCGTGGATCGTGAAAATCATTTTCATGATCCCTGAGATCTGAATCAACCTAAGGAACCCATCCTACCTATCTATAGGTTATGTGACTACCATTAAAATATTATACAGTATTTTTACAGTACATCTCTCCATTACGACACCCTGTGCTATAATAAGCGCATTACGTAACTACGTCGAAAATTTTAAGGGTATGTACTGTAAACACGTTGTACGATACACGTGCGAATAGGCAATTCGCAACTCGTGTCGATTTAGAACATTCCATTCGGTCGTGTTTTAAAATTCGCCACCCGATGCGAATTTCGCACTTGTATAGTAAATAACTAGTATTGATGGTGTAGTTATTACTGTTATTAGGAATGATTTCACTATTTTTAAGAAGAATATTAATAATTTGTTAAGTACAACGTTATTTAGATTGAATGTTATGTTATCTGACTGATATGTCATTTGTGCAATGTTATACATATTGAATTTTTATTCCATATATTTTGTAAACAATTTTCACTGTTATTGCATTTAAGAAAGGCAAATAAATAAATATTTTGTTATGTATAACAAAATTGATTTTCATTTGATTATTGCAAATAAAATTCGATAGTTTCTATAGGTAAAACTAACAGACGAAACTAACTTAGACCTTACATTATATATTCGGGTAATTCCGAATGTTAGGTAATTAAAAAAATAGACTAAAGCTCCGTCACAGACGTGAGAGACGTAGCGATGATATGTATTAACCTTTTGGACGCCAATGACGGATATATCGGCACCGCCGGTCCAACGCCAATGACCGATTAATCCGTCACAGACCACAGAGCAACATAAGACGTGCATGTGCATAAAGTTCAATTTCAGTTTTGACACTTCTGTGACGTGGCGTCCGATTGACAGCTTTTGTGTTTGAATAGCTAAGCACCACACACAACGATACCAAAATATATATCGCTCTCTGTCTAGCACCTACATTGTGAGAGACGAAATATAAATATACCGAGCTAACAAGATATCTTAAGATGCCTTGCTTTAAGATATCGTAATATACCAAAATATATATTATAGCTCGTGTGTGGACTAAATGTATCGTAAGATGCCTTGCTATATTATCGCTCCGTCTCTGACGGGCTTAATGTATAAATGTAATAGCCGACACTTTTGAAATAGGTAGTCTCAATTATCCAAATACACCTTACCCTTTTTTTGGTCACCTGTATATGTATACAACGGGTTAGGACCTACTCTCCTATATATTATACTACTCTTGACCTAGACTTACGTTTCTTCTATGTGGCTTTCCATCACAGAAGGATCTTTATGCTTCAAGCAAGTGTAATAGGGCGTTTCCATCTGAAATTTTTGAACAGAAATTCTTATAAAAACATTCTTATTGCAGATGAAGCATAAAAGGACCCTTCTCTGATAGAAAGCCACATATGACCAAGCCAATCCGTTAGGAATTTCCTTTCAAAAAACCCTTGGTTAAAATAAAACTCATCATAACAAATACTTAACACTTTATTAGTTACATGTGCCTGCTGAAAGCGGCGTATATTATTACAATATATTTATAAACTACAAATATGGAGTCACAAAACTTTCATAAGATTAAGAACGCTCCACCAATATAAATATTTGCACTGGATATTATCATAAATATTATCGATAAGGGCCCTCCACACTCAAGCGCGAACGCGAGTGTGGAGTCTAATCAGCGAAATCGACTCCACACTCGCGTTCGCGCCTTCGCGCCGCGTAGTCTGGAGCGAGCTTTACGAGTTTCATGTATTTAATAACATGAGGTCGTTGGAAGTAAATTGGTGTTATTTTAAAGTGAACCTTGTGCTGCGAAATAATTGGTCGAATTTAGGAGTTATAGGTCAAACCAAATTGTCAGTAAAGAACAAAAAAAATCTACTCATATTTTGGGTGCTAGTACTAGTGTAAGACAATGATAGTATGACTCTATCTGTGTTTGAAATGAGACAGTCCTTTGACAAACTATGGTACCTATGGGTGATTTAACTTATTCTTGTCACTCTTTGCCATGATTACGGCGGGGTCAAAAATCTGCGAAAATTGCGTTACGTAATATTTGAACGCCCCCTACGTACCCTGGATGACATTAGCAAATGGTCTGTGAACATAACCAAGATACGGTAAGACTACGGTTTGGTGTTCTCTAAACAATGTTTTGGGTTAATACCCAAGATATAAATACACCATAGATAACGCAAACGCATCTACTTCGCATCTCCGAACCCCGAGAAATCCTCGGGGTTGACTGTCGCTCTTGACAGTCCACGCGCGTCAGTTGTTACAGCCGGACGTCGGTGAAAACATAAAAAATACCTCGTTGCGTGATATTTAAACAGCAACAGCCCAAAAATTGCGAGCACCTAAAGGCAAAAACATATTTCCTATCACAGGTAAGTAATTTTAAAATTATATTATGCGTAAATTTTGTATAAAAAGTCGGCACGCTTGGTTTCAATACAAATCGTGATATTTGCGTCATATAGCGTATATGTATATTAAATCTGTTGTTAATAGCCTTTAAGCGCCACGCCTATCGTGTGTGGTCAATATTATTACTATAAAGCCATACTGAACAATGAAATTGTCGCCGTGTGCGACCAAAACGTCGTAAGCGCCGTAAAATTCATGGCGCTTACGCGTTTAGGTCGCGAGACTCACGCTCTGCTTCTATGATTTCTTGTCAAAACAACATATACTATGGCAGGCGTGGATCACTCCGCGATTTCGTCGTACGCTACAAGTATATGCGGCTTACACCAATTTTGGTGTCTAGCCATAGTAGTCGCCGCGCACCGCTACGGACGCCTGTTCGCGCTTGCGCCACCTAGCGGTCATATCTGTCGTAATAGACGCGTTTTGTTAGAGAGTGAATCTTCTGTACTTAATACGAGTATGTACTATTATTTTATTGTGACGTTACTAATAATAGTTCAATGTGCGGTGCGTCATTTCAAACCATAAGAGAGGCATGGGCACAGTGAATGACCTCTCGCTTTGTGTGGTAGGGCACAGGACAGCGGATGTAATTCCAGATCTAGAGCAGAGCCTAACTGGGGAAGTACCTCCACCTTACAGAAAACCGCAGCCAAATAACACTAGACCCTACTCATAGTGTTGTGTTCCTGCCGGTGAGTAAGGTTGCCAGAGCTCAACGAGGGAGAGGAGTGTTAGGGTCGGCAACGCGCATGTAACTCATGCTACGGAGACTGCTTAACATCAGGCGGGCCGTATGCTTGTTTGCCACCGACGTAGTGTAAAAAAAAAACCGTGTCGGAAAGCACGTAGGTTGAATATAGGGTATTTGGCTACTAGTCAAATCAGTTTCTTTTTTCGAACTGTCAAAACGATTTTGCTACTATGGAATTTATATGAAACACTAGCATGTGACGTCACAATCAAATCGCCTACTCTTTATAGTGTTATGTGACACGTCTACACTTGAAAGCTCCGAAAGGCTCCAATTATCAGGCGGTCCGAATGCTTGTTTGTCACCGGCGCGCGGCGTGGCGTAAACGATATTCTAAATGTTTTTTTATTTATTATTCTAAATATTTGTGGCTTTCCATTAGAGAAGGGTCAATAAGGACGTTTCTATCGGAATTTCAGATGGAAACGTCCGTATTACGTTTAAAGCATAAGGATCCTTCTGTGTTGGAAAGCCACATTTGATTCACTATTCTCTCGAAAAACCTTTTAACTTTTGGGACCAAGTAAGGGTGGTCCATGTGTCCAATGTGCATTGCGTCTCACTCTCTCATTGAGCAAAATGTGAGACGCAAATACCTACACATTGGATAAGGGTTTTCATCCATACTAATATAATAAATGCGAAAGTGTGTCTGTCTGTCTGTTACCTCTTCACGCTTAAACCGCTGAAGCTGAACCGATTTAGTTGAAATTTGGTATACAGATAGTTTGAGTCCCGGGGATATAGGATACTTTTTATCCCAGAACTCACCCCTCAAGTGGGTGAAAAGGGGGGTGGAAATTTGTATGGGGAATCAGTAACCGCTGAAACGATTTAGATGAAACTTGGTATGGGGATAGTTGGAGCTGTGGGGAAGGATATGTAATATTTTTTATCCCCGAAATCATCCCTTAAGGGTGTAAAAAATGGGGTGGAAATTTATAGAGTGGACCAATTGGGGGATGAAAAAGAGAGTGGATTTAAAAGAAGATTTGTTTAAAATTAAGGTACCCAAATTACTAATTCCACGCAGACAAAGTCGCGGGCAAAAGTACTCCATAAAATTGACCATCATTATTTTCAAAGGCATATCGTAGCCATTTCGTTGTCGATACGTTTTCTCACTTTTCTCTATCACACTCACTTGATAGAAAAAAAAAGAAATGTGACCGTTATAACCTATAGGCCATAAACCTAAACCTGGTTTAGAATTCGAATTCAGAATTAGATGGAGTACCTAAACTGACATTTGCGGGCGTGTATTTAATGGGATTACTATAGTTGGTGAAACCAAATTGTAAGTAAATAAGAACAAAAAAAAACTATACCCGTTTTTTTTTGGGTGCTAGTACTAGTGTAAGACAAAGATAGTATGATTCTCTCTGTCTACGTTTGAAATGAGACAGTCGTTTGACAAACTATATAGTAGGAATAAAGAGTAGGATTTATAATAATGCTACTTATCCTACTCTCTATTTAATATCTTGGCATTAAGGTGTTATTTCTTTTTTATTAAAATTTCACTGAAAATCAAGAATTACAAAAGAGCTGTCAGTTTACTGTACCTAAACTAAAGTGTTTTATTTTTAATAGAGAGGTAATCTCAGAAAAAAACGTGCCGCCTAGTTTGACGTAGTATAGGTAGTACCATCTGTTACGGGTACCTACAGACTAATGACTATACATACGCCATGTTTTGTGCCAGTGAGTTGTCAAACGTCAACTTTTGACAGCCAAAATTACTGCAACAATTAAATACGGAATTGTTTGTTGTAGGTTCGGTTCCCAGCCTATCCTTCCACAAAATCAAAATTTAACCGAACATTCTCGTCTCACAAGTCAAAAGTCTACACCTCGACATTGACAGAATCCACTTTGCTAAATTTAGCTAGGAGTTAAAGCCATGAATAAAAAAAAAAATCGGAACCGTACACCGCCATCACAATTTACAGTTACACAATCAATGTATCTTTGCTAATAATAAATATCACTTTAGTAATAATGATATAACCCAATAACCGCAAAAATCGCAAAATATATCAATAAAAAAATACTCACAAGTCACAACCGGCGAAAAAGTAAAGTAGAAATCTTAAATTTAAAGTCACAATTGGTAAGTGTATTCCCGTTTGTCCCCGCCTCACGTGACCGCCGCCAGCCGTACATGAGGCGGAAGGAAATGATTTATGTGAATGTATTTATTCCCATCTGTGCTCGGCGGGGACACATGGGAATACACAAAATAATATTATAAATACAATTTGAGACAGTACCGGTAGATTTTTACATTATATGTAATTAAAAAAAGGCTTATTTTTGTATTTATGAGAATTATGAGTGTCATTAAATAGTTTTCATTATTGAATCACAATTTTAAAACATCTAAAATAATTATAATTCACCAAAAATGAAGTTAAAGCCTGACCAGTAATATGATCATTGTCAAGAGGGCGCTGTTATTCTCATGTATAGGGTGACAGTTCAGTATATGAAAAAATTAGTTCCAGTGAAATTCCGCAACATGGCGCGTGATTATATATTACTGGTATGGCTTTATACCGGTACCTAAAAGTCCCTATTAGAGACAAAATAAATAAGTAGTCATTAGGTAATAAGCAGTTGAGTTTTCAATAGATTAACAAGTGAGTCAGGTTGAAACAAGACTCGGAACCGGTATTGAAGTACCTGTTAAAATCGTTCCAAATCCGTTATTTTATTTCGTTCATTAAAAACCGGTTAATTGATGGAACGCGAACCAAAAAAAATCTTTCTATCTTCTAACCGGTAAAAACAGGGAACGGGATTTTATGGTTCGAGGGCAACGATATAATACCGGTTACTCTCATCTCTCGGAGACTCTCGGCTAAACTCGTTGTCATACGTGAAAGAACAGCAAAACTTACTCGTTCTATCTTGCTTCGATATTTTCAATTTAACCGGTTAATTTCGTTCCTCAAAAACGAAATGAGAACGTATTTGGCATAAACCGTCATTTCAAAAGAACAGTACTTTAACTGGTACCCCAAACATAAACGAAATCCTTTTCGTTCCCGGGTGAATGAACGAAACCGGTTTGAAAAAAAAGCGGTTTCCGAGCCCTGGGTTGAAACTTTGGAACTCCAATTTTATAAAAAAAAAATACAAATGATTTTATCTATATAAATATAACTCGCAGGGGGTTTTGAAATACCTTAAAATTTAATTAGGGTAGACTGCAGGTGCAGGCTGATTCTGAAATATTTCTGATACTTGCTTGAATGTCTTATAGTCGACGACCGGTCTGGCCTAGTGGGTAGTGACCCTGCCTGTGAAGCCGATGGTCCTGGGTTCGAATCCCGGTAAGGGCATTTATTTGTGTGATGAGCACAGATATTTGCTCCTGAGTCATGGGTGTCTTCTATGTATTTATATATTATATATATCGTTGTCTGAGTACCCATAACACAAGCCTCCTTGGGCTTACCGTGGGACTTAGTCAATCTGTGTAAGAATGTCCTATAATATTTATTTATTTATTATTTATTTATACTGGCATAAAAAAAATTACGTTTTGAACAATCTAAAAACGGATTACGATGAAATTTATCAGATTTATTAGATGGTTGTTTTGATCTCGAATTGACGTATAGATACTGTAGGTAAATGGTATGATAGTTTTTATCTTTCTACTACGTATCATAATAGACCGCGAACCAGGCGCAAATTTTGTCAGTCACTGCATCGTCTGCATCCAAAGCGATAACTCGTTAAGTGGTTAAGGGCGATGTGTAATGAACCCTCGTGGAAGTCAGCTGCTGCTCTGTTGGTGGGTTAAGGAAAAGCAGCAACAGTAAAAAAATTAGTCATCAAATCAGATTTAAACTTTGTCGGACTATAGGTAGTTTAGATGTTAATTATTATTTATTATTCTGACATTATTTATTCTTATTTAATGAATTTTGATTATATTGATTCAAAAATGTCCTAAATTATGTGTTAGGTATTTATTTAATTCAATATTTGCATGCCTGTATGTGGGCCGAATACACTGAGCAAATAAACTGTATTACCAACTAATCAAAAACTAAGAACAAATTAAATTACTTTCTTATGAAAAATTATATTTATTTCGTTATATTTATTTCGTTTATAATCAAAAACTGTATTCTGGCAAATAAATTATTTGATCGATCGATTGTTATTGGGAATTATAAAATCGTCAGCCGGTCATATCGCGGTGAAAGAACTTGTGGTTTTAACCGCATTTTACGTACATTTTGACCACGAAAATGTTGGTCAGACTAATAGCGTTATTCATAAACGCGTTACTGGCCTGAATTAGGTATAAATCGTTTGTCTTTATCTGTCATTTTGACTTATGTATTTGTAAGAAAGGGATATAACATAATTTTAACTAAATCATGTCCGTAAAGTTTAACGAATAAGTATAGAAATATTTCCCAATGAGCCTGCGCTTACGTGTCTAGTTATCGGGCGGGTTGTCGAAGTAGTCTATCCTGGGCTTCGCCTGCGCCTGCGCTTGTTGCTGCTCGGCCTTCTGCGCGCGCGCAGCCCACGCGTTGGTCGATGTTAGCGTCGCCCAGCCACTGCCCGACCTGGGGAATAGTTTCGTGTGTTACTGGCATAGACATATATACAGTACCGGCCAATAATAAATAATAATAATAAATATTATAGGACATTCTTACACAGATTGACTAAGTCCCACAGTAAGCTCAAGAAGGCTTGTGTTGTGGGTACTTAGACAACGATATATATAATATACAAATACATAGAAAACACCCAAGACTCAGGAACAAATATCTGTGTTCATCACACAAATAAATTCCCTTACCGGGATTCGAACCCAGGACCATCGGCTTCACAGGCAGGGTCACTACCCACTAGGCCAGATCGGTCGTTAATAATATAATATATCACCTATTTTACTAGTCATTTTATACAAATATATGATGAATATTGCAATGAAATACTGTGAATTACAATAGGATACTCAGCATATTACTAAAAAACCTCTAACAAAAAAATGAAGTCAACAATACATTTAAAAAAAAAAACCTCTGAAGAAACCATTACATGAGACCAATTTTTCTCATCGCCCGTACAAAGGAATACTACTAGGCTACCTAAAACAGTGAGGTGAAAGTCAGTAACAAATATAACAAAATAATTATACTGTAAAAATATGAAGATGATATATTATTGGCCGGTACAGGTAGTATATACAAATAGTTATAGACATGAAACCGAGAGACCAGGGGTAAGAGAAAGACATAATTATAAATTGACAGTTTCATGCATGGCAGCATAATCCTTTTTCTCTTTCACTCTTATAAATTTCGGTATTTCGCCATCGCCTCCTTGCTATACCTAATGCCATAATCCGACAATGAAAAAATGCCAAAAGCGACAAAGACAAAGCATGGCTGTTGCGAATGCAACTTTTTATTTATATAAACTCTTCCTAGCAGTAGCTAAACGCAGCCGTCGGGCTCGGTTAGTATGTGGAGGCTTTTTTAAAACACCAATAGGAGCGCTCCACATCATTTGTATCGCGGCCAATTAGAGGCACCTAAATTTAAACCACTTTTTTACTGTTCGATTTTGCTTAATCACTTTTTCATCAGCCTCCATACCACAACCACCACTTCTACACTTTTTAACCGTTTTGTCAACTGTACCTTGTAACCAGTACCTACTGAAATTATATTAGTTCAAATCGAAGTCTTTTTATTTGAGTCGTCGAGACCTGCACGGCGGCTACAATGGCACTATTTTCTCTTTCCTCTTATAGGAATCGCAATAAGACTATCTTTCTCTATCAAAGAGTGTCAGGCCCTTGGTTACTGGAGTGAGGGCAAAGGCCCTGGTGGCTCTGTAATGGCTTCTTTACTCGATGGCCCAGCGTAGGCTAGTCCAAGGGACGCATTTATGCGTTAGAGGAAGCAAGTGATATTGCTATCTCATTCCACTGCATAGGTGTGTCAGGAGCCATAAGCTGTAGACTTCGTGATCCCTATGGATCCGCCATTAAAAAAAACTCCAAAAATTTAATCAACAAATAATAGGAGCGATTGGCCAATTTACGGTATATTTTTTTATTTGTCCCCGAACCATAAACCGAACCGAATGTCATGACCAGATCTTAGAATTAGCTCCATGCATGTTTTTTTTTCATTTTTGTAATCATAAACCATCACATTATTTTATTAAAAAATATTTAAAATTTTGAGCGGTTGAAACGCTCATAATTTTTGGCGCGAATTCGACAGGGCGTGATGACGACACAAGTTGGATGGTCCAACTGACGTTTGCTACTAATGACACTTATGTGAACTAATCTGTCGAACGCGTGACGTCTCGAGACGTTTCGCTCACTAGCTTTTCGCGGGCAAATTTTTGTACTTTTTTATTTATAATTTTAAGCAATTAAATGTTTTTAATAACGGAAATGCATTTCGAATTAAAAATATTTCGTTCAAATATAAACTTCATGCATGAGGCTAATTGATAATTATCAAATTCTATAATCTGACCACGACAAGTCTTATTGAGCTTACTGTGGGACTAGGTCGATCTATGTAACATATAATGTTTATTAATTATTTATACTGACTTTGCGCTTGTGGATTGCGCAGGCGCAGGTGCGGCCGGCGCTCGCAGCACTGGCCCGGGCACGCGCCGTTTGCCGTTCTCTCTAGCTAGCACTTCCAATACACTCATAGCTGGCAGCCACGACTGAAACAGAAATGATCGTTTTACAAAAAAATTCAACGAAGCAAATATCGGTCCCGGGCGAAGCGAGTATGCGGAACAACGCCATCTAGCGTGAAATTCGTCAACTAAAACGAGGCACCAACAAACACTACAACTAAGAGCAAAATAAATTTAAAAGTGGAAAAATTACTGCCTTGGGTGAGACTTGAACTCACGGCCTCTGGATCAAGTCTCACCCAAGGCAGTAATTTTTCCACTTTCCACTTATAAATTTATTCTAAGCTTAATAACATCGCTCGCAAACGTTTCTGCTTGTTAAAAAATAATTAAGAGCAAAATGTTCATGCTTTGGGTCCTTATTTCAAGAAAAATTTAAACAGCGCAATGCAGGATTCCGGCTTATACGGTACAGCGCCGTCTAGCGTGCAATTCGTTAACTAAAAACGAGGCGCGGAGTGTTAGGAAGAGATATATCCCTCCTCCCCGAAATTACTATCATCATCTATACATAAATTATCTGTTTCATAATTTTTCTAACCGCTAGAGAATGCCATTACGCAGTAAGTCCGACTTTTGTACTTTTTTTGATGTGCAATAAAGTTTAAAATAACAAAATAAATAAACTAACAAAAACAAAATGTTAATGCTTTGGGTAATTTTTTTTAAGATAAATGTAACAGCGCGACGCAGGATTCCGGCATACACGGTCAGCGCCATCTAACGAGTAATTCGTTAACTAAAAACGAAGCGCTCAGTTTTTCGCTTTCAGCACACAACGCTGCAGATTAATGCTGTCCTGCTCGCACTCGCAGCGTGAGACATACCTTCTCCTTGTCGGCGGTGGCGACGACGTTGCGATTCGGCTCGGCGTCGTACGCGACAGACTCACAGCCGAACTGCTCGCACATCTCGTGTATGAACTGACGTTTCTGCCAGTTGCATGACGGGAAGGAGTGGGCGCGTGTCTTCTGTTTCGACTGCGGAAAAATACGTCAACTTAGCCTCTGCGTATCAAGTATAGTTTGGAAAACTAATTATATCAATAGAAGAAGGCGGCAATTTTAAAAATAAGTTAAGTCGAGCTCTCAAACAAATTTTCTACTATTTCTACTGACAAATTGGTTTGCCAAACTACATTTTAGCTCGTTCATTAGATTATTAATTTATGGTACTCTTTAACTCTTTTAAAAATAAGAAATGTTTTTATAGGTCCACCAACTCATCGTTCAAGCCATAGTCACGGTTGCAGGTTTGTTACCTTCTTAACTTGTTGGGGTTGCGGGTCTGCTATCTTCTTGTCTAATCGGGATTGCAGGTAAGTTAGTTGCTTGATTAGTTGAGGTTGAGGGCTGTTAGCTTTTTAGTTAGTTGGGGTTGCGGGTCTGTTACCTAGTTGGCTAATTGGGGTTGCGGGTTTGTTACCTTCTTAACTTGTTGGGGTTGCGGGTCTGTTACCTTCTTGGCTAATTGGGGTTGCAGGTCTCTTACTTTCATGGCTATTTGGGGTTGATTGTCTGTTACTTTGTTCGCTAGTTGGGGTCGCGGGTGTCCTGTCACTGTAGCGCGGCTGCAGCTTGGCCGACACGTCCGGGTTGCGGGTCTGCTACTCTCTCGGCTAGTCGGGGTTGCGGTTACCTTCTTGGCGAGCTGCACGAGCTCGGTGAGCTTGTCGTGCACCTGGCGCGCGAAGGCGGGCTCGCGGGCGGCGAGCGCGCGCACGTGCTCGCTGTAGCGCGGCTGCAGCTTGGCCGACACGTCCGGGTTGCGGGTCTGCTACTCTCTCGGCTAGTCGGGGTTGCGGTTACCTTCTTGGCGAGCTGCACGAGCTCGGTGAGCTTGTCGTGCACCTGGCGCGCGAAGGCGGGCTCGCGGGCGGCGAGCGCGCGCACGTGCTCGCTGTAGCGCGGCTGCAGCTTGGCCGACACGTCCGGGTTGCGGGTCTGCTACTCTCTCGGCTAGTCGGGGTTGCGGTTACCTTCTTGGCGAGCTGCACGAGCTCGGTGAGCTTGTCGTGCACCTGGCGCGCGAAGGCGGGCTCGCGGGCGGCGAGCGCGCGCACGTGCTCGCTGTAGCGCGGCTGCAGCTTGGCCGACACGTCCGGGTTGCGGGTCTGCTACTCTCTCGGCTAGTCGGGGTTGCGGTTACCTTCTTGGCGAGCTGCACGAGCTCGGTGAGCTTGTCGTGCACCTGGCGCGCGAAGGCGGGCTCGCGGGCGGCGAGCGCGCGCACGTGCTCGCTGTAGCGCGGCTGCAGCTTGGCCGACACGTCCGGGTTGCGGGTCTGCTACTCTCTCGGCTAGTCGGGGTTGCGGTTACCTTCTTGGCGAGCTGCACGAGCTCGGTGAGCTTGTCGTGCACCTGGCGCGCGAAGGCGGGCTCGCGGGCGGCGAGCGCGCGCACGTGCTCGCTGTAGCGCGGCTGCAGCTTGGCCGACACGTCCGGGTTGCGGGTCTGCTACTCTCTCGGCTAGTCGGGGTTGCGGTTACCTTCTTGGCGAGCTGCACGAGCTCGGTGAGCTTGTCGTGCACCTGGCGCGCGAAGGCGGGCTCGCGGGCGGCGAGCGCGCGCACGTGCTCGCTGTAGCGCGGCTGCAGCTTGGCCGACACGTCCGGGTTGCGGGTCTGCTACTCTCTCGGCTAGTCGGGGTTGCGGTTACCTTCTTGGCGAGCTGCACGAGCTCGGTGAGCTTGTCGTGCACCTGGCGCGCGAAGGCGGGCTCGCGGGCGGCGAGCGCGCGCACGTGCTCGCTGTAGCGCGGCTGCAGCTTGGCCGACACGTCCGGGTTGCGGGTCTGCTACTCTCTCGGCTAGTCGGGGTTGCGGTTACCTTCTTGGCGAGCTGCACGAGCTCGGTGAGCTTGTCGTGCACCTGGCGCGCGAAGGCGGGCTCGCGGGCGGCGAGCGCGCGCACGTGCTCGCTGTAGCGCGGCTGCAGCTTGGCCGACACGTCCGGGTTGCGGGTCTGCTACTCTCTCGGCTAGTCGGGGTTGCGGTTACCTTCTTGGCGAGCTGCACGAGCTCGGTGAGCTTGTCGTGCACCTGGCGCGCGAAGGCGGGCTCGCGGGCGGCGAGCGCGCGCACGTGCTCGCTGTAGCGCGGCTGCAGCTTGGCCGACACGTCCGGGTTGCGGGTCTGCTACTCTCTCGGCTAGTCGGGGTTGCGGTTACCTTCTTGGCGAGCTGCACGAGCTCGGTGAGCTTGTCGTGCACCTGGCGCGCGAAGGCGGGCTCGCGGGCGGCGAGCGCGCGCACGTGCTCGCTGTAGCGCGGCTGCAGCTTGGCCGACACGTCCGGGTTGCGGGTCTGCTACTCTCTCGGCTAGTCGGGGTTGCGGTTACCTTCTTGGCGAGCTGCACGAGCTCGGTGAGCTTGTCGTGCACCTGGCGCGCGAAGGCGGGCTCGCGGGCGGCGAGCGCGCGCACGTGCTCGCTGTAGCGCGGCTGCAGCTTGGCCGACACGTCCGGGTTGCGGGTCTGCTACTCTCTCGGCTAGTCGGGGTTGCGGTTACCTTCTTGGCGAGCTGCACGAGCTCGGTGAGCTTGTCGTGCACCTGGCGCGCGAAGGCGGGCTCGCGGGCGGCGAGCGCGCGCACGTGCTCGCTGTAGCGCGGCTGCAGCTTGGCCGACACGTCCGGGTTGCGGGTCTGCTACTCTCTCGGCTAGTCGGGGTTGCGGTTACCTTCTTGGCGAGCTGCACGAGCTCGGTGAGCTTGTCGTGCACCTGGCGCGCGAAGGCGGGCTCGCGGGCGGCGAGCGCGCGCACGTGCTCGCTGTAGCGCGGCTGCAGCTTGGCCGACACGTCCGGGTTGCGGGTCTGCTACTCTCTCGGCTAGTCGGGGTTGCGGTTACCTTCTTGGCGAGCTGCACGAGCTCGGTGAGCTTGTCGTGCACCTGGCGCGCGAAGGCGGGCTCGCGGGCGGCGAGCGCGCGCACGTGCTCGCTGTAGCGCGGCTGCAGCTTGGCCGACACGTCCGGGTTGCGGGTCTGCTACTCTCTCGGCTAGTCGGGGTTGCGGTTACCTTCTTGGCGAGCTGCACGAGCTCGGTGAGCTTGTCGTGCACCTGGCGCGCGAAGGCGGGCTCGCGGGCGGCGAGCGCGCGCACGTGCTCGCTGTAGCGCGGCTGCAGCTTGGCCGACACGTCCGGGTTGCGGGTCTGCTACTCTCTCGGCTAGTCGGGGTTGCGGTTACCTTCTTGGCGAGCTGCACGAGCTCGGTGAGCTTGTCGTGCACCTGGCGCGCGAAGGCGGGCTCGCGGGCGGCGAGCGCGCGCACGTGCTCGCTGTAGCGCGGCTGCAGCTTGGCCGACACGTCCGGGTTGCGGGTCTGCTACTCTCTCGGCTAGTCGGGGTTGCGGTTACCTTCTTGGCGAGCTGCACGAGCTCGGTGAGCTTGTCGTGCACCTGGCGCGCGAAGGCGGGCTCGCGGGCGGCGAGCGCGCGCACGTGCTCGCTGTAGCGCGGCTGCAGCTTGGCCGACACGTCCGGGTTGCGGGTCTGCTACTCTCTCGGCTAGTCGGGGTTGCGGTTACCTTCTTGGCGAGCTGCACGAGCTCGGTGAGCTTGTCGTGCACCTGGCGCGCGAAGGCGGGCTCGCGGGCGGCGAGCGCGCGCACGTGCTCGCTGTAGCGCGGCTGCAGCTTGGCCGACACGTCCGGGTTGCGGGTCTGCTACTCTCTCGGCTAGTCGGGGTTGCGGTTACCTTCTTGGCGAGCTGCACGAGCTCGGTGAGCTTGTCGTGCACCTGGCGCGCGAAGGCGGGCTCGCGGGCGGCGAGCGCGCGCACGTGCTCGCTGTAGCGCGGCTGCAGCTTGGCCGACACGTCCGGGTTGCGGGTCTGCTACTCTCTCGGCTAGTCGGGGTTGCGGTTACCTTCTTGGCGAGCTGCACGAGCTCGGTGAGCTTGTCGTGCACCTGGCGCGCGAAGGCGGGCTCGCGGGCGGCGAGCGCGCGCACGTGCTCGCTGTAGCGCGGCTGCAGCTTGGCCGACACGTCCGGGTTGCGGGTCTGCTACTCTCTCGGCTAGTCGGGGTTGCGGTTACCTTCTTGGCGAGCTGCACGAGCTCGGTGAGCTTGTCGTGCACCTGGCGCGCGAAGGCGGGCTCGCGGGCGGCGAGCGCGCGCACGTGCTCGCTGTAGCGCGGCTGCAGCTTGGCCGACACGTCCGGGTTGCGGGTCTGCTACTCTCTCGGCTAGTCGGGGTTGCGGTTACCTTCTTGGCGAGCTGCACGAGCTCGGTGAGCTTGTCGTGCACCTGGCGCGCGAAGGCGGGCTCGCGGGCGGCGAGCGCGCGCACGTGCTCGCTGTAGCGCGGCTGCAGCTTGGCCGACACGTCCGGGTTGCGGGTCTGCTACTCTCTCGGCTAGTCGGGGTTGCGGTTACCTTCTTGGCGAGCTGCACGAGCTCGGTGAGCTTGTCGTGCACCTGGCGCGCGAAGGCGGGCTCGCGGGCGGCGAGCGCGCGCACGTGCTCGCTGTAGCGCGGCTGCAGCTTGGCCGACACGTCCGGGTTGCGGGTCTGCTACTCTCTCGGCTAGTCGGGGTTGCGGTTACCTTCTTGGCGAGCTGCACGAGCTCGGTGAGCTTGTCGTGCACCTGGCGCGCGAAGGCGGGCTCGCGGGCGGCGAGCGCGCGCACGTGCTCGCTGTAGCGCGGCTGCAGCTTGGCCGACACGTCCGGGTTGCGGGTCTGCTACTCTCTCGGCTAGTCGGGGTTGCGGTTACCTTCTTGGCGAGCTGCACGAGCTCGGTGAGCTTGTCGTGCACCTGGCGCGCGAAGGCGGGCTCGCGGGCGGCGAGCGCGCGCACGTGCTCGCTGTAGCGCGGCTGCAGCTTGGCCGACACGTCCGGGTTGCGGGTCTGCTACTCTCTCGGCTAGTCGGGGTTGCGGTTACCTTCTTGGCGAGCTGCACGAGCTCGGTGAGCTTGTCGTGCACCTGGCGCGCGAAGGCGGGCTCGCGGGCGGCGAGCGCGCGCACGTGCTCGCTGTAGCGCGGCTGCAGCTTGGCCGACACGTCCGGGTTGCGGGTCTGCTACTCTCTCGGCTAGTCGGGGTTGCGGTTACCTTCTTGGCGAGCTGCACGAGCTCGGTGAGCTTGTCGTGCACCTGGCGCGCGAAGGCGGGCTCGCGGGCGGCGAGCGCGCGCACGTGCTCGCTGTAGCGCGGCTGCAGCTTGGCCGACACGTCCGGGTTGCGGGTCTGCTACTCTCTCGGCTAGTCGGGGTTGCGGTTACCTTCTTGGCGAGCTGCACGAGCTCGGTGAGCTTGTCGTGCACCTGGCGCGCGAAGGCGGGCTCGCGGGCGGCGAGCGCGCGCACGTGCTCGCTGTAGCGCGGCTGCAGCTTGGCCGACACGTCCGGGTTGCGGGTCTGCTACTCTCTCGGCTAGTCGGGGTTGCGGTTACCTTCTTGGCGAGCTGCACGAGCTCGGTGAGCTTGTCGTGCACCTGGCGCGCGAAGGCGGGCTCGCGGGCGGCGAGCGCGCGCACGTGCTCGCTGTAGCGCGGCTGCAGCTTGGCCGACACGTCCGGGTTGCGGGTCTGCTACTCTCTCGGCTAGTCGGGGTTGCGGTTACCTTCTTGGCGAGCTGCACGAGCTCGGTGAGCTTGTCGTGCACCTGGCGCGCGAAGGCGGGCTCGCGGGCGGCGAGCGCGCGCACGTGCTCGCTGTAGCGCGGCTGCAGCTTGGCCGACACGTCCGGGTTGCGGGTCTGCTACTCTCTCGGCTAGTCGGGGTTGCGGTTACCTTCTTGGCGAGCTGCACGAGCTCGGTGAGCTTGTCGTGCACCTGGCGCGCGAAGGCGGGCTCGCGGGCGGCGAGCGCGCGCACGTGCTCGCTGTAGCGCGGCTGCAGCTTGGCCGACACGTCCGGGTTGCGGGTCTGCTACTCTCTCGGCTAGTCGGGGTTGCGGTTACCTTCTTGGCGAGCTGCACGAGCTCGGTGAGCTTGTCGTGCACCTGGCGCGCGAAGGCGGGCTCGCGGGCGGCGAGCGCGCGCACGTGCTCGCTGTAGCGCGGCTGCAGCTTGGCCGACACGTCCGGGTTGCGGGTCTGCTACTCTCTCGGCTAGTCGGGGTTGCGGTTACCTTCTTGGCGAGCTGCACGAGCTCGGTGAGCTTGTCGTGCACCTGGCGCGCGAAGGCGGGCTCGCGGGCGGCGAGCGCGCGCACGTGCTCGCTGTAGCGCGGCTGCAGCTTGGCCGACACGTCCGGGTTGCGGGTCTGCTACTCTCTCGGCTAGTCGGGGTTGCGGTTACCTTCTTGGCGAGCTGCACGAGCTCGGTGAGCTTGTCGTGCACCTGGCGCGCGAAGGCGGGCTCGCGGGCGGCGAGCGCGCGCACGTGCTCGCTGTAGCGCGGCTGCAGCTTGGCCGACACGTCCGGGTTGCGGGTCTGCTACTCTCTCGGCTAGTCGGGGTTGCGGTTACCTTCTTGGCGAGCTGCACGAGCTCGGTGAGCTTGTCGTGCACCTGGCGCGCGAAGGCGGGCTCGCGGGCGGCGAGCGCGCGCACGTGCTCGCTGTAGCGCGGCTGCAGCTTGGCCGACACGTCCGGGTTGCGGGTCTGCTACTCTCTCGGCTAGTCGGGGTTGCGGTTACCTTCTTGGCGAGCTGCACGAGCTCGGTGAGCTTGTCGTGCACCTGGCGCGCGAAGGCGGGCTCGCGGGCGGCGAGCGCGCGCACGTGCTCGCTGTAGCGCGGCTGCAGCTTGGCCGACACGTCCGGGTTGCGGGTCTGCTACTCTCTCGGCTAGTCGGGGTTGCGGTTACCTTCTTGGCGAGCTGCACGAGCTCGGTGAGCTTGTCGTGCACCTGGCGCGCGAAGGCGGGCTCGCGGGCGGCGAGCGCGCGCACGTGCTCGCTGTAGCGCGGCTGCAGCTTGGCCGACACGTCCGGGTTGCGGGTCTGCTACTCTCTCGGCTAGTCGGGGTTGCGGTTACCTTCTTGGCGAGCTGCACGAGCTCGGTGAGCTTGTCGTGCACCTGGCGCGCGAAGGCGGGCTCGCGGGCGGCGAGCGCGCGCACGTGCTCGCTGTAGCGCGGCTGCAGCTTGGCCGACACGTCCGGGTTGCGGGTCTGCTACTCTCTCGGCTAGTCGGGGTTGCGGTTACCTTCTTGGCGAGCTGCACGAGCTCGGTGAGCTTGTCGTGCACCTGGCGCGCGAAGGCGGGCTCGCGGGCGGCGAGCGCGCGCACGTGCTCGCTGTAGCGCGGCTGCAGCTTGGCCGACACGTCCGGGTTGCGGATCTGCAGGGCGAGGGCGAGGCGCCGCGTGCGGGCCTCCACGCGGCATTCGTCGTCGCATTCCAATCTGTAAAGAGTAAAGAGGTTAGGTATATACTATCAATTTTCTCAAATGATTTTTACGCCTCAGGTGAACAAAAGCCATTGTTTCTTTTGTGCGAGCGGTAATAAATGCCAATTCTTATAAATCGCTGTGTGCCGTTTTTAATTAATAGCCCAAATCCAATAGCTAAAACACAGAACTTACGTTTTGAGCATGGCTGTGGGGCGCTGAACTTCCGACAAATCCACCGAACCGCCTTCTTGCATCTTCGATGCCGCCAGCGTACTCATTATTCTGCAAAAAATATTTTTATCAAATACCAAATAAAAAAAAATTAACCGTTTCATATCTATGAAACTTGCAAAATACCAGCGTTTATAGTTGGTCAAACCAAATTGTCAGTAAATAAAAACAAAAAAAAACTATACCCATCCTTTTCTTTAGTAGCACTAGTTTAAGACAAAGATAGTATGATTCTGTCTGTCTATGTTTGAAATGAGACAGTCCTTTGACAAACTATACCTCGTCATATGGGTGGCATTTCCACCTGTCCAATGTCTTTGTCCAATGTGTATTTGCGGCTCACATTTTGCTTAGTGAAAGAGGGAGACGCAATGCGTATTGGACCAAGAAAAAAAAACTTACTTCGCTAGATCACGAGCGTTTTCATGACAGGATCGGTCGGCAGTCCGCCTCCCACACGGGCAAGTAGCCCGCACGGGCTTGCGGCACGGCGCGCTGCTCGGGCAGGCTGGCTTGTCGGCCACGTCGCCCTTGTCTCTGTCTCTGTCGCCCTTGTCTCTGTCAGCCTTGTCTCTGTCAGCCTTGTCTCTGTCAGCCTTGTCGGCTTTGTCGGTGTCGCCGGAGTGGCATGGCGCGGCGCAGGGGTGGCCGCAGCTTGGACGCTTCTCGTTGCATGGTTGAGTGCATCTGGGTGGCGTAACGAACGTAATAAATGAATGACGCCTTTAAGTTAGAAGAATTTTCCTACGATAACTTGCACTATGAAAATTTTTAGAGTCACGAAGCTGAGCTCCATGCATGTTTTTTTTGCTTTTGTAATCATAATTTATATCGTTTGAACCCCGGAAAAAAAATACTTTCGTAAACCTTCACATTATTTTATTAAAAAATATTTAAAAATGTAGAAAAATTTTGAACGGTTGAAACGCTCATAATTCGACACAACGTGATGACGTCACGTTTGCTACTAATGACACTTATGTGAACTAATCTGTCAGATGCGTGACGTCACGTGACGTTTCGCTCAGTAGCTTTTCGCGGGCAAATTTTTGTACTTTTTATTTCTTATTTTAAGCAATTAAATGATAATTTAATAACGGAAATGCATTTGTATCAGGATATAACGGTAACAAACATCCGAATAAAAAAATATTTCGTTCAAATCATCATCATCATCCTGTCCTGGGCGGTTTCGGCCACGGCGACTGGGTTTGTACTGGCTAGTGAGAGCGACCGTTGTGACTTAGCCTATTTTTGCAGTGAATGTACGGCCACACTCACCGCAGGTCAGCACCCCTCCGACAAAATTGTAGTTGATGACCGCAGGTGGCCCGACCACCTCCACCACCTTTAACTCGTCACGCTTCGCGTCGAGTTCCACTCGTCTCTGCTCTTCGAAGGCCTGCACTTTTGTACTCACTGTATGCCTCCACTTCGGTCGTTCAAATATAAACTTCATGCATAAGGCTAATTGTGCTTTTCATAAAAAAAATCGTTAGCAGTCTTTGTTCAGATAAAATTTAGAAAAGTACTCACTTGCCGGCGTCGCACGGGCCTTTGTGGCACGTCTTCTGGCAAGTATGCTTGCCGCAAGGTAGAGGTTTGCCGCATGCCAGCCCGCACGAGAACTCTTCTTGTGAACATGGGATCGTTTTGCGTTCCTGTACAATATGGAAGAAAAAGTTATATGAGCCAAGTAAAGGAGCATGCAGGGGCCGTGTCGTACCAGGATACCAAAGGGCTGGCTTCGGATCGACCAAGGTGGAGACAACTTCATCACGCTGCACCGACAAGAGCCCACAGCTCTTAAATTGAATGACAATATGGAATAGATTACTTATTGGTAAGATAAACCAAGGGGCAATAGTATCTAAATTTAGATCATTTGATGTCCATTTCCGGATTTTAAGTAAAAATCTGAAATGGCAGGAAGTAGGTCAAGATGCTCGCAGAACCTTAAGTTTGATATATTGACTATATTATGAAGTGTTGTTATGTTTGGAGCTTCTTAAGGCCGTTCCATCGGTTTGCCGCTGTCTTTGTCACATTTCGCAAGAAAAAACGGAAAAGAACATACGAGCCAAGTGTCAATTTTGATCGAATTTTGTCGGTTTTTATTTATTTTAAAAACGTTACCTAACAATATCGAAATTCTAAAGCTATGAAATTACTATTTATGGTAAGATTGTTTTTTCTTCTTTTTTTTTGTTTATAGTATCACATAATAAATAACCGAGTAAAGTAGGATTAAAAGTCCGAGTTAGAGGTTACTTTGGGAATTAATTGTATCGAGCGAAGTGTCATAATTCGTGTATCGGAAGCTATGTTGTTAAAGATAATATAGTCAAGAACTACATATATTTTTTCCACGTCTACGAATATCAACGCCTCTTAGAAAAACAGGATCATATAAGGAGATTTTTCGCCTTCTGGCTCAGGGAACCGCCGTCTTGAGTCGGAGACGTGATAAAAGTGTCCGGAATGACAATCACCTATAAGTCTCCAGGGCCTAAAGTGCAACGTCTTCGTACCTCGTGCTGCACGGCACGGCGCGCTGCACAAGGGCCGCTTGTCGCACGGGACGGTACATACCTCGTGCTGGCCGTGGCAGCGCTTGGCCGTGAGCACCACGCACGGTGGACACGGGCCGGAGTGGCAGGCGTGCAGCGCGGGGTGGCCGCAGGCGCGGGGCCGGCGGCACGGGACGGTACATACCTCGTGCTGGCCGTGGCAGCGCTTGGCCGTGAGCACCACGCACGGTGGACACGGGCCGGAGTGGCAGGCGTGCAGCGCGGGGTGGCCGCAGGCGCGGGGCCGACGGCACGGGACGGTACATACCTCGTGCTGGCCGTGGCAGCGCTTGGCCGTGAGCACCACGCACGGTGGACACGGGCCGGAGTGGCAGGCGTGCAGCGCGGGGTGGCCGCAGGCGCGGGGCCGACGGCACGGGACGGTACATACCTCGTGCTGGCCGTGGCAGCGCTTGGCCGTGAGCACCACGCACGGTGGACACGGGCCGGAGTGGCAGGCGTGCAGCGCGGGGTGGCCGCAGGCGCGGGGCCGACGGCACGGGACGGTACATACCTCGTGCTGGCCGTGGCAGCGCTTGGCCGTGAGCACCACGCACGGTGGACACGGGCCGGAGTGGCAGGCGTGCAGCGCGGGGTGGCCGCAGGCGCGGGGCCGACGGCACGGGACGGTACATACCTCGTGCTGGCCGTGGCAGCGCTTGGCCGTGAGCACCACGCACGGTGGACACGGGCCGGAGTGGCAGGCGTGCAGCGCGGGGTGGCCGCAGGCGCGGGGCCGACGGCACGGGACGGTACATACCTCGTGCTGGCCGTGGCAGCGCTTGGCCGTGAGCACCACGCACGGTGGACACGGGCCGGAGTGGCAGGCGTGCAGCGCGGGGTGGCCGCAGGCGCGGGGCCGACGGCACGGGACGGTACATACCTCGTGCTGGCCGTGGCAGCGCTTGGCCGTGAGCACCACGCACGGTGGACACGGGCCGGAGTGGCAGGCGTGCAGCGCGGGGTGGCCGCAGGCGCGGGGCCGACGGCACGGGACGGTACATACCTCGTGCTGGCCGTGGCAGCGCTTGGCCGTGAGCACCACGCACGGTGGACACGGGCCGGAGTGGCAGGCGTGCAGCGCGGGGTGGCCGCAGGCGCGGGGCCGACGGCACGGGACGGTACATACCTCGTGCTGGCCGTGGCAGCGCTTGGCCGTGAGCACCACGCACGGTGGACACGGGCCGGAGTGGCAGGCGTGCAGCGCGGGGTGGCCGCAGGCGCGGGGCCGACGGCACGGGACGGTACATACCTCGTGCTGGCCGTGGCAGCGCTTGGCCGTGAGCACCACGCACGGTGGACACGGGCCGGAGTGGCAGGCGTGCAGCGCGGGGTGGCCGCAGGCGCGGGGCCGACGGCACGGGACGGTACATACCTCGTGCTGGCCGTGGCAGCGCTTGGCCGTGAGCACCACGCACGGTGGACACGGGCCGGAGTGGCAGGCGTGCAGCGCGGGGTGGCCGCAGGCGCGGGGCCGACGGCACGGGACGGTACATACCTCGTGCTGGCCGTGGCAGCGCTTGGCCGTGAGCACCACGCACGGTGGACACGGGCCGGAGTGGCAGGCGTGCAGCGCGGGGTGGCCGCAGGCGCGGGGCCGACGGCACGGGACGGTACATACCTCGTGCTGGCCGTGGCAGCGCTTGGCCGTGAGCACCACGCACGGTGGACACGGGCCGGAGTGGCAGGCGTGCAGCGCGGGGTGGCCGCAGGCGCGGGGCCGACGGCACGGGACGGTACATACCTCGTGCTGGCCGTGGCAGCGCTTGGCCGTGAGCACCACGCACGGTGGACACGGGCCGGAGTGGCAGGCGTGCAGCGCGGGGTGGCCGCAGGCGCGGGGCCGACGGCACGGGACGGTACATACCTCGTGCTGGCCGTGGCAGCGCTTGGCCGTGAGCACCACGCACGGTGGACACGGGCCGGAGTGGCAGGCGTGCAGCGCGGGGTGGCCGCAGGCGCGGGGCCGACGGCACGGGACGGTACATACCTCGTGCTGGCCGTGGCAGCGCTTGGCCGTGAGCACCACGCACGGTGGACACGGGCCGGAGTGGCAGGCGTGCAGCGCGGGGTGGCCGCAGGCGCGGGGCCGGCGGCACGGGACGGTACATACCTCGTGCTGGCCGTGGCAGCGCTTGGCCGTGAGCACCACGCACGGTGGACACGGGCCGGAGTGGCAGGCGTGCAGCGCGGGGTGGCCGCAGGCGCGGGGCCGACGGCACGGGACGGTACATACCTCGTGCTGGCCGTGGCAGCGCTTGGCCGTGAGCACCACGCACGGTGGACACGGGCCGGAGTGGCAGGCGTGCAGCGCGGGGTGGCCGCAGGCGCGGGGCCGGCGGCACGGGACGGTACATACCTCGTGCTGGCCGTGGCAGCGCTTGGCCGTGAGCACCACGCACGGTGGACACGGGCCGGAGTGGCAGGCGTGCAGCGCGGGGTGGCCGCAGGCGCGGGGCCGACGGCACGGGACGGTACATACCTCGTGCTGGCCGTGGCAGCGCTTGGCCGTGAGCACCACGCACGGTGGACACGGGCCGGAGTGGCAGGCGTGCAGCGCGGGGTGGCCGCAGGCGCGGGGCCGGCGGCACGGGACGGTACATACCTCGTGCTGGCCGTGGCAGCGCTTGGCCGTGAGCACCACGCACGGTGGACACGGGCCGGAGTGGCAGGCGTGCAGCGCGGGGTGGCCGCAGGCGCGGGGCCGACGGCACGGGACGGTACATACCTCGTGCTGGCCGTGGCAGCGCTTGGCCGTGAGCACCACGCACGGTGGACACGGGCCGGAGTGGCAGGCGTGCAGCGCGGGGTGGCCGCAGGCGCGGGGCCGACGGCACGGGACGGTACATACCTCGTGCTGGCCGTGGCAGCGCTTGGCCGTGAGCACCACGCACGGTGGACACGGGCCGGAGTGGCAGGCGTGCAGCGCGGGGTGGCCGCAGGCGCGGGGCCGGCGGCACGGGACGGTACATACCTCGTGCTGGCCGTGGCAGCGCTTGGCCGTGAGCACCACGCACGGTGGACACGGGCCGGAGTGGCAGGCGTGCAGCGCGGGGTGGCCGCAGGCGCGGGGCCGACGGCACGGGACGGTACATACCTCGTGCTGGCCGTGGCAGCGCTTGGCCGTGAGCACCACGCACGGTGGACACGGGCCGGAGTGGCAGGCGTGCAGCGCGGGGTGGCCGCAGGCGCGGGGCCGACGGCACGGGACGGTACATACCTCGTGCTGGCCGTGGCAGCGCTTGGCCGTGAGCACCACGCACGGTGGACACGGGCCGGAGTGGCAGGCGTGCAGCGCGGGGTGGCCGCAGGCGCGGGGCCGACGGCACGGGACGGTACATACCTCGTGCTGGCCGTGGCAGCGCTTGGCCGTGAGCACCACGCACGGTGGACACGGGCCGGAGTGGCAGGCGTGCAGCGCGGGGTGGCCGCAGGCGCGGGGCCGACGGCACGGGACGGTACATACCTCGTGCTGGCCGTGGCAGCGCTTGGCCGTGAGCACCACGCACGGTGGACACGGGCCGGAGTGGCAGGCGTGCAGCGCGGGGTGGCCGCAGGCGCGGGGCCGACGGCACGGGACGGTACATACCTCGTGCTGGCCGTGGCAGCGCTTGGCCGTGAGCACCACGCACGGTGGACACGGGCCGGAGTGGCAGGCGTGCAGCGCGGGGTGGCCGCAGGCGCGGGGCCGGCGGCACGGCGCGCTGCACAAGGGCCGCTTGGCGCCGCAGGCCACGGGGGGAAGGATCACTTCGGCGC
Source organism: Cydia strobilella (assembly GCF_947568885.1). Lineage (NCBI taxonomy): Eukaryota > Metazoa > Arthropoda > Insecta > Lepidoptera > Tortricidae > Cydia > Cydia strobilella. The sequence continues at coordinate 1,720,247 of NC_086049.1, read as the reverse complement.
CGCACTCGCAGCTTAGCTCTTCGAAACCTGTGAGGAACAAGAATATCATTGGTTGATCGCCCTGCGATTAGGAGAAGCCGTTTTAGTTGAGACTTCCGGTTCGAACGCCATCTTGATAGTAGCCTCGCGATTAATTCCTTTGTTTTTTGCTCATTAATATTGTTTAATGTGTAATATCGATAGCTTTATTATACAATTATCTAATGTGGTAGTGTGCAGTGAATGGAGAATTAATCTCAAAGCGTGTTTAACCACCATTTTGGAGTCAACGGCCGGTAGTCCACGTGCTTCTCGTAAAATCCAGCTATCGGTTTTACGAGACAACTACAACAACCACCGAACAGCGTCGTGCTCTAAGGGCATTTATTTTGTTCCTACCCTTTTACGTGTCATTGGCTATGGGCAACACCGCCCTCAAGTCCATCAAGAAAAAAAAAAAAAAAGCCGTTTTAGTTGATACCAAATTCGGTCATACTTTCTCGCGACCGAGTAGACAAACGAGACCCCTTTAGAGTTGTTCATCGTCACCCAAATGGATTTTACTCATGAATGTATAATCTGCTCGCAGCGGTGTAGCTGGCAAGCTAATGTCCGGCCACACACGACGCCGCAGCGGTGTGTAGTGGCGACACAGCAGTCGCGGCAGCGGTGTGTGGAGAAAGTACTCACTGGCGCGGGTACATGGGGGGCAGTGGCCGGTGTGGCAGAACTGCTCGCAGCGGTGCAGCTGGCAGGCTAACGTGCGGCCACACACGACGCCGCAGCGGTGTGTGGTGGCGGCACAGCAGCAGTCGCGGCAGCGGTGCCGACCGCAGGACAGTTTCTGTAAGAAAACATAAATGTTGAAACTAATACTCCTGTGTAAGGCAAATATAGCTTTGTTTAGTGCAATTACCGCTCACCTTGTTGCATTTCTTCTGACAAAAGACGTTGTCTAACATCTCTGGAAGCTCGGAGCAAGGCACCTCGCGGCTGGAGTGGCCGCAGCGACACGGCAGCAGGGTCTTATCCGGACAAACGGGGCAGGCACCTGTGTAGTACTCAATGTTATAAGATATTTTCATGTGGTCAGTCAGTATACTGTAGATGAGATGTTTGATGTGGTCAGTTTTCAATGGTTGAAAAAACCGGTTTGGACATGAAAAGCGTTAAACATCAAGGACTTTAAAATAAAGACCGTGCACGTCGCCAAAAAGGTACATTTTTATTACCGGGTCCGTGCAAGACTTGCGTGTATCTTTGGGTAGTTTACCTTCATAACACTCCAATTTGCAGAAGTGCCTGTCGCCTTCCGACAGATATTCCCGCATGGTATCGGGTCCGTGCAAGACTTGCGTGTGTCTTTGGGTAGTTTACCTTCATAACACTCCAGTTTGCAGAAGTGCCTGTCGCCTTCCGACAGATATTCCCGCATGGTATCGGGTCCGTGCAAGACTTGCGTGTGTCTTTGGGTAGTTTACCTACATGACACTCCAGTTTGCAGAAGTGCCTGTCGCCTTCCGACAGATATTTCCGCATAATGGTATCGGGTCCCTGCCAGACTTGCGTGTATCTTTGGGTAGTTTACTTTCATGACACTCCAGTTTGCAAAGTGCCTGTCGCCTTCCGATAGATATTCCCGCATGGTATCGGGTCCGTGCAAGACTTGCGTGTGTCTTTGGGTAGTTTACCTTCATAACACTCCAGTTTGCAGAAGTGCCTGTCGCCTTCCGACAGATATTCCCGCATGGTATCGGGTCCGTGCAAGACTTGCGTGTGTCTTTGGGTAGTTTACCTACATGACACTCCAGTTTGCAGAAGTGCCTGTCGCCTTCCGACAGATATTTCCGCATAATGGAATCGGGTCCCTGCCAGACTTGCGTGTATCTTTGGGTAGTTTACTTTCATGACACTCCAGTTTGCAAAGTGCCTGTCGCCTTCCGACAGATATTCCCGCATGGTATCGGGTCCGTGCAAGACTTGCGTGTGTCTTTGGGTAGTTTACCTTCATAACACTCCAGTTTGCAGAAGTGCCTGTCGCCTTCCGACAGATATTCCCGCATGGTATCGGGTCCGTGCAAGACTTGCGTGTGTCTTTGGGTAGTTTACCTACATGACACTCCAGTTTGTAGAAGTGCCTGTCGCCTTCTGACAGATATTCCCGCATAATGGTACCGGGTCCGTGCAAGACTTGCGTGTGTCTTTGGGTAGTTTACCTTCATGACACTCCAGTTTGCAGAAGAGCCTGTCGCATTCCGACAGATGTTCCCGCATAATGGTGTCGAGTCCGTGCAACACTTGCGTGTCTTTGGGTAGTTTACCTTCATGACACTCCAGTTTCCAGAAGAGCCTGTCGCATTCCGACAGATGTTCCCGCATAATGGTATCGAGTCCGTGCAACACTTGCGTGTCTTTGGGTAGTTTACCTTCATGACACTCCAGTTTGCAGAAGTGCCTGTCGCCTTCCGGCCCGCACGGGAGCGGCTTGGCGCAGATGTTACCGCACAGCGGGATCGGGTCCGTGCATGACTTGCGCTTGTCTTTGGGTAACCTGTAACAAAAATGTTTGCTAAATTAAACAATACTGGTACATTATGATCATCATATACATGTTAATTTGTGTAAATCCTATACGATCTAATTTGGGCTTGAGCGGGTCTATACTTTTTAGTTCGGCCATACTGAATGTATGATGAACATTTTCTTTAATTTCTGGCTTTCCTAGATCGCTAACCTATCCCTAACCAAAAGAAATATATAATTGTTACATATTTGCTGTAACTTATTTTTCAAAAGTGTTTTTTAATAAAAAGACATGACAAGATCGTTTCTTCTTCTTCACGTGCCATCTCCGTCCAGGAGGTCGGCGACCATATGTCTATATGTCTCTCTATGTTCAGTCATGCGAATTAGGGTATCTATGTTCTTCACTTCCAACCAGTCTCTTATATTTCCAGTCCATGATGTGCGCCTTCTACCGCTACCACGCTTCCCTTCAATTTTTCCTTCAATTATTAATTTCAGTAAGTTGTATTTATTAAATATATTAATAACGGGTCACTTACGTGTTTTAAGTTGAAAACGCTCGACATGTTTCACTCCGTACCGAGGAGCGTCATCAGGAGCTTGCGTCGACGGTGACGGACCGGCGCAGACTGTGGGCCGCAGCCCTCCGCGCCCGATGACTCGACGCAAGCTCCTGATGACGCTTCTCGGTACGGAGTGAAACATGTCGAGCGTTTTCGACTTAAACACGTGAGTGACCCGTTATTAATATATTTAATATGTCTGTGTCTCACAGAAGTTTCGTTATTAAAGTTGTATTTATTGTTTCTATATATATATGTCCAAAATATGCTGCTTTCCTTTTCTTAATTGTTTACCTTTTTTCTAATGATAAAAAAACGAACGGTATACGTTAGTATATCTAAGAAGCTTATTGAATCCGAATAGAAACGGAATCAATTGAGATAAAAAAATTGCCACAAAAAAATGTTTTGTAGACGTACTTGGTCCGGCCGCACGGGCACGTGAGCACGCCGGCCGGCAGCAGCGCGCACGGCCGGCAGGGCGGCACGTGGCACGGCGCGCGGCACACGTGCGCGCCGCACGCGAGCACGCGCGCGCACGCGGCGCCGCACGACCACGTCGCCGACGTGCCGGTGGCCGCGCAGCACGGGACGGAGCGCGTTGTAGCGGCTGGACAGTGGCACACTAGGAAAATAACAGTTTCGATATAATGTTAATTAGTCTACATAGCTACTTAACACGATTCACTTAGGTAATGGAAAGGAATCCTGTATCCTTTATTATTCCATGACCCTGAACAAAACATAGGCGTCGCACGGGCCCTCGTGGCACTCCTTCTCGCACGAGTGCACCCCACACTCCAGTTAGCGGGAACACGTTCTACCACAGACTTGTGGTAACTTGTGTTTGGCACCTGTTCATCGGTGGTCTAAGTCTGCTTTACCTTGCTCGACGGAGGCCCCACAAGCGTCGCACGGGCCCTCGTGGCACTCCTTCTCGCACGAGTGCACCCCACACTCCAGTTTGCGGGAGCACACTCGGCCGCAGACTTGAGGTAACTTGCTGCTGCAGAGAACGGAGCGGGTTTCAGCGCCGCAGCCGCATTGCCTGGGAACATAGAAGGCAGGATCCTATAGAAGTGGCCTACCGCGTGCGCCCGTGAGGGACAGAACATACGCAATGCGACAATATGATTGGTCGAGTAGATTTGTTAAAAATTTACGGTAGGACATAAAAAAAACCGGCCAAGTGCGAGTCGGACTCGCGTTCCAAGGGTTCCGTACATTACACAATTGAAACAATGTATTTTTTATGTAAAACATGAGTCTTAAAAATGTCTTTTAAAAACCCGTAGGGGTCGATCAAAAACTAAGCAATTAAGTCCGACTCACGCTTGACTGCACGTTTCTAATAGGTTTTCCTGTAATCTATAGGTTAAGATGTATTTTTTTCAAAATTTTAGACCCAGTAGTTTCGGAGATAAGGGGGGGGGGGGGGGGTAAGGTAATTTTTTGCCTATTTTCTTGAATAACTTCTAAACTGTTTATCCTAAAATTATATAAAAAAATATATTTGAGATTCTCACAATAAGCTCTTTCATTTGATATGTAACACGGTATAGTTTAAAAAACTTTATTTTTTAATTTTCTCATTTATCCCCCAAAAGTGGTCCCCATGTTTAAAATTCATTTGTTTACGTTACATGTTCGTTTTTGGGTCACAAACTTACATATGTATACCAAATTTCAACTTAATTGGTCCAGTAGTTTAGGAGAAAATAGGCTGTGACAGACGGACGGACGGACGGACGGACGGACGGACAGACAGACAGACAGACAGACAGACAGACAGACAGACAGACGCACGAGTGATCCTATAAGGGTTCGGTTTTTTCCTTTTGAGGTACGGAACCCTAAAAAGTACAAGTACTGTAACAAGGACGCGCGTATTTACGCGTGTAATAAAATCAACTACTGAGAAAATAAAGGAATTGTTCAAAAACCGAATGGGTAAAAACGCGAATGGAACAAAAACATTTGGGAAACAAACATTTTGTGTAGCTAATCTATACACTCACCCCGGTTAGTGAATGGCGCAAGTGGCCCTAAGAGTCGGACCTCATCACTTGAAATACATCAGTGACCGGTGAGAAGTACTTACTTGGAGACGGTGGCTTGGCAGGGCGGGCAGGGCCCGGGGTGGCACGGCAGCGTGCACGGGTGGGGGCAGGAGCGGGGCCGCTGACATGTCTGCCAATAACACATACATACATGCCAATATTGCCAATAATGTAGCACCTAGCTGAGTACCATCATATAGTTGTAAGAAAATAGGGGACGTCACATGGTGGTGGAAAAAATCTATTAGCACAAATACTAATAATAACAAACAAACTACTAATAATATTGGCCGTCCAGAGGGGAGTCGTAAGAGCTATATGCTCCAGGGGTGGAAGTGAAAGATGCATAAGACGCGAGTTGGCACAGTGGCTGGTAACAGCCACTGGGTAGAAAGCGGCGCACACCTCTCGACACCCCTGAGCCGCTCACACCGGTGTTGCTCCTGGTCGTCTTCGCGACGGCAGTTTCAGGGGCCCATCTAGTCAGCGGCGAGTCACCGCCTGCCTCGATAACGTGTACAGACATTGTTATGGCAGGTGTCCGGACCTCTCAGCAATAGCCCAATCTTTTGACCAGCCAAACTTCAATCCATAAACCGGTATACTGTTCACTTTTTCTATAATAATCCCAATGCCTGCTGCGACCGGTTCATGGGTGTCTATTGTTGCACCTGTGAACGGGTTCCAGCAGGCATTCTACATGACATTAAAGCTCTCCAAGGGGCCTCTACGTGCTGGATCTATATCCCCATGCAAGCCTATCAAAAGACCGGGATTTATAGGCCCGTGAAATTTAGGAGATACAAATAATAATAATACTAATAATGGAAAGAACTATTTTCAATAAAACTTATTAATTAATATTTTCTCTGTTTGTTTATTTAGTTTTGCTGTAATGGATTGTTACGCATTATAAAATGTATGAAAATTCAAACCATCAAAACTTTTTTTTCATGCATGTCTGTCCTACCTGTCCGCATGTGTGGGCTCCATGCTGCCCACGCTGGTAGTCGGGGCTCCGCACGGCGCCACACATGCAGCGGTACTCTGAGGGAAGTTTGGAGCTCGTGTTTTGACAGGCGGGGCAGCGCCATTTGCAATCTGCAAAAAAAGGAGTGTACAAGTTTTTAAAGGGTCGGCAACGCACATGTTATATCTCTGGTGTTGCAGGCGTCCATAGGCTACGGTGACTGCTTGCCATCAGGCGGGCCATATGCTTGTTTGCCACCGACGTGGTATAAAAAAAAACACACATTCAAAAATATCGATCCAGACAATTGGTCAAAAATATGCGAACACGACTTTATTGTCTACGGTGTAAAAGCGTACACATATTTTTACAACTACCTACCTGCTTTACAGAATAATAAATAAAATTTCATTCAAATTAATCATACCTATTATGCTGCTTATGACCCACTTCCTGATGCAGCGGAGATGCAGCACATGGTAGCAGTTGCCGCAGGACCACACCGGGTCTATCTGCTTCACACGCTCGCAGCAAACCAGGCATTCCAACGTTCCCTTGTCTAGTTGCTCTGAGAGACGCTCCCGTTGGGTCAAGTCTGCGTTCCCTGTACAAAGACTGTGTTAGAAACGGTTATGATAAAAAGCCAAATGTGAAAGAAAAATAATTACACCCATTACAATACAGATTCAAATTCAACTAAAATTTATCAATGAACTAAAACGAGACGAAAGGACGCACTGTGTGGGCTGAAATTTGGCTCTCATTGACATAGAAACCAAAGTTGTTATTTTCAATTATTTTTTCATTTAAATAGGTTTTGCCCAGCAATGTTATGGTAAATTTTTAATTTAGGACGATTTGGCATAAAGAGTGTAGAGTTATTTATTTATTTTATTTAAACTTTATTGCACAAAATATATACAACAATGTACAAATGGCGGCCTTAATGCCAAATGGCATTCTCTACCAGTCAACCATAGGGCCAAACAGAGACACTTACCCTAACCCTAAAAGTGGTCATATAAGTTTAAACAAATACTTTACAAACTAAGTATTGATAATAAAATTTAATTAATCCAACTTACCACCATGATCTATTTGCTTGTTCCTGTTCCTCATCGGACTAGAAGTGGTTTCTGATCTCGAGCCTTTAGCATACCGATCCTCCCGATTATCCAGATATCCTTTAGCAAACTGGTCATCATCAGCTCTTTCCACCGGCCTCACCCGCTGGCTTCCCGGCCAGTTCCTACTCCTGCCCGAGGCTTCTCCTCGTTCTGCTCTCCCACTCCTGACGTCCTGACTACTCTTAGCTGTACTGTTGTAGTAAGTTCTATTATCAGCTTCTTTACTTTTTACTGACTTTTTATTTCCTCTGTCGTAACGAGAGTCGTAGCCACGGCTGTAGTCACGACTATTATAGTCCTGGTTACGACCATATTCACGATCCTGATTGTAGTCATTATTACGACTATTGTGGTCACTGTCACGTCCGTTAAAATCGCGACGGTTATAGTCGGAGCGCCCTGAGTCAGCACCACGGTTGCTGTCTTGACTTCGACTGTTAGAATCGTAATTTCGACCATTTGATTCGTAGTTGCGACTGCCGCCATCTCTCTCGCGATTGCTAGAATCATAATTACGATTATTGTATTCGTAGCGTTTTTTTGAGTCGTAGTTGCGGCTGTTGCCATCATAGTTACGACTGGTAGACTCATAGTGCCGGCTATCAGAATCTGTATTCCTATTTGAGTGGTTACGGTCTTGAGAGTCATAGTTACGGTCAGAATCATTGTTCCGACTGCTTGGTTCATTGTTGGAGCTATTGGAGTCATAGTTGCTGCTACTCTCATTGTTACGGCTAGACTCATTTTTACGCCCACTTTTATTTGACTCATATTTTCGACTGCTGCCTTCATTATTACGATTGCTATACTCAGCACCATGTTTATTGGAATCATAACTATAAGTATTTGACTCATATTCACCACCATCAGGATCATTTTGACTATTAAGCTCATTGTATTGACTATTAGGTTCATTTTGACTACTTAAATTATGGTTACGACCTTCATTGCGCCGTCTGCGGTCTTTTTCTGGCCTTTTCTTTGATTCCTGATCATTCCGAGGTTCATTAAAGCTACGGGAGCTACTAGGTTGGGAAGACTTTTCTCTCCAGTTTCCGGCAGTGTGATCCTTATTTTCCGACAGTCCTTTGGAAGAGTCTTCTGGAGGACTTGGTTGCTTCTGAGTTCCCTTTGGCACAAATTCTGTTGCTGTTGCAGTGAGATTTGATTTGAATACCATTTGATTGCTATAGCTAGGTTCTGATACATTCATTTGGCTATGTGATGTTTGAAGATTTGTACCATTCACGGCAGTTGTTGTTGGATAGTATGGATTCTGAGCGTGATTTTGGGATGTTGAAGGCATGTTTTGGTATTCATACTGGTTGCTAGGGTAGTTTTGATACTGAGTGTTGCTGTATGAGGCAGAACTGGACGCGGCGGCGTTACCGCCTTGCATTTGAGAGAGAAACTCTTGAAAGTTTACATACTGGTTAGGTTGCTCGTAAGTAGGTTGCGTGGTGGGATAGTACTGTTGATTTGAATATTGATTGCCTAATTCACCATTCCAGCTGTTGGAGCCCTGGTAATCCTGGTTGTAAGGGTAAGAGTTGTTCCACTGAGACATCTTAACGACGGTAGAATAATAGTGTGAAATTATAAAGGAGGGGTGAATTGCGACGAAGAATTTAAAGCGTTTTTGCGGTTTGTTTTATAGTTTATGGATGTGTGCCCACAGGCCGAGGCCTGAGGCCTCGGATTTTGAGTGCTACCAAGTCTGAAAAATAAAGAAAACCAGATGTTTATCAATTGTGGTGAAATTTAAATGATGATTAATCAACGTGGTACTTTATGCGGTAAATAGTGAATGTTTTGTACTTACCACTAGCTTGGTTTGTTGAGCACTTTTATTTGTATATGAATTACTACAAGTAGAAAAAAAAGAAACGAAATAAATTGAATTTATTGCAAAAACTTAAGCTGTATGACAAGATGATCGGAATCGGATGAGGGGTAGGAGGTCAACGTTGACGACTGCTTGACGTTGACAGTATGCGACCGTTCGAGGCTGTATTAAAAACGACAAAAGTGGAACGTCACAAATTACATATTTATATTTGCAATTTTTTTTATCGATTAAGTAATATGCATTTCTTTTATTATAGTTATTTTATATTTGAATCTTTAACTTAAAATATGACAGGATATTTTTTATAATAAATAAATGAATTGTTAAACTGTATGTCTGGAACAGACCTACGTTTTTCTCTTTTAACCAAGGTTACCAAGGTGCACAGTGAGCAGTTATGTATAATACATGTTGTATGTTTCAAATTTTGTTTTTGTTTGATAATTTTATTGTTGCAACATTTTAAACTTTATGTAGGTACTTTTCCTTTGCCCACCCCAGGGATTTCTGGGAGAAACCGCTAATTAGATGTGACCGCCTGTAGTTTGTTGGTGGGTATAAATATACACTATATACTTAATATATCTACATGACATGCATTATATTTTATGAGTACCTACTTATAGGATATAGACATGCAAAGTAAAAGTTGATTAGTTTAGATAATATATTTTAGGTACAACACTATTGTATATTCAAGGTTCGTGACTTCGTGACTAACGTATATAAACAGCTATGATATCGAATAGGTAACTCGTTGTATAGGTGGGTATAGTAAACGTGTTACTCACCTATTCCACTAATGATGTGTCGTGATTGTGACTAATTTTATACCTATTTGCTGTACTGTCCCATGGAGCTATTAATGTAATGCGGTTTTGGATAGTTAGACCAAAGAGTACCTAAAGTAAATATAATAGGAGTTAGACCAAGTTAAGCTGGCAGCGATTTTGATAGACTGTGCAAGTGTTGTTTTAGGTCCCTACCCCGTCCCTACTACTATTTAGGTAGTAGTATGAAATAAATAATTTTATTGAATTTATTTTACAAATTCAAAACATACCTAGAAATACCTATATTCAATTATTACATTAATAAATTAGGTACATTAAAATTAACTATAAATAAATAAATAAATAATTATTCTTTATTCAGACACAGTGTTCCAAATTTGTTAGTTAGTTACTTAAAAGCTAGGTTATTTATACTAAAACTATTTTTATTACACACTAACTTAACTTAAACACTAATTTAGTTTTACTATAAACTAAATTAAAATTAAACCAAAGCCACAACTAAGACCTTAGTCAAACAACTCGTCCCGCGCCCTTCCAGACGCAAAGGTGCCCATCACACCATTACCATGCTGGATCGCGATAGACAGCCTCTGCATAAGGAATGACCCGGAACGAGGGTCATGGTCTCTCCCTCAAACGCTGCCCTATTTCGCCCAAGAAAAGTTTGGCCTCGGCAACTAAATATGTAAGTAAGTAAATATTCTATGTACCTAATGGCCAGGCATTTGACGGATTGCAAAAGCGAGTGTGTGAATTAAGAAGACGAAGTGCGCTTGCTATGCATTAGGTATACATCAAGACCTTTCCAAAAAGTCCAAAATTTTAAGCTCTAGCATCTAGCTCAATACCCAAAAGTCTAACTCAATCGGAGATCAGAAACCGCTACAAATCTTATTTACATACATTTTACCTAAACTGACAGAGCTAACAACCACGACAGTTAAGTAAAGCCTGACCAGTAATACATGATCATTGTCAAGAGGGCGCTGTAGTTGTGCATGTATAGGGTGACAGTTCAATATAGTATGAAAAAATAAGTTCCAGTGAAATTCCGCAACATGGCGCGTGATCATATATTCCTGGTCAGGCTTTAAAAGTTTTCTGAAACACGACAGCTTTATGGGGCACAATAAAGAATATTTACTTACTTACTTACTTACTTTCTGAAATTAACCTTTTGGACGTCAATGGCGGATATATCGGCAGCGTAGGTCCAACGCCAAAGACCGATTAATCCGCCACAGACCACAGAGCAACATAGACCTACGTGCATTCGCATAAAGTTAAATTTCAGTTTTGACACTTCGGTGACAGCTTTTGTGTTTGAATGGCGTCGAGAAGGTTAACTGTGGATACCGCATCAAATAAAGCTCCTTCGCACATCCAAACGGCTATTTATTTAAATAGTAGCCACTCGGTGCCACCCGACACCGCTACCCTATTGTGCGCGGATCGCATATTTGCCAAACAAATAGTGACCTTGGCACATTTACCCACTCATTAGTCTCGTGTAAATACTTGTAAGATAGCATTTACGTAGTCAGTATTAGGGTGATGGTCCTAACATGGGCTGCGTGCCGACCACACCGAAGGTTCACACGGACATATCGTCACCAGTGAGTTGGATTGGATTTTTACAGTTTTTACACTACGCAGTACAAATGTTATCAGCCCTCTTACATAGTACCTATATCGTGCATTTGCACGCCGTTTGTATCAACGCAAAAAAACAGTGCACTCATTATTTAGATCCTCATTCGCATCGTATCGCTTCACCGTACCTAACATTATCCAGGACATGCACGGTCGTACGAACTTTGCAAGATTAACGGAGAGGCGCCTTGGTTAGGGTTCCGTACCTAATGGGTAAAAACGGGACCCTATTACTAAGACTTCGCTGTCTGTCTGTCCGTCTGTCACCAGGCCTTATCTCACGAACCGTGGTAGCTAGACAGTTGAAATTTTCACACCGTTTTATTTGCGTAATGGTACGGAACTCTTCGTGCGCGAGCCCGACTCGCACTGCCGCACATTAAACTAATAAGTGCAATAAATAATGTGCTTCAAAAACCGACACGACTTGAAAAATTACACACTAGTAACATTCACATAACCATTTGCAACTGTAGTCTTGATCATTGATCAAAAACATTATATAGTTTCCCCAACAGATGGCGTGGCAATCAGCAGTCAAAGGCGAGACGCTGGTGGCGGCACTTGCGCGGCTCGACGATGAGATCGCGAGCAGCGAACGCACATACCCCGCCGCCAGGCTTGCTGTTGTATCCGCCGAACTTACTAGCATACAGGAGGTACGAATTGTCCGCTAGATGTCATTGTATCTGTTAAGACAATTTCTACATCGCGCTTACGATGGGTCGACGAACATGTGACAACATACTAGGCTTCCAGAATACCTACATGTGGGGGAATCTAATCTACATCCATGTAAATCGTCCATCTTCACTAGCTCGGATTTATCAAGGAGGTAGTTTAACTACCTCCGTCACAACGGTGCTTTTGGTAAGTTGAGACGCTGATGTTACTGATCATTCACTTACAACAGAGGATGTTCTTACCCGCAGCAAGCAAAGGGAAAGTGTAACATTATCCAAAAACATTTATTTATGATTTTTTTTTCTTTCAGGAAATCAAAAGTTTCGAGGACGCCACATTTACGATGACGAACAAAGACAGTTACGCCAAGACGATTCATCAGGTAATTACATTGATAGATTGTCTTACCAAATAACGAATGTTAAATCTAGATAATAGCTAGGTGCCACTACAATGATTTATTATAACTCAAGATATGTTATAGGCGTTCCAATATTGAAGCGCTTACCTTCTGGGCAAATTGTACAATTTGCCTTTAGTCGCACCTGGCCAAGCGAGAAATGTGCACGTGCTAACGAGCTCCCACTCACCGAAACCGAAAAAGATGAAGTATGACATGGATGGATGGAAGATGAATGGAAAGCAAAAATTAATCAAAAATAACAGATTTCTTCGTGGGTATAGAAATAAATATGGAAGTATTTTTTTGTACTCCTTATGTATGAGTATATAACCAAAGAGAATTTTAAATAGAGGCGTATTGACAAAGTCAATTTTGTAGTCACAGTAAATTTACTGCCATCTTTCGACAGATGATTAAAACTTTAAGAACGCTATTTGACTTTGATCCTTATTCGTTTACTAATATGTGTTAAAGTTGTTAAATATCAAAAAGTATCGCCATCTACTCGAGTATAGGCCAAAGGTATGGTGTCATCTTTTCTATCTATAAATAGTTACTTAAATACATAATATCATTGTGTCACTAGCGCCATCTGTTCTTTGCGAACGCAACTTAAACTTTAATTAGGTTATGGGCTCAGTACCTACTAATACTAGCCCCGGAATAGTTATAAGTACCTACAACGTTGACAGCATACTATTCTTATTTTATTACTTGATACAAGTGGCAGGCCAGGAAATGGTAGTAAAATTAATAGGTTGTTAACCCTTAGGGTTTTCGTCTACAAGTTTTTATGAGTAGGTATTCTTTGGTTCTAGGTTTTCGTCAGCTTGGACATATACAGACGTCCGGTGCTCGCGTCAGAAAATGAAGACTTCGTGGCTAATATTAATCGGAAGGTAGAGTAAATATAGGCAGTTAAAAAAAAACTTCCACATCAGTGTGGAAATGTCAATATAAACGTCCTATTTTTAGAAATTGGTCGTTTATGGTGACATGTCCATACTTTATCATTGTCTGTGCATAGGCTTGCTCTATGATGAGTTTGTGGGTGTGCAGTGAGATGATGGCGGAACATTAAAGAACGACCGTGTTGTGTAGAATACAAGGTTTATTAACTGTAACGTACATAAACTTATATAATATTAGTTTTATAACCTAAAGATACACGTGTAGAATATAATTCTCTGGGTTATGGACGTTATAGAAAGGACGACAATCTCTTATTGCAAAAGTGACCAGCTTTTAGCTGTAAATAATAGTTCCTAATCTCTCCGGTCGCGCTAGTTAGGCTCTGGGACATGAGTATTACATGAACCATATAAGGCAACAAATAACCCGACCAAATTACGTAGGTTGTTTTTGGTAGTATATCGGTGTATGGTGGCGCCGCCTAATTACTGTGCTTTGATGGACACTTTTCATACATAGAGATTTGGATATAGTCTCCATGCTCTGGGTTATGGATGGTATAGAAAGGATGCCAATCTCTTATGGCAGAATTATTGCAAAAGTGACCGCTTTCAGCTTTAAATAATAGTTCCTAATCTCTCCGGTGGCGCTAGTTAGGCTCTGGCACATGAGTATAACATGAACCAACAAATAACCCGACCAAATTACGTAGGTTGTTTTTGGTAGTATTTCGGTGTATGGTGGCGCCGCCTAATTACTGTTTTTTGATGGACACTTTTCATACATAGAGATTTGGCTCCTTTATATAGTCTCCATGCTCTGGGTTTTTATCTCTCTCTCTCTACATGACAGCTTAGTGTTGCCGTGGTTTTTCTGTAAAGGTGGCTTCACACGAATGTACGTGGTCGCCACAAGCTGATGGTTTTCGGGTTTGGTTCAGGAAATGCGTCGACTGGAGCTGAGCTGGCTACAGACACGGCTGGGAGAACTTCAACGAGAGCGCCGCACTCTACACGCTCAGATTCTGCGCACGCGCTCCCTTTACGCGCAACTGCAGCAGCTACTAGGTAAATTTTATATTCATTCATGTCATATTAGTACTTAGAACAGGCTAGTCTCCAATAGAACAATTAAGTTAAAGCCAGTTTTAAATGGTTCAAACTGTCTTAGAACCTGTGCTTGAATCAAACAAAAGTCTGTAGTCTAACGTCCTGGCCACGACATGGCGCGACTGGCATCGGCTAAGGCGAAAACCATAGGTGAGAAAGAAAGGTCCGATCGCTGTGTCACACTCCAATCTATGGTTGTCGCCGTTAAGGCTATTAAGCACCTTGACATTTTAGCCTACCAATTCTAAAGAAAAAAAAAACCACGTGTTATCTGCAGATAGCGTCTGGGCCAATACTCTACGTCCCGGCACGCCGCTCGAAGATGCGCTATCACGCGCTCGCGGGCTGCGAGACGCGCTGGCGGCAGTCAGCGCGCGTCTTCGCGCCGCGGCCGAATACGCGCATGCTGCTGTGCGGTTGCTGGACGACGCGCTGCCGGCTTGGAAGCTTAGCGGCGTGGGCAAGTCAGTGTATAAACCCTTTTACTCTATAGCCAACTTGTTAGCACGATGCTTGAAGACGCACTACGAGTAGGTATCTCGCGCTCGCGGGCTGCGAGACGCGCTGGCGGCTGTGAGCGCGCGTCTACGCGCCGCGGCCGAATACGCGCATGCTGCTGTGCGGTTGCTGGACGACGCGCTACCGGCTTGGAAGCTTAGCGGCGTGGGCAAGTCAGTGTATAAACTCTGTTACTCTATAGCTAACTTATTAGCAAGATGCACGAGAAGACGCGCTACGAGTATCTCGCGCTCGCGGGTTGCGAGACGCGCTGGCGGCTGTGAGCGCGTGCCTCCGCGCACGCTGCTGTGCGGTTGCTGGACGATGTGCTGCCGGGTTTGAAGCTTAGTGGCGTGGTCAAGTCAGTGTCACACACTCTATGGCCTACTAACTCGCCTATATTAAGTTAAGTCAAGTCAAATTTAGTATCTAAACGCACTAGCGGCAGTCAGCGTGCGCCTTCGCGACGCTGATAACTATAGGTACGTGCATTCTGCATGCAATGAAAAAAAGTAGGATGCCGGGAAACGGCTATAATATCTAAACTTTTCCGTATTGTAGTTGTTTTTTTTTAGTATTTTAATTATGAACTGACATTCGCAGAACTGGTTGGGAGCGCACAGCAGCTTGCGCCGACGCATGCAGACTATTCGTCCAGGCGCGATGCCTCGAGCGCGGAGCGCGGCGCGTACTTTCAGCGCCCGCAGCTCCCCGCGCTGCTCGCGCCCTGCGACTAGCACTAGACTACGCGTTCACAGATACGTCACATGACTATAAGTAAGTAAATAGTGTGTCTACTGTAAAACCGCCATTGTAGGGTGTCGACTATTCGTAGGTACAGGTTTGTTTTTGTTGCCTCGAACGCGGAGCGCGGCGCGTACTCTCAGCGCCTGCCGCTCGCGCTCTGCGACTAGCGCTATACTACGCGTCCACTTTTTGTACAGGCGATAATGTGCTTATTCAGCTCTCTATCGCGCCAATATATCTAAGAGCGATTGAGAGGCAGATAGAGTTAAACCAAGAAAAATCTGCAACGATTTTGATAGCACACGCAGTGCAAGTGTTCTTTTATACGTCATAATTTCATAGAAGTATGGCGTTTAAAATAGTGTTATTTTGTTTGTTTGTATTAAGTGTTTGCACTGCGTGTGCTGCCAAAATCGTTGCAGACTTTTCTTGGTCTAACTAAACTCTTAACTAAATTTCGATTTTCGTTTTTCGTGGCAGGCCCTCTGGCCTCGAGGCCTTGACGTTCCTAACCCACTATATGGCAGACTACGAAGCCGAAATTACGATGTGCAAAATTTATCGCCGGGTACTGGACTTATTTTCTTTCTCATACTTTCGGGTTACGTGAAGTCTTACTTAGGAATTGGTTTTCAGGTACCAAAGGGCTACGGAGATATTTGTACAGTTTAAAGAAGCACTCGTGCAAATGATCAACTCCATTCATCAAGTAAGTGAATAATTACATAAACATTATAGGTACCTAATACATAGTAATTAAGTTACCAATAATTAAACTTAACAATAATTAACATTTTTTTCTTGAAATCATTTCATTTTAATTTACTGCACACAATTCGTCGGTGGCAACGACCCCACCAAAACTCAGTACAAGATACAGTCACCATCAGATATATCGGAGCGGCCAAGGTGCTCACAAATATCTGAACATGCCTCTGTTGTCAAGGCGTTTTAGAATCCGTGTTCAGATATTTTTGAGCCCCCGGTCGCTCCGATATATCTGATGGCGACTGTACCTACAGAGAGTTTTGGTAGTCATCTGACGATTTAGTCTGGTTTCCCAAGAGTAGTATAATAAGGCTGGTTTCTATCAAACTTCACAATGGTCAAATAAAACCTGCCTAGCTAAACTATTCCTTCTACATTTCTACATACATTTGATTGACAAAAATGAAGGCTTGTCAAAAATAAAATAAAAATACTTATGCGTGTCATGTTCGTGTCATTATTCCCTGTTATGTCAATTTTACATATCAAACGTAAACACAACAAGATTTTATATTTTAAATTATTATACTTAATTTATAAGGCACAATTTAACGTGTTTGAACAATGCTCAAAACGTCTAGGAACTTATTGAAGCGTAACATTATTATTACTCTACAAAAGAGAAAGCAGCAAACGGGAACAACGCCTATATTTATAAATGGAAAGCCTGTGTCAGTGCCAAGTTACTACAGCATCCTTCAAGCCTGCCGCAGCCAGGGAATCTCTATGCCAAGCTTCTGCTACCACGAGAGACTCTCGGTCGCTGGAAACTGTCGGATGTGCCTCGTCACGGTGGAAGGCATGTGGAAACCACAGATAGCCTGCGCTGTCCAGGTCGGCAAGAACATGAAGATACGAACCAACAACGCTGTCACTCTCAAAGCCCAAGAAAGTGTCCTCGAATTTCTACTAGCTGACCATCCTCTCGACTGCCCAATTTGCGACCAAGGAGGCGAATGCGATCTCCAAGATCTATCGATGAAGTTTGGGAACGATCGCACGAGGTTCACCGAAATACATTTCACAGGAAAAAGAGCCGTCGAAGGCAAAGATTTAGGACCTCTAATCAATACTGAGATGAACCGCTGCATACACTGCACTCGGTGCATACGCTTCGCGTCTCAAGTCTGCGGGGTCGACGTTCTGGGCTCAACTGGTCGCGGACACCACATGCTCGTAGGAACCTACGTTGACAAAATGTTCCTTTCTGAACTCTCCGGTAACATCATCGATCTGTGTCCGGTTGGAGCGTTGACATCCATACCTTATAGGTTCAAAGCTAGACCATGGGAATTGAAAACGACAAATTCGATCGATGTGACGGATGCTACTGGAACAAATATTGTACTTAATAGCAGATACAATAGAGTAATAAGAGTGTTGCCTCGCGAGCACGAAGAGATCAACCAGGAATGGCTGTCGGACAAGGGTCGATGGGCCATAGACTCTACAGAGATGCAACGATTAGTAACTCCGATGATTAAATGCGGCAATTGTTTAAAACCCGTTGAATGGGACGTAGCATTGTGTGAGGTCGCTAAAATAATTTGTCGATCTGACGCCAAAAAAATGATGGCCATAGCTGGTCCCCATACCAATGTGGAAACCCTGGTAGTTGCAAAAGATTTTCTCAATTTGCTCGACTGCGATAATACTTACATCGAGCGAAGCATGTGTTGCACCGAGTCGGACACAGATATAAGAGCTGCTTATGGATTGAATATTAATATGAAAGATGTAGCAACCGCAGACAAAATACTATTAGTCGGTACCAATCCCCGTTTTGAAGCTCCCATATTAAACGCGTGGATACGTCAGGCATACAGGACCAACGAATGTGATATCTATGTAGCCGGACCACGATGTGACTACAACTACCATGTGACATACATAGAACCCAATGAACAAGGGTTGAATTCGGATTGTTTGAAAGGTGCAAAGAGACCCCTGATATTTGTAGGTGTTTCCCAGCTCGGTACGCCTGTGAGCTACCAACTTATGTTTAATGTGTACAAGTACGCTAAAAAGTATATGAATATTAAGGATTGGCAAGTCGTACACGTAATAACTAAAGAAGCCAGTTTTGCTGGTGCTTTAGAGGCCGGATGGAAACCAAATGCGCTGCAGGCGCTGAGTACGGTCAATCCAAATGTAGTTATTTCTCTGGGAGCGGACGAGGTCTTTTACCAATGGAGTCCACCGGGTGCGTGTAGTATCATTTACATCGGTTTTCAAGGTGATCGCGGCGCTCAGAGTGCGTCGGTGGTGTTACCAGGCTGCGCATATACGGAAGCCGGGGGCACATACCTGAATATGGAATGCAGGTCGCAGTACGCGTACCCGGCGGTGTCTCCTCCCGGAAAGGCTCGTGTTGATTGGAAGATTATCAGGGCTATTGTAGAAGTATGTGGTTTCTGCATGTCTTACAGCGACATAGCGGGTTTGAATGTGAGAATGGGTCAGTTGAGCCCTATCTTCAACTGCCTGGGTAACTTCGAACCGAAGTTGTTCGTGGACTGTGTTATGTCGACGTGTAAAAACGTGTCCGCGCCAAATACGAATGTAAAATTGGATGTTTGCATGAAGACTCTGCCAGACTACTACTGTTCCGATATTTTCTCGAGTAATTCGTGCACCATGATAGAAGCCAAGAAGGCAGCTACCAAGTTTCTGACCATGCCCTACAACAAAGTCTGATGTAGTTGGGATTTGGTAAATGAAACAAGAATATACATATAAATAAACAACTAGTCTTAAAATACTTGAGTTGTATGTTTTTAACCCCTTTTACTTTTATTTGCGATCATTTGAGAAGTTTCAAATATTTTTAGAAAGCAACCACTTACGAGTCCAACATTTTGTCCTATTGAATGTATCCCAATTTCAGGTTTACTTTATTTATCTGTGTGTCTAATTTCATCACAAAATAAGTTCATAAATAGTAGGTATATTGTGTAACGAGGGGGATAAGTTAAATTTTGGAAACGAGGGTAGTAGATAATTCCCGACAGCCGTAGGCTAATCTGCCGTTCTAATTTGCCGTTGTTTTCCACTGACAACGGTAGCTTGCCAGAGTATAGTATTATTTTGTATTACGCAGGTGCTCCTCACCAACCTGGAGAACCTGGCGCTGGCGGCGAAAGACGTAAAGGAACGGCGACGGGAACTGCGGGCCGCGAGAGTCAACGCCATTGCTGGGAAGGGATTGGCGGATCTGCAATATGAGCCACTAAAAAATCCCCAATAGATATTCCAATCGTCCAACTCCTATGTCTATACTGCTCATAAAGCTACTTGTATTATTATTTGGTATGCAGGTGCTCCTAATCAACTTGGAGCATCTGGTCCTTAGTGGCGAAAGACGCGAAGGAGCGGCGACGGGAACTGCGAGCCGCGAGACTCAACATCATTGTGTTGAAAGGGATTTGTTGGATCTGCGATATGAGCCTGCTAGTTTGAACTGTTTTAAATTAGTCGTCACCGAAAAATGCCCTTATTGACTCCGTTACCCCAATCTTTCAACCTTTTTATGGCAGAGCAATGTTTGTACGCGAGGTCTACAGTTCACGAGCCACTTGTATTATTCAATCCTCACGAACTTAGACAATCTGAGGGCCTACCGAGAAACACGAAAATCTAAATTATCTGCCTCTCTATCGCTCGAATATTCAAGAATGATAGAAAGGCTATAAAGGTATTTAAATTTTCCTGTTTCGCGGTAGGCCCCTATACACACTTTACCCCTACCCTACCTTTACCCTATATATACTTTACTCATTATTAGGCCCTCTGGCGCTGGCGGCGAAAGACGTAAAGACGGTTGACAGAAAAGAGTTTTAAAGACTAACAAAAATTTGTGTTACGAATTTGACAGCTGATGTAGATGGCGCCACTATGTAAATTATACGGTAACTGGCTGTCCAGTCATCATTTGACAATCGTGTCGAACAGCGGCTTGGTCTATACTATACAACAAAGGGTTGGAAGTAAATTATTTTCATAATATTTATAGGTGATTGTTTGCACCATCATAGAAATTTATAAGTAGTTTATTTACTTACTGTTGTATGTTGAAAATAAAAGACAAGTTTATCAAAACACAATCAAATTTTATTAAATATCAAATATTGTATTGTCTAACACGATCCCTTAACTATCATGTTTCACATCAATATCTTGTATGGCGTAGGTACATACCTAATGATATACATGGTTACGATACGGTACACGAGTCAGTTCAGGGCGGAAACTATAGCAGTGACAAGAATAGAAAAGTAGACATAGTAGCGAATCTCTCAAACAAATGTTGCTTTATAAAAATAAGTTATTTCAATATTGTCGTAAAGGAACGAGATGAGGCGAACAATTTGCCGTAAGCAATAACATTAGATTTTATAGTAGACATATAATAACTTATGCGTATCGGAAAATAAAGATATTTTGATATAAGTACATAGAGATTCCTTTAGACAGACGAAGACCAAAGAACGGAAACGTTGAAGGTAGTCGAGAACACACTCACATTATAAATACCCGTCACAATACATGGGTTTAAATGCAAAATCTACAAAAAAGTGTTATACACGATTATTATCTCGAAACTGTATGATCAGGTTAATATAAGTACTTAATCTATTCATAAATTAGTTATTTGTGCGCCAAAGCTCTACGCAATGATATCTGAAGCTGTTGGTCTTCTGCGAGCGGGCAATATTCCCGTGACCTATCAGTCGGTACAGAAGACGATACGACTTTATAAATTTAGCTGATATGTGGAATGATGTGTCACGTCTTACTTGGTCTCTAAGACAATCTAATCAAATCTCCTGCGCCTACGCTAGACTTCTACGCCCAGCGTTTGGCGGATAACACACGCCACCGCATTTTCCTATTTTCCACGCGGTATTTTGACCACATGGTTTACTTTCCTATCTAAATTAGCATTAGTACATATTACTTCTAGTGTTGAAAAAACTCGAGTCTTTGTATTTAGATTTTTTGTAAGAAAAATTAGTTCTAAATCTCTACAAAAGCCCGAGTCTACAAGTTGTAACGACTTTAGACTTAATTATATGACCACGACCAGTGAAACTTGTGTCGAAACGTCGGTAAATAAAGGTAACATAATAAATTCGCGATAGACCCGATTAATATATGAGTCTGAAAAACACAGTCTATTCATAAAGCAGATGACTCAAGGGATCCTAGTCTTAACCGACACTAATTACTTCGCACGAAGCGCAGTACCGTGTGTAATCCACCATACGCTGCCATTAAAAACAAGTCTTAAGGACGAGTGATACGGGCGGACCCCACGCTAAGTGGGTACGACCACTACACAATACATATTGTCAATCCAGAAGCCCGAAGCCGTCACTCGGTGATCGTTTGCTTGGAAAAGTTATCAAAACCGTCTAAATTAGCATAAGTCGTATAATGGAAGCACTCCTGCGGACAGACTGTTGCTGGCTATAGTTGATATATCAATAATACTAATTACATACTGTCATACACTGTAAATGTAGCATATCTTAGATGATATGAAGTTACGGAATCCCTTATTCGCAATACATTAACAAGGAAGAGAGCAACATATCACAAACGTTAAACGTAATCTTTGGTAAGCGGAAAGTAAACTTAACGTTTAACAGACACGTAAACTTAAGGGGTAAACAGACAACAAAAAGGACCTGGGGAGGTCCAGTAAAGGGCCTGGCTTGCGCTCAGGGTGACGAGTCTCAGAGTAAGTCCTTGTTGGCTTACACCTTGGTGACGGTCTTCAGCTTTCGGCTCCGAAGACATCTACACAGATATAATTAAAATTACTTCCAGGTACTAGGTACTCTGAACAATTCAGTGATTAAGTAACGAGATGGTTTTCAAACTTTTTGTACAGATATAAGCTTTACGATATAGGCAAAAAAGAAACAGTAGGATAGAGTGGGACACGGTATTTTTGTACAAGATGTGCTTATTATCCGTACCTGATCAGTCCGCGGTACAACATGAAAGCGCCGTACACGCTGAGTACGACAGTGGCGGTCCACACCACGGCCAGCAAAGAACTGCTTCCCTCTGTCAAAATAATAAAGCCCAGCGTTATCGTTAGCAAATAACATATTAGGACATTAAGGAGGTTGATAGCAGTGTGAGAAACAAAAAGGATTGCAATAAGAACACACCGATATAACCATCGTGATAGTCAGTGTCGAGCCAGGCGCGGCGCGGAGTCTCGTCGCGCGGCTCATACACCAGCAGGTCAGTTTCCTCGCCTACGGTGCAGTTCGCCCACTCGATCGTCACGTATCTGGAAGTAACATAACATATTTAAATGTGAAAAAGTTAAATAAGCAACTGTACAAGTAGGTCTCCAAAATCGGATGTGTTTGCGAACGTGTATTATTTATGGAGCGGCATTTCAACGATGGGCGTCTCATGGGACGAAATTGAAATAGCTCCTACGCGCCTAACCATTCTGTTTAGTAGAATCGTCTCAGCACTTCTCTTGGTTCATGTTTTTTTTACTCCAAGATCCATAATTATCAAATTTCAGTAGTGGAAACTGTTTTGGCTTATGTATGTATTTAAGTGTAATTATCTATATGTGTCATTTTTCGCTGTTTGTTTCCCATTATCAATATAAAAAAAAAGATAAAATCGATGATAGAAAACACCAATCAAGACTTAAATAATGTATCAAACAAAACAGTCACGTGATAATTCGTAGCATCTGTCATCCTGATACATTTATCTTTTTGTTTGGTGTTGTGCGATTGTAATGTTAGCTAGGCCCCCGGTACCTGGCGGGCGTGCGGCAGGCCTCCCGGGGCGGCACGAGCAGCTGCCGCGAGCGGCTGCGGGCGCCGCCGCGGCACGGGCCCCACGCGCCCCACGGACCCGGCTGTCCCGTCTCTGACTCCTTGCAGCCGCACTCCACTTCACACGTCTCCTCCTGCAAATGAACAATCGTTTAAACAAAATCTAAGTATGCTTTGAGGTAACGGTTGTCAGCGACACTGTAACAGATCTCGACAATCGAGATCTTCAAGCTTCAGCTACACATACGGTCTCCTTCCAGTCTTTATCCATACACCAACTTACCTGATAGTGCAGCGGTGGCGCCACGATGCGACCGGGCAGCGCGGGGGCGCAGCGCCAGGGCTCCAGGTACGCGTCGGAGCCGTCGTCGCCGGCGCCCGCCAGCTCGCAGCGCACGCGGGAGATCTTCACGCCCCAGCCGCAGGCACCGTCGGCTTCTTGACCTGATGATGTCTGTAGAAAAAATGGCCGATACAGTTCAAGTTCATCAAGTTTGGACCCTAGGTAGATTTTAGAGATTTTTTTCTCGAACTACATATAAGTAAATTTCTATACCTGGCAATTTGGGTAGTATGTGACATAGAACAACAGGATTAGTCCAACTTGAAGGTGATACGCTGATTGATTACTTGTCAAAAGAGTACAGAAATCCTGCTTGGTGGTAAATGACAACAACCAGAGACCTTCTATAGCCCGCTTTCGATGGGTGTTAAATATTAAGTTAAGCGCGTCAACTTATAGTATGAATTTTCTCAAATGATTTTTACGCCTGACAACCTAATCTGTTAAACAAAAGCCTTTGTTTCTTTTGCTCAGCGGTTACCAATGCTACCGCTACTGACTGAACGCGAACAAACTCGTTTAAAAATAAATTTTACCGTCCTATTTATATGGTTCAAATTTATGTAACAGCTCATTCTACACACAGCCAACCGATGGTCCTTCATTACCCAAACTCGTTATCTCAGAATGAGCTCTTACATTTTGAACCTTAATACTATCACGATAGTTGCTTTTTAACGACATAGTTGCTTTGGCACGCGCCCGGTACACGACTAAGGCGCCTCCCAATAAAATAAAAGCTTTTGTTTAACGGATTAGGGTCTGAGGCCTAAAAATCATTTGAGAAAATTCATAAGTACTATAGGTACCTACTAATCAGAAAAAGCCGCACTATTCGTGTGACGCATTAAACGCGTTATAATGGTACATTGGTAGAGGGGTTATCATGATCACCTGCACGTGGCAGCCGAGCACGGGGCGCGCCAGCAGGCGCAGGCACGGCGCGCGCGGGCACGGCGCGCGCTGCTCGGTGGCCGGGCACGAGCGCCCGGGCCACACCGCCATAGTTAGCCGTTGTCTGCAAATCATATCGACATGGTAACTGGGACATACATTTCGATATACCTACTTTCATAGATAAACACATCGAAATGAAAACTTACCTGTGACATATTTATCCAACTAATATAACGCATAAGTAATAAGATGGCATACGCATAAGTGCGGTTATTTACGCATTAGAAAAAAAATGGGTGCAGTGTAGAAAGGGTGATATTCTAATAACAAAAAAAAATTACAATTACAACCTTTTTTCCTTCAAAGGGCGTTAGGAGGGAGGAAACTTCCTTTTTTAATTGTGAGGATTTCTCTTTATTGAATGGGTGATTAGGAAGTAGTAATAACCACTAGTAGATGAATTACCTGATGCGTCTCATATGTCGGGCAGAGGCCGCGTCTCCACAGGAACAAGCGGAGGCGTCCCAAGCGCTCCACTCGCTTAATTCGCAGTCCACTCCGCATGGCACATAGCACCAAGACTCACGCGCTTCCGTTGATGTCGTGTTCTGAAATAGTCATTAAAAATAAAGCATCATCGTCATACCATTTCTCTACCATTCTCCAGATAGTTTCTACCACTATTTGCTTAAGCAATTGTGTGCTGGTTAGAAAGTGTCATAACATAATCGAAGAGTTTCAATTTAAATAGAAGAATGGCTTACGGGACAGAAAGTGTCGTTGACAAAGACGCCATCACTTCGCAGGCAGCGGACGGATCGTCTCTTCGTTCCTTCACCACACGGTGAGCCACCTGGACATGAAATAGTAGATTGTGTCACAAGGGAGCAAAATGACATATTTACGGCGAGGGCGTACAATTGAATCCTAAACGAAGCGAAGGATTCTATAATAGAATCCTGAGCGTAGCGAGGGATTCTAACATAGAATCCTGAGCGTAGTAAGGGATTCAAGTGTTAACGCCCAAGGTGAAAATAATTTTGCTACCATGTGACACATACTGCTTTTCACATCACCTATGAGGAAATTACATACATATATTAGGTTTCAAAACATTATTGTTTTAAGCAAAAATCGATACGGACAAAGTGCCAAAAATATGTATACACGACCTTAGTATAAATTAAATAATCATTTATTTTCAGGCATGGCCCATAGAAGTGTATAGGTAGGTAGATACATACTTTGGCACTTTGTCCGTATCGATATTTTCAGACGTGACTGTACTGACAAATTAAAAGTACCTACAGCTCATAATTATGTACCTAATATATTTTCAAAGACAGCAGCAAACACCTAAAATGATACAATGAAAATCAAGTACATTATTTTTGTAGATTTTTCTGGTAACAAATTAATAGCTCTTACCCCTTTGAACCAAATCTTCGGAAGAACACTATGATATGATATGATATGATTTATTTATCTCACAATATACAATTGCACTTAAAATTACACATGGTAAATTCTTAGGAATTTATATTGTATGAAAACTGATATCACTTATATTTATTATTATAAAGTTATTGATTTAAACTAAGTATTTACAAATTTATACACAATACAGAACCGCATAATTATGCTTTGTGAAATATTTGTGCAAAACTTTTTAAATATAAACTTTTTAAATTGCATAGACAAGTATGGCTGCGTTTAAGGAGACCTAAAATGTCAAAATAAAAATTAAATTATTAAACTAATGTTTTTTTACGTTTCTTTGTAAATATTACGCTAATTAATGAATTTACTTCATTTAAATATGCTACTTACGCTAATTACATTTATTGTTTACAATTACAACAAAATATTATTTAAGTTAGAAAAATTATATGCACGTAATCGATTATAAAGAAATTGTAATCGATTATATGCATACTAATTTCATATGTCTGTGTCAATATTTCATACTGGCAACAAAATGTCCTTGAACAGAAAAGTGCCACTTTGATCCCTCCTAGCAGGGAAGAAAAGTTCCCTTTTCGAATAGGTGATGTGAAAAGATAATTACTTACATGCCCTGATATACTGAAAGATAGTTACTCGTGAGAAAGTAGAGTTTGTTGACAGGCAGATATTTCTTTTTTCATTGCGTACCACAAAATGACCCTATGAGGTACAGTCGCCATCAGATATATCGGAGCGGTCAAGGTGCTCACAAATATCTAAACACGCCTCTATTGTCAAGGCGTTAAGTGCGTGTTCAGATATTCTTGAGCACCTAGGTCGCTCCGGTATATCTGATGGCGACTGTACCTACGCCGCTCAACCCTCAGGACTTCACACACAATTTCTGTTAGGTCCATACCTCTGGTGACAAACTAGTCAACGATTGTCTTACATTCTTAACTAACAATTTATGAACCTTATTGTATAGGATTAAGGTTCACAGATAGTTAAAGAATGTTGCTGTAAGTCCATACCCAACGGCTGGCAGTCATCCCAGGGCGACACGTGCCAGGAGTAGGAGTGCGGGGAGCAGGGTTCTGCGCTGACAAGTGCAGGGCAAGCAGTTCCACCTTCAGCCGCTGGACGTAGTACCACTCGTGTTCTGTCACGTCTACCACCCCATTTAGTCTGATGACAAGAATTTACACGTTAATTAGTGCACAAAGACATTATTGCTGTCCTCGAAAATATAAATGATGTTGATGTCCTATTGTCGTCGGTGTTCAAGGCTTTTTAAAATATGAATTTTCTTAAAGGATCGTTGTGTAACGGTTGCCTAACCTGTTCGCAAGGGCTCCAGTCAGACCAGGCGCTGACAACGCAGTCCCCCGGGCAGGGCGCGCGGCAAGTTGCGTCACGTGATGGCGCGCCGCCTGCACCCGCTGCTTCGCACGCTGGGTCCTCGAGGACGTTGCCTTCGCCGTCTTCACATCTGCAACAAACAAATATATGAGACATTTAATCAGCACAGAAGCCCCGTTTTAAAAACTTGAAATGTTAATTCCGATAACATAAGGTGGTAGACCCTTCGTCGCGATGGCTCTCTTGGGGCCACTGGCACCATTCCACTAACCCGGGGTTAACCCGTTAAACCGTTAACCCAGTGTCAAACTGTACTGTCCAGGTTTAACCGGTTAACCCCGGGTTAGTGGAATGGTGCAAGTGGCGCTTAGTTGGGTACCAGGAAAACCCCGCTCAACTAGAGCAAATCTGGGGTGATCCGAATGGATGGCTGCCATGGGCCTGCTGCAAAACAACATAAGCTGTTTACGTAATTTACACATAAGCTGTTTGCTATTATCAAAGAGGACATAATAAGATAGAGCGGTACTGTCATAGTAAATTTTGTAACCACTGTAAACTCACTGCCATCTATCGACATACTTAAAAACTAAAAATGAAGATTTATAAAAATACGTCTAAATGTATTTAAAAATGAATAAATGATTTTTTTACTTGCATTAATTATTTTTATATGATTTTGACCCATGTTCTTCAACAGATATGCGTTAAAATTATAAATAACAAACGAAACCGTCAACGCCCTCTATACTAGAGTAGGCCAAAACTAATGGCGCCATCTGATCGAGAATCAAATTTTCGTGATTTTCGAGGCACGTTTTTTTCTTAGACTGTATCCATCTATTACGGAGTTATATCTATCTTTGCTATTATTCTGTTCTACTAATCCGGGTGCTACACTTTCTCATACTTATGGATCTAAGTGGGTATTGCACAAGGTAAGACATACCTCGTCATTTTTTTTGGGCTACACTCATGTGTCTATTAAATATTATCTGGGTAATCTATGGTCCTTACGCGATGGTGCGGTTGATGATGGCGCGGCCGCAGAGAACACGATGCGGGGCGCACACCGACCACTCGCCGAG
This sequence comes from Cydia strobilella, assembly GCF_947568885.1. NCBI lineage: Eukaryota > Metazoa > Arthropoda > Insecta > Lepidoptera > Tortricidae > Cydia > Cydia strobilella. Next base: position 1,691,648 of record NC_086049.1, on the reverse strand, counting down.
CACCCAGCGCGGTTCGGAGACGACACAGGTTGCTCGTTGGAGAGTCGCACCGCACTCACGGCCGCCCGCTGAGCCTTCTTCTAGCACTTCCCTATAGCAGAAAATTACGTTAAAAAAATGTCAATGAAAATTCACCTCTCACAATACAACCAAACCAAAATTGACATGAACCTCAGCAAGCAAGCAATAATTCCCTTGGACACGAGTTCTTTTATCAACTTGCCAGCACGGTATACAACTGATGTCCGTGGGAACAGAGATCCCGACAAGTGGATTGTACTGCTGTCATACCTGGTCCGGTACCGGAAGGCGGCCCGGGAGCCGGCCTCGGCGGCGCAGGGGCCCCACTCGCCCCAGGCGCCGGCGCCGCAGTCGCGCGCGCAGCGCACGCTGCACGCTCCACGCAATAGTGATGGGAACTCCTCGTCATAGGTGTAGCCGTCGGTGGATGCTTCGCGGACTCGACTGGGACCTGATGTACAAAAAGATCGCGAATAATATTATAAGTTTAAAGCATGGTTTAAACGATCAAAATAAGCTTGAAAGTACCTATGTCCATATCCAGTAAATAATACGATATGTACGATAGAGTCGGAGATCAAGCTAACGCTGCACTAATTTGGCAAGCGACACAATTTTGAAGGGCCATCATAAGTGTCAAATTCTTGTGAAAATACGACACCTTATCATTGTAGTCTGTGCAGAGATATCTAAAATGGACTCTAAGCTACATTGCGTAAAATCTTATTGCAAGGAAAGGAAAACGGGAAACGTCGGGGCATTTATACCAGTGAGAGGGTGGAACTTCTTGCACACATCCATGGGCACATCTCGTCCGCCGAACATGCAGCGTGCGGCTCTTAGTGCTCTCCCTTCTCCACATTCAGTGCTGAAATCACAAACATCATTAAAATATTACGCAAAAAATATTGATCAATAATTGCATTTTTCTTGCCCAGTGACACTATTTACCAAAGCAACTACGCAGGCTCAGCGTTTAAAGCGGACCATCAGAGAACGCCACTATTTATTATTCTGAGCTATGAGATACACACACACACACTCACACCAGTTGGACTTTCCAATTGTTTTTAAATCTTTAAGAGATTAGATTATATTTATAATTTAGTTAATCGCAGGCAACCAGCCGATCCTTTTACACTAGGAAGCCCTATTTATATAATAGGGCTAAGCCTAGCCTAGCATGATCGTTTCCCATCCATTACTTATCAAGTAAATGAAAACTGAATATTTAATATTGTCTTCGGTTACCGCGATAGTTACTCATGAAATAAAACTATGAAAACGGATTATATCGCGTATATTGAATTTATAATACATCCCGACGTTTCGAACTCTTTACAGCGTTCGTGGTCAACGGGTGACTGAGGAAAAATTACAAAATGCAAAAATACCCACATACTAAAATAATGAACAATCATAGACTACAAACTTTAAGGCTGGTTGTACATGCAAAATCGGTTCATAAGGCTAGTTATACACTATAATTATTTTTCAAAAAAAAAAAAAAAAAAAAAAAAAAAAAAAAAAAAAAAAAAAAAAAAAAAAAAAAAAAAAAAAAAAAAAAAAAAAAAAAAAAAAAAAAAAACTATGCCGGCTCCAACCCTACACCACGGACCCGAGAAGATTTAATTCCCTCCTAAATTGTAGGAGGGTATCCCAATATGGGACCGGCAACAAACTCGGCGGGACACATCTTTTCAAAACATCAGAATGTCCAGCATCATCCAACACTACCGATTTTGCATGTACAACCAGCCTTAAAGTTTGTAGTCTATGATTGTTCATTATTTTAGTATGTGGGTATTTTTGCATTTTGTAATTTTTCCTCAGTCACCCGTTGACCACGAACGCTGTAAAGAGTTCGAAACGTCGGGATGTATTATAAATTCAATATACGCGATATAATCCGTTTTCATAGTTTTATTTAACTGAATATTTGTGAATTGTTACCCGGGAGGCAGAATGCAGTCAGAGTCAGTAGGCAGGAGTTCCAGAGATACGTTCTTGCAGGTGCATGTGGGGATGTCTGGGTCAGATGCGTCCAAGAATCTGAAACACATTGCTGATATCAGAGAGCTACTTAAATTTTCAAATGTGAGATATCCTCAATGTAATGCAGAACTGTAGTGGAAGCATTTTCATTTTTTACAAAATACTACTCTTTTTGGGCGTTAAACTAGTTCCTCCTGGAGAGCCCGCATGGAGGTAGTAGTGATAGCTGTTCTTTAATTTGAAATCTAATAATCAATGTTAAGTAAATATCAATGTTAAGAACTCTTGGAAAGCTTACTTTAGTGGGTCAGCGCAGACGTGCTCACAGGTAACCGAGGCAACAACAGTGTCGTAAGGCACACGACAAGCCGCGACACTCTGCGGCACCAGCTGCCCGGCGCAAGCTCCCGCGTTCACGCGATGAGAGGCGGAGCCACACCAGATACCTGCAAAGCACAGAAAACATCAATTAACCAGTCGCACAACGCGAGCCCGCCACGGACATGCGTGGGATTCACGCGCTTATTACTCACTTCTGACTCTATGCCCGATGCCAGCTCTCTCCCCAGGCGGCAGGCGACACGTGCTCCACTCGCCGGCGACCCAGGCCGCGTCACGCGCACGACACGAGCGCGCCACGGGACATGCACGAGTCTCCTGTGCGGGACCGCAACTCGGCCCGCCGTGCACAACGCGGACGCGGATCTGCTTGCCGGGATCTGTGGAGGTCGATGTCAGATGATAAGGGACATCGAGAGTCTAATGCTTGTAGCTGCACTTATAGCATAAATTTAAAATCCTATTGTGAAGTTAGAATATTGAGAACGCGATGTAAACCCATAGATTATCAATTTATCACTAATCAATTATATTTGGGATAAAAACGTAACCCTCTCAAGACGAATTTTAAAGACCAAAAAGCATTACAGCATATTCAAACAGACCATCCGCTGTTGATTTTATGCAACCGAAAGGACATGACAAGTGATTTAAATAATATGTAATAATAAATGTATTACACAACAAATGGAATTACTCAGTAATTAGAATATAATATATCCAAATACATTAAACGTACCACAAGTATTAGGACAAGGAGACCACGGCATCCAGGCCTCGACACGGCAACCTCGGCGACACCGCACCGTGCAGGCGCGGTGGGAGGCTGGCCGACGGAGCGGCGCACATCTGTAAAATAACAATCGGTTAAATACTTTCTTGGGTTTTGAGCAAGTGGCATGGTATAACCCATTTGCTTCAATGTCCTTTTCTTCATTTGAGTTTAAATTAATTTGTTTATAATTGAATCTCGCAGCGAAAATGCCCAGAAGCCTGAGGATCAGTTAACAAAGACAGCTGTTTATACAGTGGGTACTTACAAAGCTTCACGGACGACGTCTGCATTATTTTGCACGCACATCACGTCTCTGGTCATTTCTCCTTCTTCAACGCAAGGCTCTTCGTCGGCGCTTTCGTTAAATGCTTCTCCGTCCTGCAAAAAAACAAGGTAAATAAATTAAGAAAAGTAGCTTTCTGCAAATGAATTACTCTCATTATATTCAGACACGCGTAAATGTCATATTATTTTTGAGTCCTTACATAATGAATCAAATATTGGCTTTTCCCTATCAATAGGCCAGTCAATAGGAAATGCCAGAACATCATAAATCAAAATTTACTACTCACTTTGTTAAAAAAAATGACATTGTTCTATAGTCTTATGTAACGTATGTATGTTTGTAAGCATGATTGATACTTAGGTGCTTTATTAGTTGTGTATCCAATTGTTACTTTTGTGTATCTTCCTATTTATAGGCAGTGCCGAAAAAGCCATGTTTCTACTTGTTATCATTGTCAGTATGTTATAATTAATGGAACTATAGGTCTTATCGTATATCTGCAAGTTTAAAAGTATCTGTATGTGACTGTTTGTTTCCTAAATAAAAAAAAAAAAAAATACTTCTGACATTAGACGGCATTGTCCCCGTTGTCTTGGAGAAGACTGGCTAAAGTTACCATCAACATCTTCTAGCTGTGCGAGTTTTTAAACTACCCACACTTGGTCTTGTTTAATTTTGTTTGCATATCAGAAACAATATCCATCATACCAGCAGGTCGGTGTAGTTGGAGACGGGCATGTAGTCCTGGCGGCGCTCGCAGGGCCCCCAGGGTGTTGCCAGCCAAGAGTACGTGGCACAGGCGTGTGTGTTGCAGGTTTCGTGTTGGACTAACTGGTCTTCGGATGGACACGGCCAGCCATCTGTAGGAGACGAAATTTATCAATTTAACTTTAACCAAAATGGTAACCCACCCGAGTTTCATAAGTTAAGCGGCAGACAAAAGCAACTGATGAGGAACATTCTTCCATTCTATACTAATTGTATTGGGATTGGGCACCTCAAGTGCAATCGCCGGAACTAGGAACCACAACGAAGGTAAGTTTCCCTCGTCGGGTGTATAGCAGTTACCTGGTGAGGCGTGGGCCAGGATGTGGCGGGCGCGGGTCCGGGTGGGCGGCGGGCGCGCGGCGGCGGCGCAGGGCGCGCGGCACGGGCGCCAGGCGGCCCAGGCGGACACCACGCAGTCGCCGGCGCACGCGATGCGGCAGCGCTCCGTGCGCGCCGGCGCGCCCGTGTCGCTGCACCATGCAAGAGGGGCCTCCTTCTGCAGATGATAAGGGAGTTTTCAATTCAATAGGAATGAATGATGACACACGTTGAATTTTATAACAAAATCTAGTAACATATTCTTTACATTTTATCCAAAAAAATATTGTACGGCAACTATATACATAAACGCAATATTTCACCGACAAAAACGCAATTTCCCTTTTTTGTCCATACACACAAGTTCATAGCCATAATTAACCGTATTATCATCCGAATAAGGTTGATTTTTGTTTAACTATTTTTCAGTAATTAGTGAGTTTTGCTTGTCACCTGACGAAATGAAACCCTTTGTTTTCTTTATCCCGTTTATCCTTCATAGGTATTGATACCATCATTTGGCTCTTTGGGTCCCTTGGGCCTTGAGTAGTCCGTTGTCCCTTGTCACAGCTCTAACCTTTTTTTGGATTAGAGAAGCACCCCTAGTTACAGTAACCTTTTAAAGAAAGTAGACTATGGGCCAGTTTCTAAACTAATGGGCTGATCAACATCAATCAGCAGATAGCTTAGGAAATTCCCATAAAATTTTATAAACTTTTTAATGCGCGCGGCAGCACCAACGGGCTCCTGAGCGCGGTCGCAGGGGCCTATGACAGCCAGACAGTCGAATATCGACCACTCGGCGAAATCGCACGCGCCACATGCAATCTATCAAAAGTAACTTTTTAAATATGTTAAGTTTAAGTTAATTTTAAGTTTAGTATTAATTTATTTAATTTTTTTAATTTTAATAATGTGTAATTCTATGGATGTAATATGTAATCCGAAATAAAAGCTTTTTAATTTTATTTAATTTAATGGTAACAAAACCTTTGGCGAACCGACCCTTACCCCATTATGTCCAATGCATCTTAGTTCTCGGCTTCTCCGCCCAGGACCACACGTAGTGTGCGGTTGGTTTAACACACAAGAACCCCAAGGCAGGGGTTTCCACGCTGCACAGCGTGGGGCGGCGCAAGTTCGCTTCTCTTCTAGAGGCGGGCAGGGCGCGCCGCCGCCGGACGCGGCTGCGGTTACGCGGCGGTGACGGACGCTGTAGCCTGCAGGGCAAACCATAAAGGCTTTAAAAAAATGTCGAAAGCATTAAAGAGTATATAGCCAGATAATCCTCGTGGTACTTTGGTAATAGAACTGATACTTTTGGTAACTTCCCTAAATCATTTAGACACAGTTTCTCGCTACTATGGTATATCGTTAACCCGGTTTTTTTATATTTTATGCCGAATGGAAGAATTTATGAGGTTGGATGGTTCAGAAGAATTTTATAGATTCTGAATCAGAAAAATTAATAAAACAACACCCCGAAGAGACTTTTTGTCCCAGTTCTACAACAAAGAATGGACAATAATTTTTCACCACACAGCATTAAATAAAAAAAAATAAAAAAAATAATAAAAGCTGGTACAGGCTCTCTTAATTCTTCAAAAACTGATAAGAAAATTGCATTTTATTCACATGTAAGGAAAAGTAATCAAATCCAAATGTTGAGTTGTTTTCTTATGTTTGCTGGTAGAATTGACTTAAATTATAATTTTGAATGATAAATATTTAATAACATTCATTTTCAATCGAGTTACTTTGATTTTGTTTGATATTTTACAGTTAGTAGTTTCTCTTTCGCTTGCTCGGGTATTAATATTAGCACGAGAGGTTAAACAACAACTTTGCTCCCTTGTGAAACAAATAACTATTACTTACCACTGCTAGTTAGCTGCTGCACCGGATTTAAGGGGCATTTATCAGTAGGTTGGCAGGCTTCCCATTCACTCCACTCCCCTACTTCACAGTCGCGTGGGCAAGGGACCTGGAACAATAATTAAAATAAATATGATATTTTACGTAAGATTCCATGCAAAAGATACTAGGCATAAAATACTAAACGTGCTCTCCCAGGTAGCAGTGACGTCAGTGACATCATAATGACGTAATTATGACGTAATTATGCCATAATAATGACGTCGGTGACGTCATAATGTCGTATATATGCTGTTAGGGCTGACACAAAAATTAGTAAACCGGTTTGTTTATTTTGAAGTAATTAAGCAGTTACAGTTACTCATCTCGCAGGGCTGCACAAGAACGGTGTGTACTGTTGCGTAATACCCACAGACTTTGCTTTTCGTCTTTTATATACCGCCGCCACCGCTTTGCCAGAAAAATATTAACATATTGTCGTCAACGCTCTTCCATCAACCCTCACCTCACACGTCGCTTCTCACTTCTCTACGACGCCGCCGCAACTCACAGGACTCCCTGTAACTACTGGTATAACGTCACCTAACTCGCTTTTACTACTAATAACATATAATCTTGTGCCTCGCTCTCACCTCACAGGGCTGCACAAGCGTAGGCATCGGCGCATGAGCACACTGGACAGGATGCAACGCTCTTCCATCAGCCCTCACACAACTCGCTTCCCGTCTTTGTACGCCGCCGCCGCAACTCGCGGGACTTGCGTCACGATCGTCCAAGTCGTCCGACTCGTCGTCGTCGTAGATTGCGTCGTCGTCTGCTTCGTCGTTGTCGTCGTCGTTTGCTGGAATTTGGAAAACAATGTTGTGGTGTATCGAAAAAAAAACACATGGGGCGGCGTCAAATGGCAATAATCCCTCTGGTGTTGCAAGTGCGTTGCCAGCCTACACCCTCCACTTCGTAGTATGATGTTCGTTGGTAGTATGTTCTTACCAGGTTTAGGCGTAACAGTCATCTCAATGGCCACATTGCAGTCGCCCCATGGTCCAGGGGTCCAGTGGGCTGTCGCTTCCAAAGCGGCTGGTCGGACCTCTTCCACTACGTCGCATTCCTTTCCGTTGCCTGGAAATTAATTATAGAATAAGATCAGAGTACCGGCCAATATTATTTTTAAATAACTATTTCGAGCAAGGCTTTCCTAATGGAATTACATTTTTCCCCTCACTAGCTCGGAAAGTTGTCTTTTATCCTTCAATACAAGCGGGGAAAAACGCGTTTTATCCACTAGTGGGGAAAGTAATTTGACCTTGGATGGAGCGTGTTTAAGTAGCTTGACAGATAACAAAACGTAAATCGTTTATGATAATGATTCGTTCGATATTAATTATCATTAAATAAATGGTTTGAGAATCTAATGAAAAATACCAAATTTAGCTTTATTTAATGATTTTAAGTCATAAACCTTAAAATTCCATAAGAAACGTTTGTTTTTTTATAATGATGTTAAATATAATTCTGAACGCACAAGTTGAGTCGATGCAATTTCAAAACGCATCGTTGACATTTCGTACGTCAGAAATGTCAACATTGTCAACAAATTTTTGCTAAAAAACTTTTCTCACCGACTCGCATAAAAATACCCAACTTCCAGAGTTTTCTGTTATAATATCGTAAAGAAATGAGTGATTCCAGTGATGAAGATGATCTAACGCCTGTGGATGTTGCATTTCCCTCGCTATAGTGAGGTGAAAAGTTTTGTGTTATACACGGGCGCAAATGTATTTTACTTCTCGTGTGTTGAAACACTCGCTACGCTCAGGATTCTATTTTAGAACCACTCGCTTCGCTCGTGGTTCACCTATAGACTCCTTTCGCTTGCTCGTGTTTCAATTCTACACTCGCGGGTAAAATACAACTTTGCACCCTTGTATAACAAATAACTATTTCATGTACCTAAGAAGTTGAAATTTTTTGTCGTTTATAACACTAAGACGTCATGATTAAATGTGTGCAAACATATTCATATTGACTACACCCAGAAAGAGCAATGAAAAAGGGTCACTTTTTTGGATAAAAAAAAAATAGAAAGTGACTCACTTGTTGTGCTCGAGTGTATATGTGAAGTTCATAGTGGGGGATTGATTCCTTTTCTTTTGTGTATGATATCTATTTCAGTTTATAATAATATTTATATATAGTAGTGTAAATACTTAAAAAAACACAAATAAAAAATATTTCACAATAGTTATTTGTGCAACAAGAGAGGAAAGTTGGTTTTTCTTGCGAGTGTTTATTTTGAATCCCGAGAAAGCGAAAGATTCTAAGCTAGAATCTTGAGCGTAGCGAGGTACTCAAAAACACGATATGTAAAATAACTTTGCTCTCGTGTTGCACATATTCTAAGCCTTATTCACGTTCCTAATCCCTAATCTACATATTTAAACAAAATGTAGTCACCAAATTTCGACATTGGTGCGGTGACAATCTTTTTGATTTCATGGTGTCAATCGATCCTGATTTTTGCTTAAGATCAAATAAACGCATCAAAGTAATACAAAAGTTATACGTTGTTTGCTATCGTGCTTGTGTACAGTATATACCTACAGGCTTGAAACATGCCGAGTCGCTTTCTGTATGTATGCTTCAAAGGAAGCCTGATGATAGAGGACCTCAGAAGAGATATTTTGTGTGCTTCCTGAACCGTGCTTACGTAATATTTTTTACCAATTTTGTTCAAAAAATCGTCAGTGGAATATCTGAAAGTCGTCTTACCGTGTGGTAACCTCCGAACGCGCCTCGTCCGTACCAGCGCACCATCCGTCCGCGGCCTCCAAGGCATCCATTCGGCGAGAGAGCAGTCTTCTTGCAAGATACAGATGCGTGAGGTCCCGACACGTGCTAGAGCAGCGCCGCAATACCTGTAATGAATATCAATCATATTCAATAAAGAATAAAAATAGGGAAATTATACGGATTGAGTTAAATGGCTTTTACGCGAACGTAGTGCCCAGAGGCTAGTCTGTCAAGTATATAAGAGCCATAGCGCGCGTACCTTAAACGGACTCGGCGAAACCCCACTTTAAATCATTAGGTATTTTGACATTGCCTTCACTTTTAATCCTGCAAATGGCAGTGACTACGCGAGAAGAGGTAAATGCGACACCCGTGATCAATGATGTGGTTACGCGCAGGTACGCGACCCGCAGCGCTCGCTCTGGAAAGTTGCCCCTTGTCTCACATAAACTCGCAAAATCGAGAAAACTTACGAACGTCATGCGTCGTAAGGTGCTCAACCACCTACTAGCTGACATTACTGCTGCACCAAGTGCGCCTATATTTAAGACTAAGCTCAAAAAATGGCTTCTCGAGCAGGCGTTTTACGACCATAGGGAGTTATTCTCTAATACATAGTGTAAGACGCTCTAATAATAATAATGCTATATGTAATATATTTTATATTAAGGTTGACATGTAATTAAATATTACCAAATAAAATGAATATGAATATGAATATTGAAAATACCAATTAGTAATTAAAGAAACTACAATTCTCATACAAATGGTCTTGAACGATTCTTTTCCCAAAATAAAACTTCAATACACACGTACTGACATATAGCATATTCCCGAATTAAGCTCACGATAAAAAAAAAAACATTTATTTCGAGTAACAGGGACTCATAATTACAATAATATTATATTACAATTTAACATATTATTATTATTTTGTACCCCTGGCGTTTGAAACTACTGGGTGCTGGGGGTCAGAGGCCATTGCCTTTATCAGGGAAGTGGGACGTCGCGTTAGGGAGAGGGGATCTGACGCCCGCGCGGGTTCGTACCTGGTGCAAAGGTTGTCCATCGCAATTCAACGTGGTAACGCGGCTAGTGTGATGGGCACCTTTGCGCCGGGGACAACTCGTGGGGGATTCTTTGACTAGGCTTAAGTTTAGTCTTAAGTTTATTGAATTGTTTTTGTTTTTGTTTTGACTTTTACCTGAATAAATGACTATATTCATCGTAAAAAAAATAAATATACAGAACACTTTATATTTGTTGATATACATAGTGTTACATAGTAGCACAAAGGTTCTTTATAGTATGCATGCTGGAATACTGATTGGATTACGTAAGGCTTTAATGTTAAGGTGTATAGGTACAGGGTGCCTGTAATCATGGGGTTGCGAATTAGAGAGTTATATTTACTTGAATCTTCTCGGGGCAGAGGTGTAGAGTTAGAGCCGGCGTAGCTTTATTTGACGTTCATAAGCGCATTGTGGCGAGCCTTGGGGGAGGCCTATGTCCAGCAGTGGACGTCTATCGGCTGACATGATGACGATGATGATGAAGCGCATTGTAATATGCCTACATAATAATAAACTATCCTTATCTTTAAATATAAATTTTGATATAAAATACAATATTTGATCTTATTTAAGATCGTACATAGAACTTTGCAATAAATATAGAAATATTGAAATTTCATCCAATATTTGTTACGGCCGACTTATCAAAATACTTATATAAAACAGTTACGTCGCGTTTGTTTACTGATTATTCTGTATGATGTTTGTGTTTTGCGTTTTTTCTGTACAATACACAGTGTTTGAGTTAAAGTTTACGGCAAACAATGTGAAACGTTCATGTCGGCGTACGATCGATAGAAGGTTACGACTGTGCGAATTAAAATATTCATATTCATATTCATATATTTTATTGGTAATAAATAATTACATGTCAAAATAATTACATGTCAAAATAATGTAAATACAATTGTAAATAACATTCTTAGTTTAAGGTACTATTGCTAAAAAATAATTCTTTATGGTCATAGAACGAAATGAAAAATAAATATTCCTTCTAATCAAACGTAAGAATAGAGTTAACAGACATAGACAGACAGACGGGTATATTATAGTAGGGATAAGTAGGGATTAAAATTTCATACAGTGTTTGTTGTAGTGAATTTATCAACTTAACAGTTGCGTTAAATTGATCTTTGTAAAGCTTATTGTGTATGATTGTTGTTCGGGCATTGTAATCTTTTTAATATGAGGGTATGCCGTTTCGGAGCAAATTCGGAGGTAGATTCATCACCTCTGACTGTCAATCACTTCGGCTCGGGCGCGGCCTGCAACGCATGTTCCTCTGTGTGTTAATATTTCCAAAATTCGGTATTTCGGTGGTGTTTGCGAACAATCAGTTTACAAGGCGTGTGTAACGACCTCTCAAGGCCCTGGAAGTGCTAGCTAGCTGAAGAAGGACCAGGATCCCTGAAAATCATCGACGTGTGCTCAAGGTCAGTTGCTATCCCATATTGGTTAATTGTAATGCCTGTCCAAAGTTTTTAATACGCTAGGGAACCTAGGACCAGCTGAGTTATCGAAGGGTTCATAAATACGTGAACAATTGTTTTGTGTTTATTTTGTACTAGCGACCCGCCCCGGCTTCGCACGAGTTACACAAAACCTTAACAAATTATACAACTCAACCTTCCTCAAGAATCACTCTATTGATAGGTGAAAACCGCATGAAAATCCGTTCAGTAGTTTTTGAGTTTATCGCGAACATACATACACACAAGCAGGCAGACGCGGCAGGGAACTTTGTTTTATAAGGTGTAGTGACAATAAAGTGTTTATACATTACACACAGTGTTAGGGCTAAATTAGATAAACATTGTGAAACGTTCATGTCGGTGTAAAATCGATAGAAGGTTACGACCTGTGCGAATTAAATATTCCTTCTAATTGTCAGCGACGGGGGTATACTGGTATGCTAAACGCGGCGCCCTTATGAAGGTTATACATTATAAACACTGTGGCACTGGTTTTTTGTAGCTAACATACACAAAAACAATTGTAAAAATTATGATATTAGAGACAAAATAACAAGATCAATATAAATTGTGTTCATCTAATCTAACACTGCACCGAGTTTGAAAGAACAAAGCGTAAGTATGTTACAATTTTTTTTATTTTTTTATAGAAAATTGACGCTTTTGATGACACTTTCAGAGTTCGTCGGTGTTAAGGCTAAGTAGGGTTAGCTTGGTCTGACTAAAGAAAAATCTAAATAACCTTTCATTTGGTCTCGTTTAAGGTTCAATCGTTTAGATAAAAATTGTAATGAATTCTACACGGACGAATTTGCGGATGGAGGTTAGTTTCATAAATCCTCTGCCTACTTTACTAGCCGCTTTTATAAAATTAAAGGCGCGCTCTTTAACGACATTAAAGTAATAACCTATATGTCGGGTACCTAATAACATAAGAACATGAAATAAACACATATTAATCGATATTCTAAATAATATAATCAATAAATTAATGAGGGACAGGGGGTGCGACCCTCTGTCCAGATCATACCTGGTCCAAGAGATCTCGTGGGCCATTCAGCGCGGTAACGCTGCCAGCGTAATGGGGACATTTGAGCTAGGTACGATTCGTGACGGTTATTTTATTTAACTAAGGTTATTATTTAAACAAAAAAAATGATGAGGCCTGTTGCGGATATCATCATTGGTATTTTTGGGACGAAACATGTTGCTGATTTGCATTTGTAGCCACCAGACGAAGCCTGCGTTGCGGATTTTTTTTACATGTAACTATAGGTAGATTATTTTTTTAAGATATAGTGTGCATAGACGATAAATTAATAATATATTTACATACATATATTTATATATTTTCATTTTTATGTAGTGTATCTTTTTTATGTAGTGTGCACAATAAAGCATTTTATTATAATTATTATAATATGTGGACCTATAGATTCTTATAGGTGAGAAACTTTGGCCAGGGCTATAGTTTTCTATAACCACCTAATTGTCAGCGCCGGGAGTACACGGTGTATGCTAAACGCGGCACCATTCCGTAATGGGTTGCCCCACTTTGTGAGTTATTGCTTTAAATTACTAACAACTGTGGCAGCTTTTATAGCAATAACCCTAGGTGTTGGAAGAAATATTGTTTAATACCAAGAATAATGAAAATAGGATTATTTTTATACAAATTACCGTTTCAATTGTTCTTACGAATGTTTAATAGGTTTTACTATAATCTATAATCCATTTATTTACATACAAGATATATACAGTGGTACTACGTAAACGAAATTAATAAGTAAGCTTAAATCTAATAAAATAGGCCCTTGAGGCATTGTACCTTGGTACAATGCCTCAAGCATCCTTGCAGCATCCTTGGATGCTGGCGGCAGGATGCAGACGGTGGCTGGTCGATACAAACCCGATAGGATTTCACGGCACTTCTCTGTCTGATTTAATGTAAGATTTTAAAATAGAATAAATAAATAAAAAAATAGCACAGATTTCCTCGCTGTATCGCAATGCTGATACGTTGTGCGAGGAAGCCGCCAGCTCTTCGGTTTAACTTAGGTATTTAGGTGGTTGTGTCGTTTCGAGCGAGACCCACGGGTTTACAAACAATAGTTATTTGTGCAACAAGAGAGGAAAGTTGGTTTTTCTTGCGAGTGTTTATTTTGAGTCCCGAGAAAGCGAAAGATTCTATAATTGAATCACGAGCGAAGCGAGTGATTCTAAGGTAGAATCTTGAGCGTAGCGAGGGACTCAAAAACACGAGATGTAAAATAACTTTGCTCTCGTGTTGCACACATAATTTTTCACCTCAGTAGTGAGAACATATTAAAGGTTCAAATGTATTTCGAATTACACAGAATAAACAGAAAAAAAAAGTATTATAATATGTACGATACGATAAGATACGAGACGAGACCGGACCGGACCGGACCGTACCGTACCATAAAAAAAAAGTAATAAAAGTATGAAGTTCATGGCCTTCACTAAATTAAAAAGCTACATTGTTTCACTCCCTGGAGTGAGGAAAGTCGCACTTTCCTCACTCCAGGGAGTGACGAAAGTAGGCTTGTTCGAGCTGCTGAGGTGAAAAACAAAATTACATTACTAAGATATAATTTTGATAATCGAATTTAAACTATCGTGAGACATAAAACTTTAAGCTATATATGCGGTTGCAAGACATCAACCGGTTATCTCATAGCGCGCGCAGCGTAATGTTTATATTATGTCATAACAATATCAAAACTATATAACAAATTGTAACACTTGAATACCGCTCTCGGTGGCACACAATCACAATTTCTCAATCAAAATCCATTCAGTTATTTATAGTTCTATAGTAATAATATCGGGATGGATTTTGATTCTGAAATTGTGATTGTGTGCCACCGAGAGCGGTATTCAAGTGTTGTGTCTCTAGACGACATACCAAACAATGACATTGTCGCAATCACAACCTGTACCACGCGACCAAACGTCGTAAGCGCCGTAAAATTCATGGCGCTTACGCGTTTAGGTCGCGAGATTCACGCTCCGCTTCTATGGTTTGATCCCAAAACGGCAGCAACTCATGGCGCAAAATACCGGTTCTCTGTGCCGGTTCTAAACGTTAGTAATAATAGTTCAATGTCTAAGTACCAGTTGCACCATCCGCACTTGAAAGACTGATCAACGTCACCCGGCGCGCCGCGGCGGTTCACTATGAAACTTTCCATACAATACAATTTAGCGAACTCTTTAACGATGACAAACAGTTGGTGCAACCGACCCTAAATCTAAGTAAATACTTATAGCAGGGAAGTCAATAGTAGCAGCAACAGTTACAAGAAAATGCAAATTTACATTACTCTATTACGTGCTACGAAACGGGTAGACCCTCTTTCCGGCGTAGCGCGTAGCTTCATTCTCCCCAACATTAAGTTCTTCATCACTTTCATCTCAATTCGACATTAGTCTTACAACCTTGAGCCCGATTTAGATTAGACGATTTGTTACCGATTTGATCTTATTTTCACACGAATTTGAAGATCGCTCACTCCGATCGGTGCATGCGAAATGAGATGTGAGACTCGCGTCAATCATCAAGGTCGTGTTATAACCAGTTCAAAACCAGAACAAATGTTAAATTGAAATCGACACAAATCCTGGATTTTGTTTTACCAACTTGATAAGTTAAGGTTTTCATTTTGTTTTGATACGACACTGAGTCGCTTACGATAAGCGCTAGCCGGACACGACTAAGAGCGTTTTCACATTGCCGATCCGATATCGAATGTCGGAACAAAGTAAAATGTAAGAAATATGTGTTCCTCTGTATTACTAATATCATTATTCCAAAATATTTAGATCAGTACGGTTTTTACTCACTATTATTTTTAGTCGCTTTTGGCGACATGTTTCGGATTCTTTGGGAATCCTTCTTCAGGCACGAGTGTCCGCGGCGGTTGTACGTCGTGCACTGCCCGCACCGCCCGCCTCGTCGCTCGTTGCGCACGCGCTGATGGGGCGGGGGTGGGGGGCGCGGGGCAGTCCGCAGATGGAGTCGTCAAGTGAAGTGAATATTTTGAAATATGTCTCACGATAGTTTAAGTGCGATTATCATTATTACTAAAAAATGATAGATAACTCAAAAAGGCGGACTTAATGATATGGCACTCTCCTCCAGCTGTTTCTCTCATAGGTCATAGGAGTCCGACATCCGATATCGGAAAGGCGCTTTCGATCAATTCAGCCATGTCGGAGCCCCGCGTCAGCTGTCGGACCGATAATATTTGTGTGTGTGTGTGTATGTGTAGGCATAATGCCTTTTGTAATGTGCGTGACCGCTAAAGACGGCGCCCGGGCCGCTTCTGCGGCCTGATGACACGTCTCACTCGTATCAAAACAAGATATAAACCATATCACATTGTTAAAACACAATCGGCCTAAAGCTCCGCTATCGGGAAAAATGCAAATGGCGGCCATAAAACAACCGCCAAGTTCGCCGGGATTGTTCTCAATAAACCCGTAAGTGGTTACGTAAGTTAAGTTAAGGTTAGTTTCTAGGACGGATTTAGCTCTACATTCAGCTGTGACCCAGTTCTTAAAGTCGTGGATGCACGCGACCTGAATTGAGATAAGTTGGTTATGGGTTATAAGTTTTAGTTATATGCAAACCTGTGATAATTCAAGGCACATTCTAAGGATTTGATAACGACAAAAAAGATATTGATATATATTTTGCATCTGCCAGCCGCCCATTAGTCATTATATTGTCAAAATAGTTTTGATAAAGAACTCCTTCCAGGCATATTTTACAAAAAAAATAAGGTTTTGCCTTGAAATCGTTTAAGTAACATAAATCATACTTAAATTAACTAAATGTCCATAGTTTCTTTCATAAAATGTCTGAATGTCACAATGACTTTTATTCATGTCATTTTGATGTCAAAGTGTACGTTCGAATTGTCCTCCAGTGTCGTGAGCTAGTGAAAGCTTATTATACCACTAGGATAGCATAGGGGTACAGGAATTCAACAATTACTTACATGTTCTCCACAAACTGGCCATCTTTTTTCCGGCATTGCACCTGCCGCCGCTGCAGCCCCAGCCTCGGAGAGTGCACCAGGGAGTCCGACTCAGCGTGCACATTGAACCTGCATCAAAAATGTTATTGTTAAATAATTTAATAATTTAAATAATTAGCGGCATGACAGAGCAAAGGTCCGTCTCAAAGGACTGTGAAATCAATATTATGGATCATATACATAAGGTATACTTATATAATACAATGCCTTATTAGTCTTATTAAAAATGGCATTATAAAGAAGCCTCTTTGCTCATTGAAATATTAACATCATCAGATATTTTTGGCCTACTTTCGAAGTACATTACTTATCTAGATTTTAGTGGTATATGGGCGTGTTTAAGTAAGGTCATACACAATATTTAAACTACTTACTCACAAAGGAAATACAGAAACAATAGAAAGGTTACATCTCAAATCCTATCCAATAAACCAAAGGGCAAATCCTAGGTCTTTCAATAAATTAAACTAGTAAATTAAATTAGGTCCCGTTATCGGGCACGGACAAAAGCGAAGACCGGCGGGTACGATTTGATTACTAGACACAATAAATTACGTATTAGATTTGTACGAGCTCGGTCCTTAGCGATGAGATTGTCTGATTGTCTAGGATAAAGGCACACACAGGGTAAAGGTAAAACAGTTTTAGTTCTTATGATACTCAATGTAGCATAGTTAAACTCAGATAATATTACAATGTTCTAATTCAGTGTTTTTCAAACTTTACGGTGCCACGGCCCTTTATGATCATTAAAAGTCTTTCGCGACCCCAACACTCTGTTTCAAAAAACCTTGTTTAAAAAATCTGGCTCTTCCAATTAGAATCTAATTGGAAGAGCGAGGCTTTCTGATACAGGTGTACACTACATCTACTAGAAGGTCTCAACCCCCTGTATTATGTATTACTTTAAATTGTTTGAAAAATAAACAATTATTATTTATTATTAAAATGAGAGCGTAACTACGTTTGTATGGAGAACCGAGTTTGCCGGGGACTTTTAAGAATAAGCGTCAAACTTTTTAGATCTGTGTGTCCTTCAGCCCCAGTAAATAATCGATCGAACGCCCCTATCCCTATCCATACTATACTAATATTTATAAATGCGAAAGTCTGTCTGTCTGTCTGTGTGTTACCTCTTCACGCTTAAACCGCTGAATCGATTTAGTTGAAATTTGGTATACAGATAGTTTGAGTCCCGGGGAAGGACATAGGATACTTTTTATCCCAGAACTCACCCCTCAAGGGGGTGAAAAGGGGGGTGGAAATTTGTACGGGGAATCAATAACCGCTGAACCGATTAAGATGAAACTTGGTATGGGGATAGTTTGAGCTGTGGGAAAGGATATAGAATAACTTTTATCCCCGAAATCATCCCTTAAGGGTGTAAAAAATGGGGTGGAAATGTATAGTGTAGACCAATTTGGGGGTGAAAAAAGGGTGGATTAAAAAGCAGATTTGTTTAAGAATTAAGGTACCCAAATTACTAATTCCAAGCAGACGAAGTCGCGGGCAAAAGCTAGTGTAAAATAACGATAAATAACTTAGTTTCCAAGCTACGGAGTAAGCCTAAAGACAAAGACTGCCTCTGGGCCACTGCTCTATTCTTAGCAATGGTAAACAACCCCATTTCACGCCGTAAGCTTGATTAAGTTGAAACTCTCGTGTGGGTTATATTATTAATTAGTTACAATAGGTAAACAAGTTATACAACGAAGGTATACGCAACTCTTGTGTAATTACCCGATTGTTATTCAGTTAAAACAGGTAAACAAGTTATGCAACGAAGGTATACGTAGAAAGGTTTAGTTATATTCTTAATTTTTCATGGTTGCTTATATAACAATTCAAGTCTTGAAGACCCATTACACCTCTAAGGATAATTTAATGATCGTTTTTTTTATTATATATATTTTATCTCTGACACCTAAAGACTTTTACATCTCTAAACAATTTTAGTAATTGTCTGTTGTTTGTATATTTTTTATTAGTTTTTTTTTTGTGTTATTCGACATTTAGAATGGATACATCTCTAACAAAGTATCCAATATTTCATTGATTCCATATTTGTAATTGTTTTTCGTAAATTTTGGTTAATTGTATTGCTTGAAAAAATTGACATGTAAAAGTGCCCCTGTGGCATAAATGTTTGATGTTGTCTGGAAAGGATCGCTTTTTAGCGATAAGACCGTCTGTTGTCTACCTCTACTTTAGTTAATGGATTCATTGCATTGTTTTTTATATTGAGGTACTGACATATTAGTGCGAGCGAGATGTATAGAAAGTAAGTTACGTAGACATTAGCGTATATGTCAGTGTTGACATTGTCAGGGACTCATGATCATTTGTCAGTTATTATTATGGTGAATCGATTTTTTTCACTGGTTGCTTATGGTTACGCTTTCCTGCGTTACTCTTAAAGCCCTAATTCATGGAGACTATATAAAGGAGCCAAATCTCTATGAATGAAAAGTGTCCATCAAAAAACAGTAATTAGGCGGCGCCACCATACACCGAAATACTACCAAAAACAACCTATGTATTTTGGCCGGGTTATTTGTTGCCTTATATGGTTCGTGTTATACTCATGTCCCAGAGCCTAACTAGCGCCACCGGAGAGATTAGGAACTATTATTTAAAGCTGAAAGCGGTCACTTTTGCAACAATTCTGCCATAAGAGATTGGCATCCTTTCTATACCATCCATACCCTAATTCTTTTGCATTCATATTAACCAATCATACATTAGAATTATTAGAACAAATTAAATTATTTTCAGAAAATATTTTAATTTGATTTTATTTCAAGTAGAAACACTACTATATAAATTATAAACTGAAATAAATGTCATATACTAAGAAAAAGTGACCAAGGCCTCCAGTGCCCTAGGCTGGAATCGAACCACCGTCCTCTGCTACCGCGGCAGATGCCTGTGCCATTCGGCCACCGGGCCACAGCGGCATAGGTAAAATTTTTCCAAGTATATACACTCCTTACTGAAGCCCTTACTGCAGGCCTTGGTCACTTTTTCTTAGTATATGACATTTATTTCAGTTTACAATCATGCATTTTTGTGATACCTAATGTCATGATTTATTTATGTTTACATGACAGATAGCAGCTGAATAATAATTATAATGTGGCAACATCATTGCGTTACCCCGATTAGTACGGGGTAGTTGGGAAAATACCTGGCAACACGGTAGGTAGCTAGACTAGCTAGGTAGTGGGTAGTGGGGCACAGGAGCCAGTTGGACCGGCTCGTGAGACTCGTTCACTTAGATCGAGGGAGTCAAAGAGGACGCATCGTGAAGGATCAGTCAGGTCAGAGTACCTGCAAGTACCTCCATTGTTGTATAAGTAATAATTAGAGTAACCCATAGAATCAGAATCTTCACACTAGCTATAAGCACTTTCCGTAATGGACCATTTACTTAGTACATATTTATATTATATATTTACATGTACCTACCTACAATGTTTTCATTTAACAAATTATGTTACTATTTAACCCCGGGCTTAAAGGATAAAACAACAACATGAAATAGTTGATTCATCCATTATGTAAAATTAGAATACTAACCTTAGTTGTAAGACTTCATACTGCTACTAACAAATGTAATTTATTGTAATTTATTATATAATTTAATATTAATTTTACATGTTATTCAATTGTATATGGACATGGTCCGAAATAAAGAATATTCATTCATTACTTAATGTTTTTGATCTCATCACAACAAGTTCTTAACAAATCCTAAAATGTAAAATTTTATCGTCGCCGTCATTATATTTCTTCTCATTATTCTTCAAAGAAAAAACAAGAGGTCAAGTTTTTCAACAAAACAATGAGCCGCTGAGAGCATTTGCCAATATTGATGTTGTAACTTAGTTACCGAGGAAAGACATTGCTGAAGGGCTGTTCGATTTTATTTTTAGCCTTAAACATCGAGCCGCCATTTAAAACTCTGTTATTGATTTGTTACACATATTTTATTACTTTGCGTGAAATCATTCACATCAACTCTCTTGCCGACAATTATATAAAAAATATGCTTAGGTTTTTTTTTAAATTCCCGACAATATTTTGCGATGCGAATATATAGGTCACACTGAACAATTTTTCCTATGGGACCAACCTCAAATCGTGAAAAAAAAATTGGTTCTTCCATAGAAAACATCAATATCTGACCAGTCAAACGGTATGAAACAGTCAAATTTTTCTCATGATTTCGGACTTGATCCCATAGTGGAAGTTGCTCATGCAGTATGACCTGTATATTCATCACGCAAAATATTGCCCACAATTAAAAAATATATATAAAAACCCGCCAACTGCGAGTCGGACTCGCGCACGAACGGGTACGGAACATTACGCAAAAAAACGGCAAAAAAATCACGTTTGTTGTATCGAGCCCCACTTAAATATTAATTTTATTCTGTTTTTAGTATTTGTTGTTATAGCGGCAACATAATTACATCATCTGTGAAAATTTCAACTCTAGCTATCACGGTTCATGAGATACAGCCCGGTGACAGACGGACAGACAGACAGACTGACAGAGCGAAGACGTGGCAGGCCCAGACGGAGATGGCGGGACGACTTAGACACCTTCATCAGTAACTAGCCGGAAAAAGCACAACAGCGGGTGTTGTGAAGATCAAGGGGAGAGGCTTTTGCCCAGCAGTGGGACACTTTAACGGGCTATTAATTAATTAATTAATTAATTAGGTAAGTACGAACAAAATACACAGCCAAGGCACGTCCAACTGAGATCAAATTGACATCGACTGATAAGTTCGAATCTGCCTCATTGTGTTGGAAACGTAAATATTCCAGAATTATAACTTTAATAACGAGACAGGATCCAATTTATTAAATTGAAGCTAAATCCTATTAACTGAGTTTGTCGTTTCCGCGCCAGCTTTCGTTTTGACGTCGTTGTTTAGGTATGGAGAATTGAAGATTAATATTTGATGGTCTTTGAATAAAAATCTGTGGAAAGCATATAATTTGATTTATGCTCAATTACATGTTCAATGGTAAGGTTTCGTGACTATTTTAGTATATATTCATTTTAAATCCGCTTTTTGTATGTTAAGCTTTATCTTTTATGCAGCAAGATCATTTAATTAAATAAATTATGCGGGGCATAATGAAATCGACTACCTATTTTGAAATAGTTTTTTCCCCTCACTAGCTCGGAAAGCCGTCTATTATCCTTTAAAACAAGCGGGGAAAAACGCATTTTATCCACTAGTGGGGAAAGTAATTTGACCTTGGATGGAGCGTGTTTAAGTAGCTTGACAGATAACAAAACGTAAAACGCTCATAATAATGGTTCGTTCGATATTAATTATCATTAAATAAATGGTTTGAGAATCTAATAAAAAATACCAAATTTAGCTTTATTTAATAATTTTAAGTCATAAACCTTAAAATTCCATAAGAAACATTTGATTATTTATAATGATGTTAAATATAATTCTGAACGCACAAGTTGAGTCGATGCAATTTCAAAACGCATCGTTGACATTTCATACGTCAGAACAGAAATGTCAACATTGTCAAAAATTTTTACTGTTCTTCTCACCGACTCACGAAAAAATCAGAATTTCTAGTGTTTTCTGTTATAATATCGTAAAAAAATTAGTGATTCCAGTGATGAAGATGATCTAACGCCTGTGGATGTTGCACTTTCCTCGCTATAGTGAGGGGAAAAGTTTTGTGTTACACACGGGTGCAAATGTATTTTACTTCTCGTGTGTTGAAACACTCGCTACGCTCAGGATTCTATTTTAGAACCACTCGCTTCGCTCGTGGTTCAACTATAGAATCCTTTCGCTTGCTCATGTTTCAATTCCACACTCGCGGGTAAAATACAACTTTGCACCCTTGTATAACAAATAACTATTATTTCAGCTTAGTTAAATACATTTAACTAGAGAGATACGAACAGACATATCGGACGGACTTATATATACGCATATACCTAACCTATCTATAGTATTTATCCTATAGCTGCTGAGGCTGTGCATAAAATCCGAGTGGCACAGAGAGCCATGGATGCTCGGCATCAAACTTCAAGACCGAGTGAGGAATGTCGAGATCCGACGCCGCACCAAAGTGTAAGACGTCGGATACGTCATTACCAAACTTAAATGGAGCTGGGTGGGACATGTTGCCAGACAGAGTGATGGCAGGTGGGCTAAAATGTTAACGGAATGGTGGCCGCTTTCAAACGAAAGGAGTGCCTGGCTTCCGTTGGCTCATTGGGTGGACGATATTCGGAAGACTGCGGGTCACTTCTGGATGAGATTGGCTCAGGACCGGGATAAGTGGCGTACTCGAAGAGAGGCCTATGCTCAGCAGTGGGCGATAAAAGGCTGATATGATGATGATGATGATGATGAGTATTTATCCATCAAAAAGTCTGATAGAAAATTACAAGAACCGATTTCCGTCTGCGATTCCTTGTAAATAAAAAGATGTGCGGCTCCCGGTGTTCACGTTCCGCAACTGTTTGTTCAGTTTCCGTATTGTGGCATGTATAGGCTCTGTCTTAGAGGCCAATTTCAATATACATTTTAATCTCAGTTGGTGGTTCTGTACAAAATAAATTACAGAATAAAATAACACTTACTTTTATAGATAACTGAATTATTCGCACTTAACCCAGATCCGCACTCACGGCAACACACTTTAAAATAGCGTACGTTTTCAAAATAACCTTCATCTATTCACATGTTTTTATTTATTTTTCGATAGTAATTAACAAATTACCCGATATAAGAATAACAATAGAATAGGAATAAGAAAACCGAAACTACGACTCGTCTTGTCTCGTCTTGGCGGGGGCACGGCTGTGCCCCCAGATATTTATAAGCACAAATTAGATATCGATAGTGTAATAATGTATTGAATTCGTTTTAAAATTAATTAGTTTTTTAAATTTCCTTTCCGTCTCACAGAAAATCTAGTCTCAGGTTAAAAATATACATAGTTAAATTTTCCAAAACCTTATTAAATGTATACGGGTCACTCACATTTTTTAAGTAGAAGTTTGCTTGACATATTTCGCTCCATTAGGTATGAACGGTTTGATCTAGAGCGTTAGCTAACTGATCTCATTGTCATAAGTCATAATATTGGCCTTATTGTCATACACATTTTTTGAAGAATCGCCCGCATTGATATTTTAATCAGACAAAATTGTGGCAGTTTCATTTGTACACAGTGGTGCGGTCGGGTGGATGTCTTTGTCTCGACCGGGCTATTATTTAAGCTACGTTTGGACGGCTGAAATTGCCTTCTATGTTATGTGCGAATTTCGACTTTATCGACATGTTGAGGTATACTATATTCAAGAAGCGTTCAATATCCCTATCCCTACTAATATTATGAACGTGTTGAACGTGTATATGAATTTGTTATGGGAATAGTTTGAGCCCCTGGTGAGGTGAGGTAAGTCATCAAGTTTTTCTTGTTACCTGTCGTGATTCTTTCACCGGATGGTCTCACCGGAAGATCAGCGCTGGAAGTCGCCAGCAACATGCTGAGGTGAGACCATTTTGTGGCACTTTTTCTTTTTTATGTTTCTCTGTTTGGTATAATTTTGCTATTTTTGTGTCTGTGCTAACGAATAAACTATTTCTATTCTATTCTATTTCCATTCATCAATACTTTTACCGGAATTCGAACCCACGGCCGATCTTTTTGTACGAAGAGTTATATTACTACGCTAAGCGGCCCGGCCGTTTTCCTCAGCAACTCATTGTAAGTTATTCTTAGCACCTTTATAAACTTGTCACTGTCCATCCCTCCATCTAAATAAAGCCTAACCAATAATATATGATCACGCGCCATGTTGCGGAATTTCATTGGAACAATTTTTTTCATACTATACTTACTGCACTGTCACCATATGAATGAGAATGACAGCGCCCTCTTGACAATGAACATATAATACTGGTTAAGCTTTAAATAATAAATAAAAAAGCCTCTTTATTTCCTTATCAATTACAAACTTGGTTATAGGTACATACTATTATCTCTTAATTTATTTTAGCTAATATCACTTTATTTTTATTTTCATTTGTTAGTAGCATATTTAAACTTAATTTTTATATTTGTGTATTTTAAATTAAAACTTCATAGGAACCCCTTTTTGTTGGGTAAAGGCCTCCTTCAATTTGTTCCATTCATCGGTGTCTGTAAATACTGTTTCTTTTTGTTTTCAATTGGAGGGTTCCCTCTACTTTTATACTGTTATAAAATATATCTCAGGGTCACTCCAGTAAAGACCTCGTGGGATGTTCTTATGAATGTGTCAATGTATCCATCTGGCTGTCTATTTTGTGATGGATGCATTACAGCGCGCGTAGACAACATGCCAATCGTTAACGCTTAGTAGCGAACGAAGCGGAACTGTCACTGTCGCATTAATATGGAAGAGTGATAGAGAGAGATGACTACGCTACGCCAGGCGTGGAACACTCCGCGATTTCGTCGCGTCGCTACAAGTACATGCGGTCCACACCAATGCTGGTGTCTAGCCATAGTAGTTGCCGCGCACCGCTACGGAACGGACTCTTGCTCGCGCTTGCGCCACCTTGCGGTCATATCTGTCGTAATAAACGCGTTTTGTTAGAGAGTGAACCTTCTGTACTTGGTACTATTATTCTGTGGCTACGCTTGTCTGCGAGACAGCGTTATATTGAGTGTCTATATCCTGTATATGTATTATCTTTTCACAATTACGCTTATTTTAAAGTGGGTAACGACATCTAATAATTGACGACCGGTCTGGACTACTCGGTAGTGACCTTGCCAATGAAGCCGATGGTCCTGGGTTCGAATCCCGGTAAGGGTATTCATAGGCAAGGTCACTACCGAATAGGTCAGACAGGCCGTCAGAACCATTTGATTATAAATACTAAGTATATCTCAGACTGACCTCAGTAAAGACCTGGTGGCATGTTCCCCCTCACCTAGAGGGGAACACTCCGTCCATCGCCCCACGTACACAGAGTAATCTGTGTTAGGCACCGTTTCTGTAACAAACAAAAAACTTTATTAATACTTACGTATACGTATGTATAATTTGGATATCTACTTTAAAACCTTTCATTTGTGTGTGGTGGTCAAAAATCGTGAGTTCAAACCTCAATTCTGCTGTATAGAGCAGAATAAAGACTAAAAAATGCAAATAGATAACTAAAACTTCGGTCAGGATCCTTATCATACACAGACAAGGGATTGAACCATAGCCTAGCGTTGAAGGTAAGACAAAGAAGTATGAAAAAAATATTCTTCCAATTTTCTTGAGCTGTACTAAAAAGGGATTCCTTGAATACAACTCTTTGGGGAACAAAGACGGTTAAATTTTTAACAAGTTACGAGCAAATCCGTACTTTGAATTTGGTGCTAAAATCGAACTTGATTTTTTGTATTTAATATATTTGTGAAATCTATTTTAGCCAAAGTAAATACACATACTTAAGTCATTACTTACTATGTACGTAAAAGCAATATGAAGTTAAATAATTAAAAGTTTTTACATTATGTCTGTAAATTATAAAGAACCTGTATATTTAATACCCTAAATTAAAATATTCTGCAATGTCGTTAATTAATACAAACCTCATTAAAATATTCTTGGAAGTTACAAAAGTGCTGAAAAGCTAATTTGCTTCATAAATTTTAAAGTCACCTTGGAACAAATCGGTCTACAACACTATCCTCAAACAATTAAGATTAAGCTGACAATGAATACTGTTTAATTTGATTACATTTTTATTACAAAAATAAATCCCGAGCAAAACGATTACATATTCAAACAAAACACGTTCGTTTACACTTTTATTTTAGTAAAATAAATGGCCAGCTACTTAGACGATTAAAGAAGTTTCTATTTAATAAGTACGTAATACGTCCTCATCGATAGGTGGCGCTTTACTACTTACTCTCAGTGTCCTCGTCAAAGAGTAGTATAATGTCCTCGGTCTGCTGAGTCTTTCTTTACCTATGCTACCTTTCCCCTGTTACCGTTCCAATAGCTAGCCATACACGCACGGATTTGCCCGTCGGATCTGCCTGAAAGATGTGTCTGGCGGACACATCCGTCAATGTGTGGCGAGATATAGACACAGATGGGCAGCAGACGGGCATCCGGCGGACAAATCTGTGTCTATTTCTCGCCACACTTTGACGGATGTGCCCGCCAGACACATATTTCAGGCAGATCCGACGGGCAAATCCGTGCGTGTATGGCTAGCTAATGACTTGTTGCCTTTTTGCTACGTTATTATGTCATGCTACACCGTAGAGGGGAGGCGTAGACAAATCCATTGTTTTTATCCGACTACGAGACGACTACGAGAGGGATGTGGGTTGCAATATGGATGGGTGGTTTAAATAAAAACTTGTACTTAAGGTCACTTTATACTAAGTTATTCTGAAGTCATTAGTAGAAGCGGTAGAGCGTCAATCATACACATTGTGAAAGCTCGAGCCAATATGGCATTACTCTGTGATAAAACAACGAAACCTAATTGTGTTTGGGGTTTTTAGAATTGTCTCGATGAGTATTAGTTGCCTGTTGAAAGAAAAGTACAGTCAGCGATAAAAGCTTGTATCAAAAATGAAAATTTTGACAAAAAATATTATAACTGTTTTTAACGCCCTATGCTAGAATCCCATGAACCTTTAGCTATTTGAAATGATTACGGTTAGAGCAACAGATCAAGCGCTAACAATATCGTAGCATCCAGGCACTTAATTAATTACTTAATTAGTATGAAAACTCCGTGGGCGCGCTACTGAGCGCTCGATAATGTAATAAGGGGTAATTTTATTGTCTTTGGAAAAGCAAAGAGTATAGAACTTTATATATTAACGTTTTTATTTGTAAAACAAGGGTGTAGTTGTTATTCTGTCCTGTCAGATTATATACACCAGTACAGATGTATATAGTGCATAATTGTTTTCCATCGTATTTTTTCGGAAACGTTCGTATTTGTCATGCTAGTTCAGTCAATGTTAGTACTTTTTAGGGTTCCGTACCTCAAAAGGAAAAAACGGAACCCTTATAGGATCACTCGTGCGTCTGTCTGTCTGTCTGTCCGTCTGTCACAGCCTATTTTCTCCGAAACTACTGGACCAATTAAGTTGAAATTTGGTATACATATGTAAGTTTGTGACCCAAAAACGGACATGTAACGTAAACAAATGAATTTTAAACATCAGGGCCACTTTTGGGGGGTAAATGAGAAAATGAAAAAATGAAGTTTTTCTAATTATATCTTGTTACATATCAAATGAAAGAGCTCATTGCGAGAATCTCAAATATATAATTTTTTTTATAATTTTAGGATTAAACAGTTTAGAAGTTATTTAAGAAAATAAACAAAAAATGACCATTCCCCTTTTATCTCCGAAACTACTGGGTCTAAAATTTTGAAAAAAATACACAAAATAGTTATTTACCTATAGATCACAGGAAAACCTATTAGAAATGTGCAGTCAAGCGTGAGTCGGACTTAATAATATATTTAATAAACGGTCTGATTCTTATTTTAATAATCGTGAATAATAAGATCTCGATACGATATGGAACGGATCTGTCAGTGTCAAAAGTGACGTTTTTGTTGGAAGAAACGTCATTTTTGACACTGAGAGATCCGATCCATATCGTATCGAGATCTAATTTTTGACATTTATTAAAATTACAATCAGGCCGTTAGGTTAATGCTTTTAAAACGCTCTGCTTGTAATATCTTCAAATCGTTCTATACAATACTGAAGAGTCATTACACTCGTATGGATTACCATTAAACGTAC
The DNA here is from genome assembly GCF_947568885.1 of Cydia strobilella. Taxonomy (NCBI): domain Eukaryota; kingdom Metazoa; phylum Arthropoda; class Insecta; order Lepidoptera; family Tortricidae; genus Cydia; species Cydia strobilella. The sequence goes on along the minus strand of NC_086049.1, from coordinate 1,663,032 downwards.
ACATGTAGCCCATAAAGAGTTCAATACACGCCACAAGGCTATTCAAATGAAAACAATAAAAGCTGAACCCTAGCCTAGGTTACACATACAATAACCTGATCCTTAGCCCTAGGGCAAACATAAAATGCGATCACATGTACCTATATAGCTAGGTAGATATATTTGTATTCCACTCACGCACTAGTTCAATGGTCTCATTACTCGGGTCCAGACTGACCACACAGAAATACAGTTTGTTTTCTAGCTACTTGTAAATTGGCCATTTTATTAAAACTTTTAGGTACATTTATTAAAACTTACGTACATTTATTAAAACGTACGTAGTTATTAAAACTTGTAATGGATATAATGTAATGTAATGACTGGAATAGTGTGCATATTACTTATTTTATTTGGAAATGTTTATTACAGTACATATGGTGCTACTTTCTCGCACTAGTGCGCAAAGAGCACTTTTCGTGCATATGTCCAAAGTTTAAAGGGCCATATGTACTGTAAAACGTTGTACGATACACGTCGGTCGTGTTTTAATTTAACGCCACTCGTTTCGAATTTCCTCTTTTCCGCACTTGTATCGTAAATAACTATTATGTCCACTCAGAATCATGAGCTCTTTTCATCCTAATATACATTATATACATTTTATCTCTGACACCTAGAGACTTTTACATCTCTAAACAATTTTAGTACTTCTGTTATTTGTATAGTTTTTATTAGTTTTTTTTTCTTGTGTAATTTAACATTTATATTTATGTAATTGTTTTTTGTAATTTTGGATTAATTTTATTGTTTGTAAAAATTGACATGTAAAAGTGCCCCTGTGGCCTATTTGCTGAATAAATGTTTGATGTTTGAATAGGAGAAAAAAATTATTCTAAAATGTTTAATTTCCATTCCGTTACTATGCATTTTTCATGCAATTTGTAAAAACTATTGTGAATCTGTTGTGAAAACTATTCTATGTCCTTTCCCGGATGTCAAAATATATCCATATAGCTACGAACTTTGTGAAGAGGTAACAGACAGACAGACACACTTACGTTTGCGTTTATAATATAGTAATCATAATCATAATCATTTTATTCATAAAACCAATTTACATGTCAAAAACTTATAATTACAATACAGTTAAAATATAAATCAAGATAAAACTTAAAATTAATATCTAAACAATAAATATACAATTAGGTGTAACAAAAGCAAAAAATTAAATAGAGTAAATCAAGGTCGAAATTAGAAATAAATATCAAAAAACAAAAAAAGAAAACAAAAGTCAATTCACATGTCACAAAAAAATTAGTATATTAGTAATAAATTTAGTATGTATATGGGCAACGGGTGCCTATCTCGTCGTATAATAATTGATTGTCCTAATGTAATGTTACGCATAAAACTCTTTTCGCATAATTTTTCTCCAGCTGAAACAGAAAGTATTTTCGAAAATGTTTTTCATAGGTTGTGTAAATAGGGTAAGATAGATAGATAATAGTTTATTCATCAACACATGGTAATAGATACATTTAAAATATACATAAGTTAGGTTAGGACTTATGTTTGTTTTATAATTTTTCAGAAATTTGAATAGTTTCAGCACAATAACAATTATGCGAAATGAGTTTTATGCGTAACATTACATTAGGAAAATCAATTATTATGCGACCCAATATAGACCCGTAGTCGAGGTAAAGTAGGTTATATAGTATCACATTATAAATACTATGTATATATGTTTAGGCGTATTCCACATTTCGTTGAAGATGATGCACCCTCGCTCGGAGACGCTGTAACCTCGTTGTGCACTTCACGAGTAAAAGCACACGACGGTTTGGTAATTCGATTTATACCGTGTCTTTGCCTGTTTGTTTCAAGCAATTTCATTATGGCAGGTTAATGTTTTGATGCACTACGTTTATTCCTTGCATTTTCATGAACTTACATATCAAAAATAATCAATATTGGCTTCACACCATAAAAATATGAATAATGTAACAGTTTTGAATGATTCACGGTTGTTTTCACTAGACTTATGTATATTGACCGGGATTGTATTCACTAGACTTATATTGACCGGGATATAGACCGTGATTATCTTTTGTATTATTTTTATTTTAAGCGCTGTCTACACAACTTTGACACCCACCCGCTATCTTCAGTCACCCGTGAACAAGATGCATGTAACTGCGTCGAAATATCGGGAGCTCACAAATAATACAAAAGGTAATCACGGTCTATATCCCGGTCAATATAAGTCTAGTGAAACTAACCGTGAATCATTCAAAACTCGGGATTGTATGGTTTTCTAGCTCCCGATATTTCGACGCAGTTACATGCATCTTGTTCACGGTACAAAAATACAAAAGGTAATCACGGTCCATATCCCGGTTAATATACGTATAATGAATAATGTAGTTATTATTACAAGAGTTATTTCGTATATGAAGGCTACCGCAATCATTTCATGACTATAACCTATAACTTACAAATATGAACCCAAATTAGGTTAATGTTGGCAAATATTAACAGGTAATGTTGACGGAAGCTAACGACCAATTTTAGCAACCCCTATTTAGGGGCTAGCGCCCTTGTATTAAACAATGGGTACACACGAATTAGTAAGGTATTTTTGATACTAATGGCTGACATAAATTATTTTGGTAAAATGGTGCAAAATTGGCATTTGTTTAAAATTGTCAAGAGCAGTGCATGTTTTTATCTAAAATAAAGGCACAATTCTTCCTGTAATCAGTTGTGAGAAGGCTTAGGCTACGGCGCAAACGATTGTCATCTTGGTTAGGCCCTCTGGTCAAGTTCGTTCTTGGTTACATCAAAGTCGAGGAATATGTATATACTAGACTTATATTGACCGGGATATAGACCGTGATTACCTTTTGTATTATTTGTGTAAAAAACCAGTGATATCCGAATCAAACACGCGTAGTGACACCGTGAGTGTAGTGTGTTTGGACAGACCAACGAGTGTGAACGCGACCGGACCAACAAGTGTGAATGCGACCGTTAGTAACGTTGAAAGTGAACGCAGCCGACGCGCAAGAATGAGGGTAGACAGAGCGCTGTCTACACAACTTTGACACCCACCCGCTATCTTCAGTCACCCGTGAACATGATGCATGTAACTGCGTCGAAATATCGGGAGCTCACAAATAATACAAAAGGTAATCACGGTCTATATCCCGGTCAATATAAGTCTAGTGAAACTAACCGTGAATCATTCAAAACTCTAATATGTATATAAATAAATATTTGGGGACAATCTAGATGACCTAGACTACGAGTCGGACCACGATAAGTTTTCATGCGAAGTGCTATGTCAAGAATGGAGCTCATAAGTTAGCGTGTTTAGAGTATATCCAAAGACAGATATAACTTCGTAATAGATGGATACAGTCTAAGGAAAAAACGTGCCTAGAAAATCAAGAAAATTTTATTCTCGATCAGATGGCGCCACTACCTTTGGCCTACTTTCGTATAGAGGGCGTTGACGGTTTCGTTTGTTATTTAACATTTTTAACGCATATCAGTGAAAGAACATGGGTCAAAATCATAAAAATAATTGATGCAAATAAAAAGAATCATTTATAACACATTCAAAAAATTCAAATTCAAAATGTTTTATTTGCATTTTATCGTATTTTTATAAATCTTCATTTTTAGTTTTAAAGTGTGTCGAATGTCGATAGATGGCAGTGAATTTACTGTGGTTACAAAATTTATTATGACAGTACCGCTCTATTCTATTATATCTTCTTTGGTATATCTTAGGTTGTGTTAACTTTAAGTGCTAACTTTTGTCAATCAAGTTACCTCAAAACGTATGACGACGCGTTTTCTTTTTTTTTATACCACGTCGGTGGCAAACAAGCATACGGCCCGCCTGATGGTACTCGTAAGCAGTCACCATAGCCTATGGACCCCTGCAACTCCAGAGGTGTTACATGCACGTTGCCGACCCTTTTGAAAACCTGTACACTTCTTTTTTGAAGAACCCCATACTGTAGCTCGGTAAAACCTGGGAAGGGAGCTCATCCCATAGCCATTTGTGAAGAAACAGCAAAATAGGTATTTTTACATTCCGATTTTAACAACGTAGGTAGCTATGGCAATATCGTCAGCTGCAAAATTTGTAAGTTTTCTAATTCCTGAAATCCTTCCCAAGTTTTACTAAAACCAATTAAATTAACGGCGCTCCGGCGAATTTCATTAAGAACGCCGAACTCTGTCATTACGAAGCAAAACTTGTGTTCTCCGGACAATGAACACTTCTGGAGACATTCGGGTTTATAAATTATGATACTAACACTAATCAATCTCGGTAAGTAACGGAGAGAATGATTTAGATTTAGATTTAGATTCATTTATTTCTCAATAAGTATTACATGTTTCTATTACAATCGAATATAAAAATGAATACATATTAAGATCGTCAATATATAATAATGTACAATTAAAGTATTTATAGAATTAATTGGCAGATAATATACTATAATTTAACAGTACATACCTTACACATTATTCATTTACAATTTACGGATAAAATTACTTAAATAGTTTAAATTACATATTTGCGGTGGAATCATTGTTTAAGTATTCCTTTACACTGTACAATGTCCTATCGAGTAGCAATTTCTTTACTTGGCGACTGAAGGTGTTGATTTTAGTTTCGGCTTTAGTTTCTTTTGGCATTATATAATTTCTGAGCCATTATCTTGGGGCATTTTTTTGTAATGTTCAATCTACATTTTACTGGCCTCAGATCGTCTGGATACCTTGTCGGTGCTTTTGCATCAACATAGTCAGTGCGAGTGAGGGAGAAATAATAATGATGATTAATCAAAACAAAATTATTACTATGCTAATCCGCGAAATTTAACATGCTAGTCGATTAGTGCCAGTTATACTTACTTGCATATTTTATGCATGCAATTAATGTTCCCACCCTTCCCCGCAAAAATAAATACGCAAATAAATAATATACCAAACCACCACCAAAAGTACAAAACTCGACAAGTGTTACCTCTCTAAGTGAGGCATCATCAGGAGATACTGGAGATGTTGACGGTCCGGCGTCCGTTTTTTTCGTTCTGTTTTATTTCGTTACTTTGTTTTTTCATTTCAACATGATAGTCGATACCCTCCACGCGTTCCCGAGATATATAAAGGGTATAGACGGACGGATGGACGAAGGGTTCCGTTATCTTTTGAGGTGCGGAACCCTAAAAATTACATAATTATTACATAAAAATTCGCGATAAACCCGGGTATAAATATGTTTTATACCCGGGTAACAAATAAATATCTTATCAATCTATCTTTTAATAAAATAAACTGAGTGAGTAACCCTTTTTAAAATACATAATATATCTGTATAGGAATTAAATGGAGGTTTCATGTTTCATTGAAATGTTTGTGGCTGTGATTGCAAACTTGCGTTCAATTCAAAAGTTGGAATTAATTTAGGTTTTAGTTTGCATGTATTCAAGTTTGCGTAAGCGCGAAGCGATGTACCTACGCTATTTAATAGTTATGGGAGCAAGTTTTGCTTTAGAATAGGCTTTTGTGTTGAGTACAGGTCCTAAACGGGACTTGGCGTAGTGTATACAGTGGTGCGCTTTATGCCTTTTTATAAGTTTTTTATATAAAATAAACTGTAATAGAAAAAACCGGCCAAGTGCGAGTCGGACTCGCGCACCGAGGGTTCCGTACTTTTTAGTATTTGTTGTTATAACGGCAACAGAAATACATCATCTGTGAAAATTTCAACTGTCTAGCTATCATGGTTTATGAGATACAGCCTGGTCACAGACAGACGGACAGACAGACGGACGGACAGCGGAGTCTTGTAATAGGGTCCCGTTTTTACCCTTTGGGTACGGAACCCTAAAAACTTGAGATTCGAGTTAATTACTCGAGTCTGAATAACATAATCGAGTCTTAAAATAAAGAACTCGAGTCTTAACATTAAATGGCCTTCAGGCCAATTCAACATATAATTATTATTTAGTGCGACTCGCCCGCGCCAATACGAATAAGTACGCGCGAACTGCCAGATATTTGAATAACATCAATTAGAGACATTCTGATATCAGTGTACGTTCAAATTGGCCTGCTAGTCAACGCAACGATAAATCGGTTCCCAAGGTCCAACGTACCTATGTAATTTAAACGTTCAAGTCGAGCCACGCCGTGATATATTAGGGTATAATGGCTTTGGCTGAAATAAAGCTATTATATCAATTTAATAATGGGAGGGATAGAATTACACACGTCACGTTCAATTTGAATTTGAAACTTTACCCTTATGGAATAAGATCGGATTTAAATTGCTGAATTTGATGCGAAAGTTCTGCATTAATTAGTAATGAAAAACGAGTTATGTTATAGAACTACACATTTGCGTATTGCATAATATTAGTTCTAATTTATTGTTATAATAAGCAAGGCAACTAATATTGGGTAATATTTACTTGCTTATATGTGGGCTTAGTGAAGCTACAATCGTTTCACACCATTGACACAGTATTACAATATCCATTGACGAGGGCAATTTATGGTATGACGTTAAATAGTGCAAGAAAAAATTAAAGTTGCTTTACAAGTATTTTATAAGTCGATATCGATAAACTTTAACATATCATCATATCATATAATTACCGCTATTTTAGATCAATCCAAAATATTATAATCATGATATCAATAATATGAACTGAATTTATATTTAATGTAATTTAATACTTTTGTTATAGTGACTCGAATGAAAGTCAGATGTTGGATATTTATAGTTTCATCAATAAATGAAACATGTTTGCAAGCAGGTAGAGAAAGGGCTTGACGCTTTTAGTTAATAACGCAGAAGGAGCCACATTTGTTATATTGAATACAATTTTTTTCGATCGATATCGATAGTCGATATTTAATTAATCACTAGCACTGGTGCATATTTGCCCCCGTCAAACCGGGGTATTATGCCCATATTGGCCATGAACCACCAAAATTAAATAGGTAATATCTGACGGAGACTTTGTTTTTGATACCTACTAGCGACCCTAATAGAATGAATTGCTGATTGTGTTTTTCTTTGGACAGTCAAAAACTACGAGTAGGTATTCATCGTTACATTCAAAACTGTGTTGATATTGAAAACGAAAAATTGTATGAGCAACGCTGAATGGCGCGGACGCGTGCCGCGAATTTTTAATTTTTTCACTACAATGGCACCCGCGTGCGTGCTCCCGCTCCGCTCCAGCTCCGCGCCAGCTAGCGGATGCCCTTAAGATTTTAAAGGTTTGAAGAAACATCTGTTCCTGACTTTCAAACCTTTCTTTTGTCTCGTTCCTTTATTAAAATGAGTAAAGTTAAACAAGTTTCCAACTTTTAACAGGTAAGCATTAAGATGTTTGGAAGTTTGTATCTGTTTGTAAAGATCGTTTTTATTAAGAAAAACGCGGTGAAGTGGGAAAGTTATTAAGGAGAGCGCGTAATGAGTTAGATTGGACTTCGAAGAAGCCCCGGCTTCGATTACATTTCGTCAAATTAACGCTCACGGCGTCGGCAGTGCAATAGGGGATGGGACTGTAATTAAATTCACATTAAGTAATAAAAGAAAAACCAAACATATACAATAATGTAAGTTTGACTTGTTTAAGTACTAAACTTAAGTTAGATCAAACTTAGTTTGATCGTATTTGTTGTTGTTCCTCATTTTCTCTTATATTATTGCCTATACCTAAACTATTCCCGTCAGTAGAAAAATGCGTAAAAAACTTAGGTGCAACTAGAACATTTGTATTTCGCGCCTTTTTCTACTGCTATAGTGGGTTTGCCAAAATATATCTAATATAAATATATTGATAGAGAAATAAGTACCTACCTAAGCTTATTTATTTCATTATTACATTCTTAGCCATTTCACTCTTGAAAGAGTGGTCGTGGTCATACATATACGCAGTTTTGGCCAAACGTTAATTGCAATTAACCATTAACCAGTACAAATTGAACCGTAAACCGTAGCGGACGGTTACAGTTTACGGTTCAATTTGTACTGGTTAATGGTTAATTGCATTAACGTTTCGGCCAACACTGCATATATGAATATCTGTAGAATGATACAAATATTGAAACACGAACTGAATTATCAAAAACCGATATCAGAAGAGCTTGGTGACCGTTCACCCCTCATATCAGTTGATCAAACAATTAGTATAATCAATTGCATGTAGCTCATTTAGTACTTAATGTCAATACGGTATTTTCCATTTCTATAATTAATTGTACTTAATGTAATTTATGTGCGTGATCAATATTTGCCAGCAAATATTGTTAGTAAAAACATACTGCCACAGAGCTAAGCTGTATGTGCTGCAATGTAAATAGTAGTATATAATAGTAATCCCTTTTTATTGTACACATCACATACACAACACAGGTTCACATACAATTTACAGAAATTGAGGCACAAAAGGGAACTTATTCCTATAAGGGATCTCTTCCAACTAACCTTCGAGTGGATGAATAGACTATTGTAACGACGATTTTAATGATGTGTAAGAGTATGGTACTGTAGGAAAATCGTGAAGGTTAATTTTATTATTTGCTTCATTTAGATTCTCTCTTTAGATTACTTAGTTATTTTATAATATGAGCGCAAAAAATCAATATTAGAGTCGGTTAACGCTAAGTTTTTATGCCAGTCCTGTCAAGTTTGTGCAAAGTTAGTGTGGTTAGTCTACATTGTAAAAATACCTCGACACTAAACTAGAACGGGGATACTCGTTTCTCTGTTAGCAGCTACAGTTGTATGCAATATAATATAGCAGTCAATAGGAAAATGAAAATTAGGGGAAAACTATAACTTTAGATCAATTATATTGGATCTTTTTTTATAATTCTTCTGCATTACTTGACATTGTTTCTAAATTAACTGTAAAGGTTACAGTAAAATCTTAAATAACATTGGAACATTGATTGTTAGGGTTCCGTACCCAAAGGGTAAAAACGGGACCCTATTACTAAGACTCCGCTGTCCGTCTGTCCGTCTGTCACCAGGCTGTATCTCATGAACCGTGATAGCTAGACAGTTGCAATTTTCACAGATGATGTATTTCTGTTGCCGCTATAACAACTAATACTAAAAAGTACGGAATCCTCGATGCGCGAGTCCGACTCGCACTTGGCCGGGTTTTTTTGATATTAATTTCTAATTTAGATCTTGATTTACTTTTTTTTGTTACACCTAATTGTATATTTATTGTTTAGATATTAATTTTAAGTTTTATCTCAATTTATATTTTAACTGTATTGTAATTTTAAGTTTTTGACATGTAAATTGGTTTTATGAATACAATGATTATGATTATGATGAAGTAAAAAAAAATATCATGAAAATCGGCTTCTTTACTACCGCGCGGAAATTCTTATAAAAACGTAATGACTTATAAAAATCACATGCTCCATCTAGTAGTTGAGGTGATCTGTGGCATGACCTCTTTCCACGGTAAATATTTGAGTTTGAATTTTAAATTTCTACTTATAGCTAAGGCCCCGCTTAAGTAAAGGGAGCCCAAGGCTTTAATTTGTAAATGTTTAACTTCAATTTAAAATCATAATTATTCAAGACTTTTTGCTTTCTCGTAATAATTTCGATATTAACCTGCAATGATAATATATAACTATTGATAGGTTACTCATAGATAAGGAGCACAGAAAATACTTCCATAATATTTATTTAATTACCTAAGAATAAATCTGTTTTCTGTTTCGGTTGTCAATGATATGCCAGGACCAAATGCTTACATACTTCGGACACCTCTCACGTCGTTCTCCGGATAGCCTGGAAAGAGTAATAATGACGGGCAAAGTTGAAGGCACGAGACCTCAGGGCCCTCCTCCCACTAGATGGTGTGCTCAAATTACGGCACCTATGCAACTAAAACTGCACGAGGCCATGCGCTTGGCGAGGAACAGAATATGGAGGAACCTGGTCTTCAGCAGAAGGACATGACGTCACGATCCTCAGTATTGAGGGAACTGAAGAAGGGTAAATCTGTTTTTGTTGGTTTTCACATACCATTCATCTGTGTTACACTCGTTGTTGAAGATAAGCTTGTCTCTTTCTCTTGCGATGTGCACATCTCTCGCTTCCCTAGGTGCGTCTAAAGAGCAACTGTACATTTTAGGCGCTTCTGTTTTGGAAAGCCTATAACCTATCTGTAGTTATAATAATTATTGTTAACCTACATTTATACCACCATATGTATCTACACATACGCACACACACAAAAGTAATTTAATTAACTTGTGAGCGAAGTACTTGCAATTTTCATTTAGCAAATTGAGCAACTAAAATGATTACAGTCTAATTGACCTGAAACTAATGGTTTTATGTTGAACTTTATTCCCGAGAAACGAGATAAAATAACAAGTTTTCGGTTGTATGTAGGTAAGTAAAATGTTCCAAAACCTACAAGTATGTTTCACTCGCGTTTTGAACACATATTTATGTGGTCTTTCCGTGACCACAGCTCTGCTGACACATGATTGGCGCGACAGCATCTCGTCGCGAGATAGACTACGCGTCTTTTGCTAACTGTATGAATTAAAGAGGGACGGGTAGTCTATGTCGCGGCGAGATACTCTCGCGCCAATCACGTGCTAGCCCGGCTGGTGCAACTCAGCTGAAATGTCGGAATTTCAGGTAAAAACAATACAATTAAATCGCGGTAGACCCGTTCGTATAATTAAATATATATGTTTCACTTTCACAGTTCTAATAGAAAAGATTACCGGTCAACACGAACAACGTGATAATTACTAGATACGAGAACAATACGAGATCTAATAGATACGTTATAGTTTAGTTCTCAACTAGTTATCTTTTGCAGTACGATTCGAGAAACCAGTTTAATATCTAGATGACATAAAGATCATTGTTCGAATTGGCCCGATAGACTATGAAAAGGAGACACAATGGCGGTATGACTTCGACGCATTGTATCTTCCAAAACAGTTTGAAATGCGATTCAAAAAAATTACTACCATAGTGCTCCGAATATAATCCTTTTGATTTCATCATCAGAACTCTTCTCGACAAAATTCTTGCTTGAAAACCTAACGTGTACGAACGAGTAAGGCTTTATAAAACAGTGGCCTGGCTCTCATAACCCTCGAGATACTCGCCCATCGAGTGCACTGGATAAATCAATTGCGCGCCAATCTGCGGCGTCCGTAAATGGCTGCGCTGCCGGGTTATCTACGAGTATGACATGTTGGTGCAAAATATCAGTTACAGTGGAACCTCGATTAAACAAACTAACCGAGACTAATTCGGATAATCGAAATGTCAATAAAAAAAAACCGGCTAAGTGCGAGTCGGACTCGCGCACGAAGGGTTCCATACCATAACGCAAAAAACGGCAAAAAAATCACGTTTGTTGTATGGGAGCCCCACTTAAATATTTATTTTGTTCTGTTTTTAGTATTTGTTGTTATAGCGGCAACAGAAACACATCATCTGTGAAAATTTCAATCGTCTAGCTATCATGGTTCATGAGATACAGCCTGGTGAAAGACAGACGGACAGTGGAGTTATTTATTTATAATAGTAAAACTTTTTAAACAATCTGACAATCTTCGTTATTAACGGTCCCTTACCCCAGTCGGTGGTGACCTAGTGAGTCCTGACTGGGATCGAATCCCGGTAAGGATATTAACAAGTAATTGTGTGTTTAATCTAAATAAATATTTATTAATTTAGCTACGAGGGGCGTTCAATAAATTCTCGGTATGTGAATGAAAACAAACAAATACGATAAGTTTAATATTTTTATTTTTCAATATACTCCCCCCCTATGTTGATACACTTAAAAGATCGATCTATTATTTTTTTTAATCCCTCATAAAAATAATTTTTATCTTTGGTGTCAAAATGCTCCTCCACTGCCGCCTTCAACGCTTCATCGTCAGAAAATCGATTTCCACGCAGATCCTTTTTAAGATTGGGGAACAAAAAGAAGTCACTGGGGGCTAAGTCCGGACTATACGGTGGGTGAGTAATAGTTTCAAACCCAGATTCAAGAATAGCCGCCTTGGCAATATGAGCAGTATGCACAGGGGCGTTGTCATGCAGAAGCAGAACACCTTTGGTTAATTTTCCTCGCCTCTTGTCTTTGATTGCAGCCCTTAATTGACGTAGAATATTAGCGTAGTACTGTCCTGTGATATTTACACTCTTTTGTTTGTAATCGATCAGTAATATTCCTTCACAATCCCAAAATATTGTGGCCATGACCTTGCCAGCTGAAGGGATGACCTTGAACTTCTTGGGATGAGCTGTACCCTTAACGTGCCACTGCATGGACTCCTGTTTACTTTCTGGGTCATAATAATGAACCCAGGTTTCATCTCCAGTAACTATCTTTTGCAGCACCTCATCAGGATTTTCACCGCACAGGTCAATAAAATCGGAACAACAAGTTACTCGCATATCTTTCTGAACCGGTGTCAGCATTCGCGGAACCCATCTCGCACTTACTTTTGACATATTAAGATGGTAATGGATAATATCATGTATGGTACCAACAGAAAGACCGGTTATTTGAGCTATTGATTTTACCTTCACTCGGCCGTCTTCCAATATAAGTTTTTCCACTTTGATAATATTTTCTTGTGAAGTAGCTACTACAGGCCGGCCTGGTCTAGGATCATCTTCAATACTCTCTCTCCCACGTTTAAATTCACTTGACCACTTTTGAATGGTAGATAAAGAAGGAGCAGACTCACGGTAAACACAATCCATTTCTTCTTTTATAGTTTTTTGATTTTTACCCTGATTGGTCAAGAATTTTATTACGGCTCGATGCTCTAATTTAATTAACATTGTTAAATCGCTCATGGTGCTCACGTTTGTTCGGCAATTGCAGAAAAACAAGAACATATCGGTTTGAATTTTACTTTTTTTTTTAAAGTCTATGAATGACTCTTAGTGGCCAGTAACAAAAGAAATACTCAAAAAGGTTGTAAGATATCAATATCGAGAATTTATTGAACGCCCCTCGTAAATACATATTTTATTTGGTAGGAATTAAGTAGGTGTATTATGCATATTCGTCGTATAGTTTTGCTTAGTCAAGGGTTGTGTGTAACATTGTCCCGAAATGATTTTAGCTTTCTTATCGTTCATTCGGAACGTGTTTGTACTTTTGTAGGCATGGAGAAGAAATCGCTAGAAATTACAGTGATAATTTTTTCGACTGAAAACTTTTAGCGATCTATATGTAAGTGAACAAATACAAAACTTGTGCCACTTCAAACCGAAGACATGACGACGGGACTTTAAATACTCCAAGTGGAAACCTAATCAATCGTACACATATTCTGAACAAAAGCTATAATATAAGCTATAAACCTGTGCGTTACCAAAACCCTATTGATGTTTATATCAATGGTTGATTAGAGCGGATCGAGGACTCACCTCATTTCCAAAACCTCTTATCTTTGTCTCAATGTAAAATGAGTCTTAGGTGTAGAAGATAAAGTAGATTTTGCGTGTACAGTGTTAGGGGCCTGTGAGGTAGAAAGGACCTTCATTAAATCCGCCGGTTCGATGAACTACGGCAGAGTTTAATGTCTATCTGGGATAATGGTTGCATTAATTTAATATTCGAGTTAGAGGCGTTTACATCTTAACTTGCTTGATAGAAGGTTTTTTGAGTTTAGAGGGCACGTCGGTTCGATTCGTTAAAAGTTGTTTTCACCACCCTCGCAACGCTCAAGATTCCATTGCATTTTTTGGATCTTTCGCTTGCTCGGGTATCAACGGGAGGTTAAACAACAACTTTGCCCCTTTGTTAAACAAATAACTATACAACCAAGGCGTTACGAAAAACTAGTTTTAACTAAAAAGAACGCGTCTTCACAAAGACAGGCGTTACAGAAAACTAGTTTTAACTAGGAAAAACGTATTTCACTTAAAACGGGGTTTTACGGTAGCATATCTAACTTATCTAGGTAGGTAGGTAGGTACAACACCAAGGACATTTTGTAAACAAAGGACAGTTAAAACACTGGTTTATTGCAGATAGACACCATTACCTCTTTTGATATTCGCGTGCAGATTATCTCGACGTTTTTGCCTTAAGTCTCCTTATTTAAAGAAGTGAGTGTTTTAACTCGACACGAGTTACGAATTACCTATTCGTACACGTATCGTATAACGTTATACAGTACATAGTACATATGGCTCTTAAAATTTTCAACATAGGCACGTAAAGTGCTAATTACCACATCAGGGCGGTAAAGTAGCACCATAAAGGATGACTTACGTTAGACCGGGCCGTGTCCGGGCCGGAGCTTCCGGCGCTTCGTTTTCTATGGAAAGCATCACGTGATCATCTGTCATGTCATAGAAAATAAGCGCCGGAAGCTCCGGCCCGGACACGGCCCGGTCTAACGTGAGTCATCCTTAAGAAATAATAGTTGATACTCTAATATACATTTCAAACTTCTACTAGTTCTTTCGAAGCGAAAGTTCGTCACCGCTCAGTGAGCAACGTGAACAACAAACAGTTGCTGGAAATGAAATGCGATAAAACGGACAGTTCAAATAAATAGCTTTAAACGATAGCGGGAATATACCTGTCTGTATGCAGATTATATGCATAAAGCTTGATAAACATTTCACCTGTAATAATGTAGGTAATTGTATGGCATGCTCTCCATTATCTTTCGTAATGAATTCGCCCCAATGCTCGACATGCTACTATGCTCAAAAGATGACAATCTTCTGTCACCTCTATTTCTAACGACGTAAGATTAAAAATTACCTTATTAATTTTTTATTAACAATTTGCAAATAAAATTAAATGAAACTATAATAAACAGAATAAGTAAATGCATTATATTGTATATCATTTATTTATTTAATCTTTGTTGCACAAAAGAAATACTTATCGTACAAAAGGTGGACTTAATGCCAAAAGCATTCTCTACCAGTCAACCTTAGGGCAAAGCAGAGAGATTGTGGGCGGTGCTACTACTACTAACAAAATATAATACGCAAAGCTAAATTAAAATTTAACATACATATGCAAGACCATCAAAATACATATACAATAATTTGGAAAGTCTGAATAGGTATGACAGGCCAACTAACCTTAGAGTACTGTTAAATAAAAAATATTTCAATATACCAAGTAGCAACAACTATTATGGGCAAAGAGTCTGGTCGAGTTATTTGCCACACATCTTAAATAGTCTTCCTAGAGATATAATAGATAATTTAGAAGAGGGTAAGCCCCATAAAATTAAAATCATGATAAAAAAGCACTGCCTGAATATTTAAGTTAACCTCATAATTGTTATATATAGCATATTATACGTGTTAAATAAATAAATAGTAATAATATAAATGTAATAGAAATATTAGAATTAAGACCATACTTAGCATACAATCTATTAGAATGTAGATTAGGCTAAGTCTGTAAATAGTCTTTGTAATCTTTCTTGAAATAAACAGTTAAAATTTTTTTTTTTTTTTTTTTTTTCAATATCATTATTGGTACTTATCACATATTTTGGTGATATGACTTTAGAAACCCTAGCCAGATTTTGCTAACCTGTTAAACTATACCTAGCTATAATGTTAAAACCTATACCTACATATCTATCAATCTGTTAGATACCTATACATAGCTCCAGCTTATCTCCAGACAAATTTACTCACATCTATTCCTACCCGCTTCTATTAAGAAAGGCCTATGAATTGTGTAACCTTACATGCACTTACGGCATTTAAAAACTGCGGGTATGGACCAGAGTATCAGTAGTATGCAGCCCAGGGCCCAGAAGAGGTTTATGCAAATGCTTTCACCTCGGATATGCGCGAACGTTGCCACAAGTATTTGTGCGAGATTATGCATGGGGGATACTTGTATTGATTAGTAGCCGGAAATTATGTACAGGCCTTCTAGTTAGGTATCTAACTAGTTAGGTATATGGTACGAAAAGGAATTAAGAGGAATTGTGAGATGGGGTTTTCTCTACACAAAAATTCAAAATCGAGCTTGCTTGGCCGCTTGTACAAAAATATTTACTATAAGTGTACCGTTCGGATTCAGACTAGGTTCACCAGCATTTTACTGCTGCAGTATTGCAGCGCGACATTACTCTTGACTACACACAAAACACACTACACTTAAAATAGACACAAGATGTAAATATGTATAATAAAATTGACATGTAACTCTTGTTATGAATTAAGAAACTGAACTGAACTGAACTGAACTACTTTTGCGGCAGTAATAGTAATGCATTCGGCATGGAGTAATGTCACGCTACAATACTGTTACAGTAATACCGCCGACTGCATTGTAGGTACACTTTTGAAGGAGCAAATAATGGCACATTGAAACTTGTCATAGAAGGTTAGTTGTAACAGAATACATTTGTACATTTGCACGTTTACAAGTTTTTGCGTCCTGTACACGTTATAATTTGTAAATTGCACAGACAGCCTAGTCTCACCTCGCAGCCGTAAATCTCAAAAAATTAAAGAAACAAAGAGTCCACGTTTCCAAGCGTTATGCATTACAAAACGCCTACTCACTAGCCCCAAAAAATCGCATTATCACAACACCGCACCCGACACGTCTCGCTAGATTTATAACAATCCTGCATCCCAAACACGTGTAACAATATGTTACTTATACCAGTTGGTTAAGGTCCAAAATCGTACAAGTGTTACAATTTCAACTGTAACAACAAGTCTTCGCAACTTTATGTCAGAGGAGCAAGGTTCAAAATTGTCCTTCTTTTGGTACAAATTCAAATGCATTGTCCAATTTCCGAGGTTATCGTGGCTCATACGGTAATTGTGATATATGCCCGGCAGCTGCGACGTGTATGCGTTGCACGTTCAGGTGATATGAGATGGAGATGAAAATATGGCAAAGAGAATTTATATGGGAAATTTTCTTGGTAAAAAGATCGGCCATACCGCTGCTCAGAAGATGTTGATGCATAAAATGATTAAAATGTATGACAAAAACACAACAACTCACTAATCTAACCTATATTATGATAAGTTCCAAGTTATAGGAATGCATACACTAGCGACCCGACTCGACTTCGCACGGGTAAACCTAAATAAATTATACACTAAACAGATTTGTTTAAAAATTAAGGTACCCGAATTACTAATTCCACGAAGTCGCGGGTTAAAGCTAGTGGTTAATATATACTTTGTAAAATACCGGCAATACTCACAATGATGTTGCGAAAACATTGTATTAGGAACAGGTTAAATATTTTAACTTAACATTTTATACACTTTCTTTGTAGACCAACAAAGTGGTATTTACGGGCACTAGTAATTTTATGACTCCGAAAAGGCTATCGCACAATAAGGATAATGGAAAACCATTGTATTCGCCAGATCTAAACAGAATTACATAAATAAGGAAACCTTTTCAGCCAGAGTTGTGATCCGATAGTTCTACATACCTATAATAAACTACCATCAATAGCTACAACATAAACAACTTTGTAACTAAACATTTGTGACGTTTTCAAGCAAAAGGTACCATATTGTGAATTATAATAAGGACGAAATTTGCGTGTATTTTTATACGAATAAACTGTCAGAGCAGAGGTACAATAGTTAATATAGAGAGGAAATGGCCCCTCCCCCATTTGCCTGAATGAGATGCTTTTATGGAACTTGTTGCAGTCTCACATTTTTTTTATTCCCCACCGTACATTTGTATGGTTTATGGTGGGCTACAAATCTACTCCACCAATCATATTGTCGCATTGCGTATGTTCTGTCCCTCACGGGCGCACGCGTATAGCACATCTATGTAATACTATGTCTATGTGTCATAGCGTCCTTATGGCAAGCGACAATGTGGTACCTTTTGCTTGAAAACGACACATTTGTGTCGCCGCGGCCGGAAAAACGTCCCACTTTGTCGCTTGCCATAAGGACGTATTGTCAGGTTATTCGTATAAAGATGGCAAATCTCGTCCTTATGGCAAGCGACAAAGTGGGACGGTTTGCCGGCCGCGGTCACATTTAAGGCCGTAACATTAAATAGCTACTGTGAAGTAGATTCTAATTCAGCTATTTGTAATGGTTTTGATACAACCTTGAAAATCGTCTTCAAACGAAGCCTTTACTTCACTTTGCATGCACCAATCAGCGTAAGTCAAGGTCGTGTCAAAATAAGATCAAAATCGTAACGAGTTGTTATATTTGAATCGAGCTAGATATTATGCAAATGATATTAAGGAGACAAATCGCAAGTAATAGATATTAGATTAGAATTATATTAGTTCATGCCAGTATTTTTCAACGTACCTAATTTGCAAGCGTGTTTATCTAGTTTCAATCAATCAATCAAAGAATCAAACTTTTATTGATGAAATAGAAGTATTTTACATGTCAACACTTTATTTATATTTAATAGGATCACACATTTATTTTAGAAATAAGAACATTACTTACACAGAATAATCATATATTTCACAGGAATGATTACATCAAGGTACATTATTATTTTGGGTCAAATTATTTTAAAATGAATTATTCAGACTGAGAGTTTAATCAAATATTTTCGTTAACTTTAACTAATTACAAAGGATTAATGTTTGAAACACAATTTTCTAGGCATTAACGATGAAATCCGGCGAAATTTAAATTTAAAGTGAAATCAGCCAATCAATCATTATTTATCGCTCTCAACTGCCGCAGATAATACAATCATCACACGCAATCGTTTCAAAATTAATGTTTCATCGCCTAATGAAAATTTAAAACAAAATAATTAATTTAAGACAAAAGATAAAAGATAAATATAGTTTATTATTCAAGTAGGCATATTACAAGTAGGTTTGTGTTACAACTGTTACAAGTGGTTGTAGGTTTTCAATGAGTTAGGCCTAGACTCGTAGTCGTGATCGATATACGTATATTTTTAACTAGCGATTTTTTAATATTTTTATGTTGATTTCTATTCTTGTTCTTGTTACGTATTTATGCATTATATGCCGCGAAGGGATGTCAACTTCGGACTTAGAGATAATAACGCTGGAAACTCGTATTCATCTTCATTTGTGTGCGCGTTCAGTTCAATATCGTCGCTATACTTACTCAACCTCATATCTGCAACAATCATTTGATGGAAATATCGCTTTTCTTTCATTCGGAATACGGGTGTTTTTGTCATGAAATGAGTGTTGCAGATACGAGGTCGAGTACGTATAGCGGCGATATTCAAGATCGAATGTTATCTATCTATTGAAAAAAAAAACTTGAAATCTCCCAGTAATAAAGGATTTTAAATTCAACCCTCAAAAATGGTGTCGAAATTTTATAACGTCTGTTACATAATATTAGACGTAGACTAGTTTCCGCTTGTAAATTCTACAAAAAACGCAGAAGAAATGTTCTAAAACGCTTTAAAACAACGTTCACATTGATTGGCCCCTGCCTCCGCCGCCGTCTTGCTTAATGAAATCAGCAGCGATACGGCGTCAAACACGTTAATATATTTGAGATATCAACGTTACTACATCTTCCTCTCTGTCTCACTTAAGTACGAATTAACAAGTACGACAGAGAGACGTACGACATGTCGTTCGCGGCTCGCAGTAGACCCTCTGCCTCTGCCGTCCCTCGTAATAAAATCAGCAGCGATACGGCGTCAAACACGTTAATATATTTGAGATATCAACGTTACTACATCTTCCTCTCTGTCTCACTTAAGTACGAATTAACAAGTACGACAGAGAG
Organism: Cydia strobilella; assembly: GCF_947568885.1. Classification (NCBI taxonomy): domain Eukaryota; kingdom Metazoa; phylum Arthropoda; class Insecta; order Lepidoptera; family Tortricidae; genus Cydia; species Cydia strobilella. Next base: position 1,643,231 of record NC_086049.1, on the reverse strand, counting down.
ACGTACGACATGTCGTTCGCGGCTCGCAGTAGACCCTCTGCCTCTGCCGTCCCTCGTAATAAAATCTGCAGCGATACGGCATCAAACACGTTAATATATTTGAGATATCAGCGTTACCACATCTTCCTCTCTGTCTCACTTAAGTACGAATTAACAAGTACGACAGAGAGACGTACGACATGTCGTTCGCGGTTCGCAGTAGACCCTCTGCCTCTGCCGTCCCTCGTAATGAAATCTGCAGCGATACGGCATCAAACACGTTAATACATTTAAGATATTAGCGTTATTACGTTTCACGACGGGAAAATGTTACTGGGTTTCTTCCAGTTAGGAAATACTTGAATAGGTGTAGAGCCCGATTTACCCCCTTATTCATAAAACATTACGGGCCTGATTTAGTTAAATTATGTTTTATCTCTTTCTTTCAAATACACAAGTCAAAATGGCAGATAAAGACAAACGATTCATAGCTAATTCAGGCCAGTAACGCGTTTATAAATAACGCCATTAGACTTTAACAATTTGTTACGGTTTTGATCTCATTTTGATACGAACTTGAAGATCGCTCACGCTAAAGACGATCGTCAAGGTCATATCAAAACCAGTTCAAAACCACAACGAATTGTTATATTAGAATCGACCGCTACAATTACATACCTAGTTGTAAGAGGAAATGCAGCGAAAAAATTTGTAGCTGTGAAAATTTCAACTCTCTAGCCTAGTGACAGACAGACGAACTGACAGACGGACAGCGGAGTCTTAGTAATAGGGTCCCGTTTTAACGCTTTGGGTACGTAACACTAAAAGCGTCTCGGGATGACAGATGCTACGAAAAATCAAGTGACTATTTCCATACATTATTTAAGTTTATATTAGCGTTTCATATCAACGAATGTCATCTTGGCTAGGCCCCTTGAGATGTCTTCCTTAAATATCTCAGGAAATTACTAAATTAAGTAGGTACTTAATTTAGTTACTTAAAGGTAAATTAAGTGTCAAGCGACAAAGTAAATGAACCCCGTAAATTACCGTTTACCTATGTACAGTTTGGTTTGGTTTTGGGATTATACTAAGCGATTTTTACTAAAGGACCAACCACGAAAACACGAAAAAAATTTTTACCCTCCCATAGAAAATAGACCAGCCGAAATGTATGAAACAGCCAAATTTTTTTTCGCGATTTCGTGGTTGGTCCTATAGTAAAAGTTGCTCAGTATAATCCCAAAACCTCCCTTCCAACAGGAATGCCCTTATTTTTTAGCCACCCTGTATAAAACCAGCCACCCAGCGGCCGAGGTGCTCAAAAAATCAGAACCCTAAAAAACGTGACAATTAAACTTTTGAGATTTTCGATAACACAGATGTGTTAGTTTATCAATTTTAAGGCCTATACTAACTAACCCTAAAACTGTGGTCGTATAAAAAATAACACTGTATGCCGTTTATGCTCCATCAAATAAATATGGTCCGCGGTGGATACCTAGAGCAGAGGGCGTACCGCGAACCACGTTCGACGTGTTGCCTTTCTGTCGCACTTGTAAATTCGTACGTAAGTGTGACAGGGCAGGCAATACGTCAAACGTGGTTCGCGATAGGCCCTCAGAACACAACACCGCACGGACAATAAATAAAACAGAGTGCCATTAAAAATCCATTCCGCCCCGTACAGTAGGCACGTTTTATGCTCGTCGCATGCTGTACCGTTGTAGGGCTGTGGACACAATAGCAGATATAAATTTAAACAGTCCCTAAGTAAACTGTAAATGGTCCATGGCTACTTAGAGCAGAACACAACACCGCGTGGACCATAAATAAAACAGTGCCATTAAAAATCCATTCTGCACGTTTTATGCTCGTGTGTTTATCGCGGGTATTTATTATACTTGAAATTTCTATTAGACTACACTAAAAACACCTTCTTTCAAATAAAACAAAAATTATTGAAATCGGTTCACATGATAAAGAATTATTTATTTATTTCTTTATTTTTCGGTTTTTTTTTATCCCTGAAAAGGTCGCGCAAATTAGTTAGACAATCTGCCGATAGATGGCGCTGTACACAGTTATACTTAGTATACTTCTGATCAAAAGGTTTTCGTGTTTTCAGTTACATGAGATTATTGAAAGTTTTTTTTTCTGCTCTATACCTACAGCACAATCGAGCACAGATTAGCGCACACAAGGTTTTTAACCTTTTAGGCCTCATTAGGCCGTAGGCTTAAATAATTACGCTTAGCAATATGGCAATCTATTTTAAATTTCTTCGAATATTGTTTGACATGTTCCTTAAATTCGTCACTTGTATTAAACCGCCGTTCCTCATACAAGGCATACAATGCACGTCTTCGTTGATGTAGCTCTGCAGTAGCCCACTCACTAAAAACTGATGCATCACTAACCATGACCGATTTTGAAGTAAATATCGCATTAAAATTTTCCATAAAAGTGTGAAAGAATGAATTATACATATTATTCGGACTCATGTTGGAAGACAGAAAGGGTAGCGCCTGAATTAAATTTTGTTTCAATCTTTCCACGCAGTCAGAGGTTACTGGTACAAAAGTTATTTGTTTTCTCAAGGTATTTTTCCTTACAGTCTCAAACACCACTAATTGGCCTAAGTGGTCTGATTCTAAATTGCTGATTACATTTTTAGTGATAGGAAAAATGTCAGTGAAAATATTATCTATACAGGTGGCACTAGTGGCAGTCACTCTAGTAGGCTCCATAAATATGTGGTTGAGATTACATGTCTCACGAGCGCTTTTTCAACGCGCGTTATAAAAGCGTTTGAGTGACAAATGGAAACATGTGTATTTATTCACACGATGGCGATAGCGCTTTTTATCAAGCGTTGTTGGATTTTCAACTTTAAGCTGTGGTCTTTAAATGCGGGCAGATTCAAGCGCTTTATTAACGCGCGTTGAAAAAGCGCTGGTGTGTAGGGTCACTTCAGGTCTCCGTCTGCCCTTGTAAATATCTAGTTACCGTATGAATTTGTTCATGGCATTTGCCCGTGATTAAAACGTGTAAAAATTCAATTAACTTTAATTTTGTGCCAGTCCCAGTTAATTAAAAACCAATAGAGATAGTGTTAATGAATTTTCGTTCAACAATTAGATACATTCCTATAAACTGACTTTAACTATAGTTTATTTAATTACGTAAACTTTTTCATTTGCTAACATTGTCTCAGTGTGTAGCATCCTTATCCTCCCGCCGGCGTATTTATCCCCCCTTGCACCGTCTGAATTCCAAAAAGACATAAATTCACAGGAAAACCGAAACAGTTACGTCTCTTTAAGCAAAGGAGGAGAATCGATCGAGTCGCTGTCTCCGCTTAAGAACTCATTTCGCTTCGTTTTAATTTAAAATATCAAGCTTTTTTTAAATATAGTATTTAAAGTGAGTGAGATTTTATTGCTCTGCTTATTATTTTGTAAGCACAATTCAGCATTTCGCATTACCTATTTCCTTTTGGCAATTTCCAAATAATTATGCGAAATAATTATTTGTAGTGTAAAGTAACATACATGATTATGCGTTTAAACCAAGTACACTAAAAGCAATTCTTGTGGGCATATAGCGAAAATCGAAATTTTGTTATCTGTCTCTATCAATCGAATATGCAAGAGTGATAGAGACAGATAACGATATTCCGATATTCGATTTTTGCGGTAGGCCCACGAGTCACTTTGAATGCAATCTAATTAACTAGTTTTCATTGCTGGCTGTCATATAAACTATAGTCTGTCAAACAACTTTGTCAGCAGAAAATGGCGTGAAATTAAAATTTTCTATGGGACGATTACATTTTTTAAATTTGCCGCTTTTTCTACTGAAGAAAATGGCTTAAGGCCGTTCCCTAAGCCAGAAGGCGAAAAATCTCCTTATAAGACCATATTTTTCTAAGAGACGTTGATATTCGTAGACGTGAAAAAAATATATGTAGTTCTTGGTACAGCTTCCGATACACCCGTTCTTTCTTGCGAAATGTGACAGTGATAGCGGCAAACCGATACAAGCTTGTCAGTAAATAAGAATAAAAAAACTATCCTCATCCTTTTCTTTTGGGTGCTAGTACTAGTGTAAGACAAAGATAGTATGATTCTCTCTGTCTATGTTTGAAATGAGACAGTCCTTTGACAAACTATATATACATACCTATATTTTTTCCACGTCTACGAATATCAATGTCTCTTAGAAAAATATGATCATATAATGACATTGTTCGCCTTCTGGCTCAGGGAACGGCCTTAAAGCTTCTTAAGCGCCTTTAGGGCGAAGAAGGCCGAAGTTTCTCAAACTCTGTCGATTAAAAAGTGTCCGACAGTTGCCGGAAGCGTGGCTAATGAAAATTGATGTCGATCGGAAACCGTCGATTTGCGGCCATTACCGGGGTGTGAATCTGCGACAATTGGGTAGGTGTAACTTTTTTACCACTTCAGTGGCAAATAAACATACGGCCCGCTGGATTATTATTATTATTTATTGAGGAGATAACACAGAAAACATACATGGGATGAACAAAGAACTATGCATCCATATATGTATCTCACGGGGAACATATATATGTATACTTTACCACTAAACTTACTTAACTAAAACATTAACATTAAAACATTAAAACTAACATGCGGTTCGCAACATTACAAGTGTTGAGTGTATTGATATGATTACCGAACCGAACCGAACCAAACATTTTCTTTTAAAACGTTTATTTTATGTTATTTTATTTTATTCGGGATGCTTACTGCCTAATATAGGTTAATAGACTTATTTATTAAATGCAAATTTCAAGCTTCCACATGTATAATGCTGTAAATAGTGTAAACAACATAAATATGAAGTTATTTCTAATAGGTAACGTAACTTCCGCGAGACACAGACATATAGTAAATAAGTATTATAAAATGGGTACATCGCGTATGTTAAGTTGAAGGTTGCTTGACGGTTCGCTCCATAACGAGGAGCTTCAACGGAAGCACGTGTTGGGGTACCGACGCAGACTTCCGCTTAGGATTAAGTTTATTTTTTAAATATTGAAAGTGGCGTAAGTCAGATTAGTGACAAGCTACACAAACATTATTAAAAATACAATGTACAATTAACTACACTCAGTTGACCAGGCATTATACTGGCAGAGACGATTTAAAGTAAAGGTACACATTACCTGTTTCCTAAACCCTGTGTTTATATCAGGGACATAATGCTATAGTCAGTTATATCTGTTGCATATTTAGTATTCTCATTCTGAAAGCAATCTCCCAACGCTTGACATATTTAATATTAAAATTCCAACCCGCCCTTTAAAGGAAAAGAGTATAAACCGTCGCGTTTCCATTCTTCTATTGTTCTGCAGTTATTTTTATATTTCGTTAAAACTTGAGAGAAGGGGTATAATCCGCAAGAAAAACGCTGGGAAGTAAAAGTGGGGTAAGATTAATGTTTCCCAAGGCGGGGATAATCGGTGGAATTCATTAGTTCACTAACAGATTACCTCTCACTAGATCTAATATGGAGTATGTACAAATAACGACTCTCGTCGACCACTCATAGTGTAGATAAATAAGTAAGCTTAGACTTATATTATGACTAATGAATTAATATATATTTATTTAGAACAGAAACAGTCATATATTATTTTATTTTATATATATTATTTTATTATGATTATTCGGGTTGTAAAAACGAGTCTAATTATATTTAATTACCTATGCCCCGTCTAGTGGAATACGTATAACTGATATTTAACCCTACTCCTTAAATCAGACACTCGGTGCGGTTGTCGCGCAGTAATTTTCTGGTCAAATGTTTTGGGAGTAGGTTAATCTTAGTAGAAAGTCTCTGATTAAATCTTACAGGTAATTATTTTTGTCAACCATAGTAACTGTACGCCTGAGTTAATTAACTGACTACCACCACTACCACTACCAAATTGGTACACCTGTATTTGTGACAAAATGTATGTTTGGTTGGGTAGGTTTTTTTATTTTATTATTATAAACTGATGGGTGATTGACCCTAGTCACACCTGATGGAAAGTGAAGACAGGGCCTTAAGGCGCCCACTGACTATCAGTCCGCCGGACGATATAGGCCTGTCAGTTAGAACAAAAATTTGACAGCTCCGAACAAAGTTGACAGGCCGATATCGTCCGGCGGACTGATAGTCTGTGGGCCCCTTTAGATGGCGCTCACCTCACCGGTTCAGTAACAGCCTATTCACTCTTGTTTTAAAGAGACCGAGGTCATATTGATCAGGGTACCTGTATAAATAACTGCCATAGAAGGCATTGACGATGTGCTAAGTGAGTATCTGTCCTAAGCAAACATAATCTACGCAGTGTCAATGTGAATTGACATCATTACTCTCAACTGCTTTTAAATGAAATTTTGAAGTTATACGGGCGTTTTCAATTAACTGTGTAACTTTAACGATAACGACCGGTCAATAGTCGTCACAAAACTTACGTCAATTTCAAACATCATAGTTAAGTGGGTAAATTTTGGTTATTGGTGGGTAAAAACTTGGTTCGTACCTATGAGTTAGTGGCTGCGCAAGTGTGATGAAAAATAAATTACTTGAAAACAAGCAAGAAGTATTTCTTTACATATTTTTACTGTAATTATATGATGTTTTCAAAAGTGAGACTCAAAGGCAAGCAAATAGCTTTATTAGTAAAAAAACCTGCTAAGTGCGAGTCGGACTCGCCCACCGAGGGTTCCGTACTTTTTAGTATTTGTTGTTATAGCGGCAACAGAAATACATCATTTGTGAAAATTTCAACTGTCTAGCTATCACGGTTCATGAGATACAGCCTGGTGACAGATAGACGGACAGACGGACAGCGGAATCTTAGTAATGGGACCCGTTTTTACCCTTTGGGTACGGAACCGTAAAAAGCAAGCAAATAATTTATTGTGATGGGTGTTGCCAAACTGTAACACCTAAAACATCGCCGACATAATTTAGCTGAAATCCCGTCATTAAAGCTTTTCCATGCGGGAAAACAGCATTCCTGAATTTCGCAGCGCCCTGCAGACAGGTCTCACTAATGAGTCGTGAAAATTTAAAAGCGGACCCATATAAGAGAAGCCTAAAAGCCGATGATTAACCATTGTCTGCTCACAAAAGGACAAGCCTTTCTGTCCTTGCAGCTCTTCTGCTAAAAGCAAGTTAGTCTCGGATATAATTGAGAATTGTATGTATGTATGTATGTAAACACTTTATTGTACATAAGACAGATTACAAACACAATAAAAGAACATAAATATATACAATGTACAAAGGCGGACTTATCCCTATAAGGGATCTCTTCCAGTCAACCTTTGAGCAATTGAGAATGAAACAATAAACAGATCAAGATAGACAAACGAACACTATGAACAGAAAGTAAATTATGGTTCAATTATTACAAACGTAAATAATTAAAACCTGTAATCTAGAATATAAAATAAACATATATATACAATACATATCCATATAAACACAAATATATACCCATAAATACATATATATACATATATATATATATATATTATCACAACTAAATAAATAATCTTAGTACTCAACTAAGTACAACACAAGTCATCAGAAAGCCACAACTTATGTAATTTTCCCTTGAGTGATGCTACCGACTGGGAATTGATGAATTGTCGTACTTCGTTCGTTGAGAATGTGGAATGAGTTGCCTCCTGAGGTATTTCCTTTGCGCTACGACATGGGATTCTTCAAGAAGCGGGTATTTACGGTTCTCAAGGGTCGGCAATGCTTAAGTGGCTCCTGTGATGTTGCTTATGGGCGACGATGACTGCTTCCCATCAGGCGGCTCGTCTGCTCGTTTGCTATTGCATAAAATAAAATAAATTTGTTCGTCTTTAAGTTCCCCGTTTGAGAAGACGCTTTTTAACTTTGTTTTTTTTTTATATTATTTAAATTAGTTACATTATGAGATAAACCTCTGATTGGTAAAATAAGTTATTTAGTAACTTTTCTTTCACAGTCAAGTGTATTACAGTTAGACCAACTGTGTCATTGGAGTTCTATAGGAAAACAACAAACATTTATGTTGAGTGACAAAAAAGCACACTATTGAGTTGTGACGACGTTACATTAGACATACAGGCCAATTCGAGTTTTAGTTATTAGATCTGTTTCCAATTTGATACTGATCTGTCATTGTCAAAAGTGACGTTTTTGGTTTCTTGTAATAGGTACCGTCGAGAAGACTAACCATGACCTGTGCGTTTTCTCAAGAATTAGGAGCATTTACTCTGCTTTAGGCTGCCTTTTCACTGAGGCGAAAATGAGCGGAGATGAGAGGAGACGTGCGGGACCACCAATAGCATTGGTTCTTTTTTTACACCGGTCAATTTATAATATAATATCAAATATAACATAGTCATTATCTGCCTACTGTTCGTGCGCCAATTCCGTGCATTCGGAGGTCGAGGAAGTGGGAGGGTGAGCGCCGCGCCCGTACGTACAAAATGACACTACTCTGTCATGACGCCCAACATTCCTAACATTCCTCAGCCGTGCACGGAATTCGCGCGCGGGCAGTATAAATGCTTATAAACTCTGTACACCTAAGAGCGTTTTTACATTGTCCGATTCGATATCGGATGTAGGAACCTACATCCGCGTAGGACCGTAGTAGTCAGGGCACCTACCGCGAACCACGTTCGACGTGTTGACTGCCTGTCACACTTACGTACGAATTTACAAGTACGACAGAGAGGGAACACGTCGAATGTGGTTCGCGGTAGGCCCTCAGGCCGCGGGGGCGCGGGCGCCGGCTATAGCGGTCTCGCACATTACAACAAACATTATGCATACACATACGCACACAAACAAATATTACAGACGGACAGCTGACGGGGGGCTCCAACATGGCTGAAATTATCGGTAACGCCCTTCCGACATCGGGTGTCGGAAGGCGCTTATGAGAAAAACAGGTGCAGGAGAGTGCCATATGGCATCAAGCCTGCCTTTTTGCGTTATATATCGTTTTTAGTAATAATGATTTACTAAATGAATAAATAAATACAGAAAAACATAGTCTTACGTTTTACTTCCATCCGACATCCGATATCGGATCGGGCAATGTGAAAACGCTCTAACACCCTAGCTTCATGTGTAGGTACGCTGTAATTTGGTCGAGATTTATGATGCTGCCAACGTGTCAAATCCAATTCCACGCTTTATTTTTCACACGGAATTAAATTTATACTCCGCGGGAAATGAAACTCCGCTTCGCTTGTAAGCACTTTTCTCGTTAATCAGGCTGATTTTTAAGAGTTTTGAATGATTCACGGGTAGATGAAATGAAATGAAAAATGCTTTATTGCCACAAAAAAGTAGGTACAGAATATAAACTAACCTAATTTAAATAACCTATTCTAATAATATTAAATATAATAAAACTATGAAAACGGATTATATCGCGTATATTGAATTTATAATACATCCCGACGTTTCGAACTCTTTACAGCGTTCGTGGTCAACGGGTGACTGAGGAAAAATTACAAAATGCAAAAATACCCACATACTAAAATAATGAACAATCATAGACTACAAACTTTAAGGCTGGCTGGTTTAAGGGTGGTCTCATCATGATAGGTCTGCTGTCTGTGAGCATGTCATGGATAAAGCCAATCACTCAATCAAGTTTGATAAGCCTCTGGTTCTTGCCAAGGAGAAGCGTTACATACCCAGAATGCTGCGCGAGGCCATTGAGATTAAGAAATATTCAAACTTTAATAGGGAAGATGGCTTTTCTCTACCACCAGCTTGGGATCCTGTAGTCCACCTGATAAAGGAGCAAGCGAGACATAGACTGTGAGACCGTAGTGTTGGATGATGCTGGACATTCTGATGTTTTGAAAAGATGTGTCCCGCCGAGTTTGTTGCCGGTCCCATATTGGGATACCCTCCTACAATTTAGGAGGGAATTAAATCTTCTCGGGTCCGTGGTGTAGGGTTGGAGCCGGCATAGTTTATTTTTATCGCGTATATATATATATCTTTACTTGAAAAATAATTATAGTGTATAACTAGCCTTATGAACCGATTTTGCATGTACAACCAGCCTTAAAGTTTGTAGTCTATGATTGTTCATTATTTTAGTATGTGGGTATTTTTGCATTTTGTAATTTTTCCTCAGTCACCCGTTGACCACGAACGCTGTAAAGAGTTCGAAACGTCGGGATGTATTATAAATTCAATATACGCGATATAATCCGTTTTCATAGTTTTATTTCATGAGTAACTATCGCGGTAACCGAAGACAATATTAATATTAAATATACCTTATAAATTTTTAATATATATATATTTCTAAATAATGTGGCAAACGGTTTTGGCGTCAGCATGATGCTGAAAATGCCCGCCCATATGAGTGATGCATGTAACGGCGTCGAAATATCGGGAGCTCATAAACAATACAAAAGGTAATCACGGTCTATATCCCGGTCAATATAAGTCTAGGCTGATTTTTAACAGTTTTCTCGTTACACTTTATAAATAAATAAATATTATAGGGACATTCTTACACAAATTGACAAAGTCCCACGGTAAGCTCAAGAAGGCTTGTGTTATGGGTACTCAGACAACGATATATATAATACTTGTACAAATACTTAAATACATAGAAAACATCCATGACTCAGAAACAAATCTGTGCTCATCACACAAACAAATGCCCTTACCGGGATTCGAACCCAGGACCATCGGCTTCACAGACAGGGTCACTACCCACTAGGCCAGACCGGTCGTCAAACTTTGTTTCTTTGAGAAAAAGTGTGAGCTTTTTAAAACTCTCGCGTTTTGTACACATATTTGTACGAACGGGTCTACCGCGATATAATTTCTTTTTTTTTAATACCACGTCGGTGGCAAACAAGCATACGGCCCGCTTGATGGTAAGCAATCACCGTAGCATATGGACGCCTGCAACACCAGAGATATTACATGCGTGTTGCCGACCCTTTAAAACCTGTACACTCCTTTTTTGAAGAGCCCCATACTGTGGCCCCTCGGGAAAACCTCGGCAGGGAGTTCATTCCACAGCTGGAGCGTCCGCGGGAGGAAATTCCTCTTAAACCGCACAGTACGCGACCATTTAGGTTCTAGGGTGTCATTGTTTTCATTGCACCACATGTGTGGCATGTGTTGTGTTTCGTCGGAATTTAAGGTAAAAACAATGAAATTATAGGTGTCGCGGTAGACCCGTTCGTATAATTTTTTTAAATTATATATGCGACAAAGGCACAACAATGGTGTCCCTGATATAAGAAAAATAAGTAATCTAAATAGCGAAATATCAACTTATTGTGGGTGCAATTAAGTGACTTTTCTACATTGACAACAGACAATTCTTGGTTTTTCAGATATAAGGTTCCAAATAGCCCACTTTAGGATAATAAATGTCGGGTTATCGAAATAACCCTGGGTATAGTTACCGACTTAAACTAAAGAACATCTTACATCCAGTGTAAAGGTACCTGCTTGTTATCGCTTGCAAATAAGAAATCCGCAAATACACCAAATAAGCCGTTTCACAAACTTATCTTTGAGTGCGCTAAAATGTTTGCTGTTCGATTTTGAATCTTAACACATTGCCATAGGAAGTAGGATTGTTATGGAAAACAATTGTAACTTTGTAAGAGTAAGCTTCTTTCCGAGATGGGCCGTATGAAGGCTCAGCTTGTTATTTTTACCCACGACGAAGCAGATTATGTGTGTGCGATGAAAGCACGGGATGCCTTGTTAGCAAGCATTTGTGCAATATTCACCCATTAATTGGCCTTATTATTATTACAGACCTCCTGTCGTTGGTACGAGTAAAACTTCTAATTTTTTTATTTATTTAAACTTTATTTCAAAATGTCTTGTGTTACCCTTATTACTCGGAACGACCAGCTTATTAAAGAGAATGTCATTTGTATGTAAATTGAAATTGGCTGTCATGCCTCCGACGCCATATTGAGCATTTAGTGTGCGGTGTGATGGCGGTGTGGTATTGACCAGTCAGTAATGTCTCGTCATGACTTGGCCACGTTTTACGCTTCTGGCGTGATAAATATCGCTCACGGTGAAAACAATTTTTCAACATTTTTTTTTCTCGTTACTAGCTGTAGTTAAAACTCAAAGGATTTTTTGCAAACGGCCTAGAAAAACCAAATAAGAATAAAATAGAATAGTTTTTATCGTAAACACACAGACAAATAAATAAACATACATAAAAAGAACATAGTGAAAATAAAGTGTCACGAAATGGCCCCATCTCAGCATACCTGTTGGCGACTTCCAGAGCTGATCTTCCGATGTGAGCCGATGCTGAAATTACGAGTAATATCCTATCCCTTTACTATTAAAGAGGATACATCTGTATTCAGTTATTTTTCCTGCTGTGTTATATGAAAACGTCCTTATCCATGAGGAATCGTAGCTAGGAACCGTTAATAAATACCTACTCTATTGTGTCAATGCCGTAAAAGTCCAAATACCTGCCTATTGTTTCCATATTTTATCAATCTTAAGTTCTATAAAACTCCCGTGAGACTCAAACATATTAGATTATTTTAAACCGGGTCACTCACGTATTATTAAGTCGAATAGCTCGACATGTTTCGGTCCAATTTACGAGGACCGAGGATTAAATTGGACCGAAACATGTCGAGCTATTCGACTTAATAATACGTGAGTGACCCGGTTTAAAATAATCTAATCTTAAGTTCGTTAACACCAGTGTTCAGGTCAGGTATACCTAAACTTGCTGTTGCGATAACGAAATTAAAGGATAATCATCTACCCCTAAAAGGGTTAATGTAATCAGTTCCTTTGTAACGGAAACTTATTTTGCACAAAAACCCCTTACCCACAGCAGAACAATAACCGCGCACACAAAGCACTCAAAAAGCCAGCAGCAAACGGCACAATTGCAAAAAATGGCCGACTTTACGGGCATAAAATATATGAGCGTCGAATAAAATGGCGGACATGTAGGGTCGTGTCCGATTGCGGTAACAATGGGGAAATATAGCCGAGGAAAAAACCGGAATTCGGGCGAAATCTGTGGAGTACTTAGGGGTTGCTGAAGCGAAACATATTGATGGATGAATTACAAACTTGTTGAGGACCGACCATATTGGAACTACGTAGCGTTACAATCATGGAGACTATATAAAGGAGCCAAATCTCTATGTATGAAAAGTGTCGATTAGGCGGCGCCACCATACACCGAAATACTACCAAAAACAACCTACGTAATTTGGTCGGGTTATTTGTTGCCTTATATGGTTCATGTTATACTCATGTCCCAGAGCCTAACTAGCGCCACCGGAGAGATTAGGAACTATTATTTAAAGCTGAAAGCGGTCATTTTTGCAACAATTCTGCCATAAGAGATTGGCATCCTTTCTATACCATCCATAGTTACGATGCTAAATACGGTTTTGTGATTCCTTTTTTTACGTAAACGGCGGTGCGTCAGCGTCTTTTTCACCACACCAGCTCGTAGGTATAGGCTATCTTTATTCAAAAGACAAAGTAAATTGATGCAAATTTTGAATTGTTCTCTCGTGTCGGCTGGTTGAATTAACTTATAAGTGAAGATTTTGAACGGGCATTGTCTATAGTAAATAAGGTTAGCCTTTTCAAAACTGTTATTCCAAATTTCAAGTGGATGGCGTAAGTAGTTCCCGAGATATAAAAATACCAATGTGACAGACAGACGAACGCACAGAGTCACACTAATCACACCATAAGGGTTCCTTTTGCCTTTTTGTACGGAACCCTAAAAATAGGAATGAGGATCCTAATAGGTACGATGATCTACGCACGATTCAGTTTAAAGCAAAGATAGATATAACTCCGTAATAGATCTAAGGAAAAAACGTGCCTCGAAAATCACGAAAATTTGATTCTCGATCAGATGGCGCCACTAGTTTTGGCCTTCACTCGTATAGAGGGCGTTGACTGTTTCGTTTGTTATTTATAATTTTAACGTATACCAGTGAAAGAACATGGGTCAAAATCATATAAAAATAATTAATGCAAATAAAAAAATCATTTATCCATATTTAAATACATTTTATCGTATTTTTATAAATATTTATTTTTAGTTTTAAAGTGTGTCGACAGATGGCAGTGAATTTACTGGGGTTACAAAATTTACTATGACAGTACCGCTCTAGTATAAGTTACTCTATGGTTTAAAGGGAGTGTGCTACAAAATGGATGGATGCTCGGACGTGGCGGCTCATAACGGGAATATGTTTATAAAGTTGCCAGCTTTTCCAATATTCGTTCACTTGTGTACATTTATTTGGGAGATATTGATTTGGCGATGTGACCTATTTCTGCATTCACATCAAAATTCACCTTTTTTATTTATAAAATACCATGTTTTCCCGGCACGCTGTTTCCCTGTTTCCGTTCATTGGTGCTTTCGTGATGTGGACGCGAAACTTGGCCGCTCATTATGGAAGAAAGCGCATTCACGGGTCATTTGCTTAAGCTTTGTTTCTAAAGGCGGAGCGAGAGAAATATTCTTACGATTGTTTACGTTTAAAAATTAAAAATTAAATTATCGTTTATTTCGAGCTCATGGCTCATAAAATGTTAGTACTTACAATAAAACTTAAAAAACTATGTTAGTGACAGTAATAATTTCTTAACTAAATTTACAGTTACTATACACTGTTACTGGGCTTGTGAAGCCCACAACAGTGCATTATGTACGGACAATCCATTCTATCCGCAATCATAGACAGGATGGTGTTGGGGCTGGCGCGCACGCGCCGTACTAGCGATGCGGCTCGCAGGCGCATTGCTGCTTTAAAACAGGTTACGCGCGCCTCGGCGAACATTTGTGTTTGTGTGTGTTTAGGGATACCGGATTATGGGTAAAAATAACTTAATAACGTCCTGAGATCCCGGTACAAATTTTTGCACATATTCCATCTATTTTGAACTTTTATTGAATAACAAAGAATTCCTAATTAAAAAAACAGAACAATTGCTTCTGTGCAAGTGTGTCTGTGCGTAGTTGTGTAAAGTACTAAACTTTGGAAAATTGAAATTCATTAAACCCTCAGTGTTTTCACATGGTCCGAACCGATATCGGATGTCGGGTACGATCTCAAAGAAGCAAAAACTGTAATAAAGTGTCATTTTATAAATGATAATTGTTCAAAAGGAAACACTGACCCAAAACTGAAGTTGTGCCATAGGATACTCTCTAGCCGCTGCCTTTCCCTAATGATCATCTGAAATCCGATATGGGATCTGTCCGATGTAAAAATGCTCTAATTCTATGGAAATAGAGAAATTAAAAAAATCTAATTGCAAAAAAGATTATGTAACTAAACTTATTTTAATAGGCACAGTAGGTAAAGTTGCTCTGATACGTCGAGAATAAACCAAACTCGTAAACCCTTTTCAAAAGCTAAACGATGAAAGTTTTATCTCGTCAGCTCTCGAATAGATTACCAACTCGTTGTGCAAAATACAAGTCAGGCGTCGTGTCAGCGCCTGCAAGAAAAACGTCGTAAGAGAAAACACAGCTAAACCGTCGTAAGACAAAAAATTCAAAAAATACTAAATACGCGATTTTATGGATATTTTGTACGACAGGCGAGTGTGAGACCTAATGTTTCTTGGATTTTTTTTAACATTAACATGAACTGTATCGATTAGTGTAATAAAATAAAACTAAACATTACTCTAGGTAAAGTCTGTGTGGAGAGAAGGGTCATGAAATATAAGGGAACCAATAATTCTATGACTTTTCTTTCTGCACAGACTACATTTAACAATCTACTTATTGCCTTTTTCGATCGTTGCCTCTCTGTCGCACTTGTAAATTCGTACGTAAGTGTGACAGGGAGGCAACACGTCGAACGTGGTTCGCTGTAGGCACTCTGTTGTACAAAACTTGGAGAAACCATCTTGTCAATTGACGCGTGCACCGGGGTCATTCACCCCGGGCTATTTTCACAAACAGCGAATTGGAAAAGTTTCCAGGCTCAGAGGAAGAGCCTTTTGAAATATGTTTCTGTGAATTAAGGTTGGGCTGGCTTCGTAAGGGACGTGGGGAGTTATATCTTTTATGTTGTGATTTATGTTATTTTTTATATTTGTGTCATCCAATGTCACTTTCATTACTTCACTTATATTATAATTGTGTATTTAGAATGACATCATTTTGTGAGGATGCTCGGGACGAAAAATTAAGAATACTTACTTGCATAATACCGCCAGCATGTAAACTTTTATTAATTACCTGTAAAATAAATAAATATATATCATGATTGTATTCAGTAAGACTATGAAAACAAAATAAATGTATAAAGTAAAAAACTGAAATTCGGAACATCGTTTCAAACAAATACGCGACATGTCCATGTTTTAATATTGATTTACTTAACTGCTACATAATGAAAGACATTAAAATACGAGTGTGCGTTTATGAAACGAACGAAGCGAGTTTCATAATAGGATCACACAAGTGTTTCAATGTCTAATTTATGTACAGTTACATACACTGCTACATCTACAATTATAAACTCTATTACGAGTTCAGGAACCGCATTCTGAAATTTCTGCTGTTAACCGTACTTAAACAGCCGACTGAAACTCCCGACGTACCCCACAATACGAAGTCTATGAAATTGTTTGAAATATGAGAACAAATAAATATCTGCGTCGAGAAACTTGGAGTGCTTTACTTACAGAGGTTTCTTGTTACTCAGAAACACCGACACCCCTGTTTTATACAAACAAAATGCTTTTGTATTTGAGAACTAAAAACCCGTAGGCATGCATATTTACTTTATAAACGTTAGTTGAAAATTCCAGCCTGTATATATTAAAGGGCAGCTACCATTGACGTATTATATCTAAGGACGGGCCTTACGGGCAATCATGGGCAATAAGAATGGGGCCAGTACATTGGTGTGCCACAGCTATAACGCGATTGGTTGATGAGTTCGCATCACGCGCGGGATTGGTCGAAATTAGCGCGCGCTACGTGCACGATTGGCTCGAATTCGTGAGGCACACCGCTGAACTTTTCTTAGTGCCCGTAAGGCCCGTCCTCAGATATACCTGATCCAATGCTGCTACCATCAGGTGATTCGTCTGTTCGTTTGCCTCCTATACCATACAAAAGTAAACAATATACGGTTGTTTACTTTTGTACAGTAATACGGTTATTATGAGTGGTGGCCGTTCCTGCCCGATGTAGCCTCCAGCTCAGGGACCGGACAACTCTTTCCGCGATAAAACCCTTTCAATGGGCGACACTTAAACACGGCTAACACATTGAAAGACTTTCCCTTTTGAACTGCAAGCCCATTCATACCCTTACCTTTGACTAACCCTTACCGAAAAGCTAACCAAAAATAAGGCTAGCTCTTAATAAGGGTTACCCTTATCTTTAAGCGCTTTTTATAAAGGTTTCCCTTTGCGTGAAAGAGACAGGATTAGTATATATCTACGGTAGTGTATGAAAAGGAAAGAAAATACGTGCCTAGTCAAAGAACGCCGCCATCGCCGCCGACGATCGCTCGGATTCGAAGTAATGTGTGCTTTATGAACAAGGTAAACGACTTAAATTAGCACGCTTATATGCTAAAAGGGAAGCCCTTTATAAGGCTAACCCTTATAAGCAATATGCAAGGTGTTGGTGAGCGGATGATAAGGGTTTTGTAAGGGTATTTGGGCTACCGATTACTCAAATGTGGTAGCTTTATATAAGGGTTTTTAAAACCAAAACAAAGGGTTTCGTCTGGCAAAGGGTATGGTGAGTTAAGGTGAGGGTATGGATGGCAATACCCTTATAAAACCCTGATAAGGGATAGTGGGCCGGTCCCTGCTCCAGCTACACCACAAATCTCGTTGCTACTCGTATTTGCCTGTCACACGCAGGCCCGAGTACTCAATTGATCACTTGTGGACGTTATGTCTTTTCATTAAGGTTTACTATTGTCAATTTACTGTGTACGCACGAAACCTCGTCATTGATACATTTCGCCAATTATCCGGAAAATTACATGGGATTAGAGATATGTATGAGATCAATAAAATAGCTCGGAGCAGTGTTATTGACTGGATATTAGCGTAAATACTATGTTGTGAAACTCGGTAAAAGTACTCAATTAACAGCTGTTTTAAGTATAAGGTATTTAAAAAAAAACTGTTTCAAAATCACCCCACGTATATTGTCGATGTTTTAAGTTAGTTGGAAACTGTAAGTGTAAGTATTTAGGTATATGTACTTATTTCTGTTTTAAAATTTAATTATTATTTAGCCAACTAAAACTTGTATGTATGTATGCTAGTATGTATTTTATGTATTTTAATCTATAGTGTTATTTCTTTTTTAAATATTAATTTGTACATCCTGTAAGTTTGTCTATCTGACCTGGCTATAGTTTTCCACTCATCTACTCGAAGGTTAGCCGAAAGAGATCCCTTATAGGGATAAGTTCGCCTTTGTACTTCCATTACTGTAATTTATTTTTGTAAACCTGTGTTCTGCATTACAGTATTTTACATTTGAACCAATGAGGATATAATTAGATAGAGCGGTACTGTCATAGTAAATTTTGTAACCCCAGTAAATTCACTGCCATCTGTCGACACACTTTAAAACTAAAAATAAATATTTATAAAAATACGATAAAATTTATTTAAATATGGATAAATGATTTTTTTATTTGCATTAATTATTTTTATATGTTTTATTCCATGTTCTTTCACTGGTATGCGTTAAAATTATAAATAACAAAAGAAACAGTCAACGCCCTCTATACGAGTGTAGGCCAAAACTAGTGGCGCCATCTGATCGAGAATCAAATTTTCTTGATTTTCGAGGCACGTTTTTTCCTTAGACTGTATCCATCTATTACGGAGTTATATCTATCTTTGCTACTACTACTAAAACTAATTATAGCATTACAGTATTTTACATTTGAACAAATAAAACGTTTGAAAAACTACTTTCACTATTTACGACTGCGTTTATAATTCGGCATGAACCTACCAAATAACGTAGTCAACCAGTACGGCTACCACCAGTTTGACACTGACATTTTTTTAATACTACGTCGGTGGCAAACAAGCATACGGCCCGCCTGATGTTAAGCAGTCTCCGTAGCCTATGTACGCCTGCAACTCCAGTCTCCAGAGGAGTTACATGCGCGTTGCCGACCCTAACACTCCTCTCCCTCGCTGAGCTCTGGCAACCTTACTCACCGGCAGGAACACAACACTATGAGTAGGGTCTAGTGTTATTTGGCTGCGGTTTTCTGTAAAGTGGAGGTACTTCCCCAGTTGGGCTCTACTCTAGATCTGGAATGACATCCGCTGTCCTGTGCCCTACCACACAAAGCGAGATGACATTCACAGTGCCCATATCTCTCTTTTGGGCGTAGTTTAAGGATTTGCTAACGTGTGCGTAACTTACTCTCTATGTATCTCGCTCGTACTCGCGTATTAGTGCGAGCGAGATGTATAGAAAGCAAGCTACGCAGACGTTAGCGAATGGGTATGTCAGTTTGACACTACTAAGGCAGTCGTGGTAAGGCTACAGGCATCTAAGTTGATAGTCGAATCGTTTTAATTAAAACCTTATTCATTACAATCGGCTCAGCATTTTTAACTCTACTTGGACGATCCAAACATAATACTAAAATTTTATTACCGTACAGAAAGGACACTTCCTACAAACTCGAAGTTTGACAGCGATTCAAGGTCGAATAATGCTGCCTCTTTCTAATGTATGTCACTATCCCTTTCGGCTATTTAGGGTTGTCAAAATTCAAATCATTATCTTATCTGTGGTCGTGCACGAAATGGACGTCGAGTTGTGCCAACCCTAATAATTTCTCGCAGCAATGCTGAGCCGAACCGAGCCGAGTTGGCCCGAAAGGAGGAGTGTCCCCCCACTGCCTTAAGTACATTTCCAAAGCATTAATGCCACTAAGTATGACAAACGGCGAAGGTCTCGGAAAATAAATGTGGATTTTATTCTTAAACCGTTACATTACGTAAGCAGATGTAAATCTAAAATAAATGGCACGTACAGTCGAGTTCATAAAAATGTAAACATTTTCTCACCTTAATCCATTGCAATAAGGTGTTAAAATGTATACATATTTATGAACTCGACTGTACATGTACATACCAACTCGGTTCTATGTTATTAAAGCTTAAGTAAGTAATACAAACGCGAACACGAAATCATTTTTAATGTCCATTTCAGGACTAAAGAATTTCAGGAATCTATTAAATGTTCTTTAATAAATTCGTTATGCTTTTAAACAAAAACAAACAATTTAAGGTTGTGCTATATGTATAGAGCCGAAAAAAACCGTTCAAGAAAAAAATGCTAAAAAAAGATGAGTAAAAATTATATCAAGATCCTTATCCTTCACAGGCAAGAAGTTCATTTATTGTATGATGTCTAAAGGAAACACGTGTAACGCTAACACATACTAAAATGTTTTTAGCCCGCGTCGATTTTGAGTATATCGTGATGGCTGGCAATAATTTGGGACAGTATTTTGAACCGCTCAACAAGATGAAAATGATCACGACCTGAACATTACACGGCTATAACGAGCGTAATCTAGGCGCAAATTCACGCCCCGTTTGCCTTGCGATTCACATATCACAGGGCGATGGGACACACACGGTATCACACTATGTGTGTGAGCGCCATTCACTTATACAGGATGGCTAAAAAATAAGTGCATTCCCATTGCCAGGGAGGTTTTGGAATTATACTGAGCAACTTTTACTATGGGACCAACCACGAAATCGCGAAATTTTTTTTCATTTCATTTCATTTATTTGCACACATGGACAACATATTAATTACCCTCCCATAGAAAATGAACCAGCCAAAATGTATGAAACAGCCCAACTTTTTTCGCGATTTCGAGCTTGGTCCCATAGTGAAAGTTGAATAAGAATAAGAAAACACTTATTACCACACAACAAACGAGAAATTACAGGAATATATTTACAAATAACATCCGAATCATCATCATCATTCTTTGTCAGTATAATCCCAAAACCTCTGGCAACGGGAATGCAGTTATTTTTTAGCCACCGTGTATATGTAGGTATGGTGTTCGGAATTGCGGATCCACATCCAGTGTGACTCACATAGCTGAGCTGCATAATATGTGACCATTCGTTTGGCCACTGTGCGAGTCCGAGCTTGAGGGATAATTCAATGTGGGCAACGCTTAAAAGAGCTTTTAAGAATTTTTCTATGGTCAACAACATTTAGCTAACGATCAGCTATTGTTTAAAGATAAAACGTTGTTTTATTATTCTCAAAAATGTCCGATAAGGTGTTGCTGGTTAAAAATTAGGTGACAAAATGGTAACAAAAATTAAATTGTGATTAATCCAAAATTAAAAACCAAGTTAAAAACATTAGAGGCTCTATTATACGTAAGAACAATTTTGCACACCAATTCCATCCGCAGTCCGAACTTTAGAAAGGTTGAAATTCTTATCAAGGTCCTCCGTTATTTTTTTATACCACGTCGGTGGCAAACAAGCATATGGCCCGCCTGATGGTAAGCAGTCACCATAGCCTATGGACGTCTGCAACACCAGATAAATTAATATACTCGTCCAGCAAATATGTCCAATTGTCCATTCCCCGCCCCGACAATAATGTAGTACTATTATAAAGGAAACACGTATTTTCATCTAGATTTTTTGTCTTCTTGGGCCCATTTTTGTACAACAGGTTAAATGTAAAACTAGACCTATACCCACTTAGCTATGCTTGTTGTAAGAATACTCTACGACGCGCCCTTCAAAATATGACGTACGATGATACAGAGAACCTACTAATAGTCGTAACATGATTGTGTACTTTGAAATTTAATACTTAAGACCCATTTTGTTAAGGCGATAAGACTTCTATTGTGTAAGTACTACTATTAATTTATAATTAAGTGAATAATTAAAAATTTATTAATTTTGTCCTTCGCTGCCTGAAACACAGGAACTCCTAGTTCAGGCATTCGTAAACCACTTTCCTCTACTAACAACTCTTAGTCTTTAAGATGAACCTCTGTACAATACTTTTTTCAATAAATTATTTGTATTTGTATTTGTATTTCTCTTCGATTTCTGCTATCTATCATGTCGCACATAACTTTACTACGATTTCCGTCCTTTTTGGAACATTTTTACTGAACCTGACACTTTACCCCAGATAACTAATGGTGTCCGCATCCCGCATGCAAAACCTCTAAAAACGTCACAAGCTACAAGAATACCTTATGAGGATAAACCATTTCAGCAGGGTCGTATGGAGATAAAACACCACGAGAAAGGTCATAAGTCACCAGTATATCTTATGAGGGTAAGACATTTTTAGCGGGGTCGTATGGAGATAGCCTGTCAAAACCATCCGGGGTTATTACGAGATCCGTGAGTGCCCTATTTATGGCACAATAGATGATACACAAAGGAAAACTCAATTTAAATATCTGGAAAAGGGATTTGAAGATGTTTGTCGTATGTTTGCTTAATAAGTTTAAGTTATCATTGAGTTATGAATAAATAAACTTACTTGTCAGATGTACCTGTACCTATATACATCACTATATACAGTTTCGACCAAAAACATAATCCTTTCCTTAGGCGCATTAAATAGGATGACGTATAAAACAAGGCTATTCCAAAAATTGGTAATTTCTACTAAACTATTATCTTTTTATAGTTACTACGAATCTAACACTTTAAACTCGTGTAACATAATCGGAAAAAAGGTAAAATAATGAAATTTAATCGCGTTAGACCCGGTAATGACGTTAATGAATGTAATCCTTAGTAATTCCTAGGAATTTTATTTGATGTCTAAAGGGGATTTATATTGACGCAATAAGGTATTGTTTGCCAACCTCTAATAGATTTGCAAGCAAGTATATAAATATCTCTACAGTTCGCGTTCATAAGCACCTGCCACACTAATGGTTTTGCATATAGAGACATATTCTCTCTCTGTAAAGCTATTATATTAGATAATGGTAGATACTTTTTAAATAAACTTGGCTTGGCTTTTTCGGTAAATTCGAGTCTACAAGACTGTAATTAGGCAAGTTTTGATGTACGGATGTGAAGCTTGGACGCTGACTCAGAAAGAAGAGAACAAGCTCTTAGTGGCGGAGAGGAAAATCTGGCGAAAGACTCTGGGGCCTATCAGAGAAGATGGAACTTGGAGGCGCAGGAATAATAGGGAGCTAGAGGAGCTGGTTGCGGTGCCTAATATAATTGGCGAAATCAAAGCCACACGACTCCGCTGGCTTGGTCACCTGGAGAGGATGGGAGAGGATCGTGCTGTGAGAAGAGCGTATGTGGGGCACCCGGGCGGAAAGCGTCCGTCTGGGCGTCCCAGATACCGCTGACGTGACGAAGCCCTAAAAGACCTGTCCGCCCTCGGAATACCCAACTGGCGTGAAGTGGCGCAGAATAGGGTAGAGTATTGTGTCGGAGGCCAAGATCCTTTTTGGGTCACTGAGCCAGTGAAGTAAGTAAGTAAGTAAGATACTTTTCACATGTAGTCCTATTCGCAACTATTTAAGTACTTTAACTGCTCCTCGATATCCCATGTTAGTAGGTCATTTATTATTAAAATTTATTAAAATGATTAATATAACATGCAAGTCACATATTTTTTTTTATAACAAATCACATAAAGTTTAATAGTACATACATTCAAGTATATTATTTAATAATCCATTAAGTATTATAATTATATCTAGTCTAGTGTCTAGTAAACAGAATCAGTCAGAAAATCGTTTAATGAGTAAAAGCATTTGTCTTTTAGCCATTTGTGTAATCTGGTGGTAAATAATTTGTCAGGTAATTGTCTGATTTCATATGGCAACTTATTGTACACAAGAATACTCATTACATAGCAGTTTTTTTTAAATAAAGAGGTGTTACATAGGGGCATTTGTAGCTTAAATTCATCCCTGGCTCTTAATCTATTGTTAGTAGATGACGGTTTAAAATAAAGTGGAAGTTTCCGTACAATGCACCCTAATTCTAGTATGTACACGTCAAATAAGGTTAGCAGTCCAAGTTTCCTAAACAAAGGTCGGCAAGAGTCTCTCGGCTTAGCTCCGCATACCGCTCTAACACACTTTTTTTGAATCAAGAACGCTTTATTAACATCTGTGCAATTGCCCCATATTGATATGCCATATCTTAACACTGATGCAACATAGCCATGGTAGGCAAGCAATGCTGTTTTTTCTCCAGCTACGGTCCTAAGCTGTTTTAAAGCGTAGACAAACCTATCGAGTTTGTCGCATATTAGTTTTACATGATTTTTCCATGTACAGTGTTGATCTACGATAATGCCTAAAAACTTCATTTCGTTAACTCCCTCAATTATCTGATTCCGACAATGTAGTTCTAAGTCCATTGGTTCCGTTTTGTAGTTCCGAAACTGAATATAACATGTTTTTGATGTATTAGTTTGTAAGTTGTTTCTGTTTAACCATGAGTCTATTGCGTTTATTGTTTCATTCAATTGGTTTGTATAAGAAACTGTTGTGTCATCAGCAGGTATTATAACGGCTATATCGTCAGCAAACAGGGACATCGAGTACTGTGTCTCCTTAGGTAGATCATTTATGTATAAAAGAAACAACAGTGGACCAAGAATACTTCCCTGAGGGACCCCGTACCCATTGCATCTGTACTCCGATCGATAAGCGGCATTAAGGTTGGAATTGTCAAGTTTATTTAATTCGACACATTGCATACGATTGCTCAGATAACTCTCGATCCAGCTAAGAGCAGGTCCTCTAAGTCCATAATGTTGGCACTTCTGAATCAACAGTTTGTGATCAACAAAGTCGAATGCTTTAGTCATATCAAAAAATGTTACTACTACTGGTATTTTATCATCAATATATTGAGTAATTCTACGAACAAGTGAGTATGATGCATGCGTAGTCGATTTTTGCTTCTGAAACCCATTTTGTTCCGGGGCAATTATGTTGAATTTATTCAAAAATTGGGTAACTCTATTGTGGAACGCTCGTTCGAATATTTTAGAAAAAATCGGAACCAGTGTTATAGGTCGATAATTCCTTACGTCAGTTTTACTACCTTTCTTGTGAATAGGTTTTACTATGGATTTCTTAAGCCGTTCAGGAAAAGTACCTTCAATGAAGGATAGGTTGACTAGATGAGTCAAAATTGGAGAGATCTCCGAAACACACTCTTTGAGGACACTAGTTGCTATACCGTCAAAGCCTACAGAGTTTGTATTATTTAATGATTTAATAATTTTCTCTATTTCATCTGCTGTGCATGGCATTAGGAATAAACTATCCCGAACTCTTTCAACCTTCAATGATGGCTTTTGACCGCGTGCTGTCGTTTTAGCATTAATGTTGACGTTCGTTGAGTCAATCAAGAAGTCATTGAATACCTTGGCAATTTCAGCTGGGTTGGTTATGGTTTTAGAATCGAACTCGATGGAGTCGATTTCTTGTCGAGATGTATTGCCATCATGCTTGTTTTTAATGATATTCCAAACTGCTCCGCATTTATTTTTCGATTTATGTACATATTTATTGTTAACATTTTTTTTGGATATAATAACGCATGCTTTCAACAGTTTTGAATATGAATTAAATTCTAGCCTACTTTGGGTAGTTTTTTCTTTATAGTACAAGGCTCTAAGTTTTCTTTTCGTCCTGCTAGATTTTATAAGTCCTTTTGTAATCCATTTAGGGCCAGAGCTGTTTGCTTTAATTTTTATTTTACTTTCAGGAAAGCAAAGGTTGTAGAACAACATAAAGGTATCATGAAATGTATTAAACGCCGTATTTAAATTAGTAACGGAAAACTCTTCATCATCATCATCATCATCATCATGTCAGCCGATAGACGTCCACTGCTGGACATAGGCCTCCCCCAAGGCTCGCCACTCCGACCGATCCTGTGCCGCTCGCAACCACCGAATTCCCGCGACTTTCACCAGGTCGTAGCTCCATCTCGTTGAAGGCCTACCGGCAGTTCGTCTTCCGGTACGCGGACGCCACTCCAGAACCTTCCGGCCCCACCGGCCATCAGTTCTGCGAGCAATGTGCCCCGCCCACTGCCACTTAAGGTTTGCAATTCTGCGAGCTATATCGGTGACCCTAGTTCTACTGCGGATATCATCATTTCTGACTCTATCACGCAGAGAAACCCCGAGCATAGCTCTCTCCATTGCCCTTTGCGTGACCTTGAGCCTTCTTATGAGGCCCATCGTTAGCGCCCACGTCTCAGATCCGTATGTCATCACTGGCAACACACACTGGTCAAAGACTTTTGACTTAAGACACTGCGGCAATTTGGACGAAAAGATACTGTGGAGCTTCCCGAACGCTGCCCAACCGAGTCGGATTCGACGAGTGACCTCTTTCTCGAAGTTGGACCTACCTAACTGGACTGTTTGTCCTAGGTATACATAATCGTCAACAACTTCGAGCGCAGAGCCTCCGATTAATACGGGAGTTGGCACAACATGGACGTTAGACATGATCTTCGTCTTGTCCATGTTCATTTTCAGACCAACTCGTTCAGATACTCTGCTGAGATCAGCGAGCATCGCACTGAGGTCCTCCATGGTCTCAGCCATGACTACGATATCATCGGCAAACCGAAGGTGAGTGATGTACTCGCCATTTACATTGATGCCTCGTCCTTTCCAGTCCAGAACCTTAAAGGCATCCTCCAATGCAGCGGTGAACAGCTTTGGGGAGATTACATCTCCTTGTCTGACTCCCCGCTGCAATGGAATAGGCTTCGAGCTCTGGCCCTGTAGTCGGACGGACATGGTGGCGTTTTCGTACAGACACTTCAGCACTTCGATATACCGGTAGTCGATTTGGCACCTTTGGAGAGACTGCAGCACAGCCCAAGTCTCGATCGAATCGAAGGCTTTCTCGTAGTCCACAAATGCAAGGCAAAGGGGGAGGTTATATTCCTCAGTCTTCTGTATAACCTGCCGCAACGCATGTATGTGGTCTACGGTACTATAGCCTTTACGGAAACCTGCTTGTTCGGGAGGCTGGAAGTCGTCAAACCTGCGTGCGAGACGGTTCGTGATGACTCTCGAAAACAGCTTGTAGACATGGCTCAGAAGTGAGATGGGTCTATAATTCTTCAGCAAGGTGTTATCACCTTTTTTGAAGAAGAGCACCACCACACTTCTGTTCCACGCTTGCGGCGTTTTTCCTTCGCGCATGACGGAACTAAACAGCGTCTGAAGGGCCTTAAGGACTGGTTTACCACCCGCCTTCAGGAGTTCGGCCGTAATTCCGTCATCACCTGGGGCTTTGCCATTCTTAAGTTGTTTGAGAGCCATACTAATCTCGTACAGGCTGACGTCCGGGATATCTTCGGTATAGTGTCGAGTTAGTCTAGCTCTAGGGTCTCTAGCTAGATCCACGACGGGTGCTCGGGTTGTTGTGTATAACTGTCCATAGAACTTCTCGACTTCTCCCAAGAGCTCAGGTTTGGATGAGATGATCCTGCCGTCGTCGGTCTTCAGTTTTGTCAGTTGGCTTTGGCCAATAGACAGATCTCTGGCAAACACCTTCGAGCCTCTGTTGCGCTTGATAGCCTCTTCAATACTGTTAGTATTGAATCGGCGTATATCTCGCTTCAGAGACTTCGAGATCCGTCTGTTGAGCTGCCTATAACGACAAACGTCACCTGACGACTGCAGAATCATCTCACGCCTCACCTCCATGAGCTTGAGAGTGGAGTCCGAGAGTTTCTTGGTTCTTGTACGACGAGTCTTGAAGAACTTGGACCCGACCGTATGAACAGCTTCCACAAACCCGTCGTTGTAATCGTCCAGGTCGCTAGCTAGGCATTCGAACCGGTTTTGAAGTTCGAGCTGAAAGCTCTCGGGGTTTTGGAGCTGGGCCGGTGCCGGGCGGAGCGTAGACTTTATCAGTCGAGATCTCTCAAGCCTAAATTGAATATTCAGTGTGCCTCTTACCATACGGTGATCGCTCCCGGTTTTGACCGAATTGATCACAGAAACATCACTGAATATTTGCTTCTTCGTCGACATGATAAAGTCGATCTCATTCCTTGTTGCACCGTCAGGGCTCACCCAGGTCCACTTCCTGTGCTCACGTTTCCTGAAGAAGGAGTTCATCATATAGAGTCCTTCCTTCTCCATGAAACCAGCCAGTAGGTGGCCCCGGTGATTCCTACGCCCCACTCCAAATTGCCCCACTCTCAGCTCTTCACCGTCTCGTTTGCCCAGCTTAGCGTTGAAGTCCCCCATAACAACTGTGAAGTGAGTTTTGGAGCTATGCATGGCTCTGGAGATATCCTCATACATAGCCTCCACCTCATCGTCGGAGTGTGTCGAGGTCGGTGCGTAGACTTGTATGACCTTCAACGAATAACGTTGGGTCATTCTGAGTACAAGGCACGCTACCCTGTTCGACACACTCTCGATCTTCACCACGTTGTTTACGAGGGACTTGTGGACGATAAACCCGACACCTCCCTGGGACCGTTGTTCGCCCTCCCGGAAATAGAGCAAGTTGCCGGAATTCAGAGTTATCATGTCCTCCCCCTCTCTACGGACTTCCGATAACCCTATGATTCCCCAACGTAACCTGCTTAATTCTTCCTCCAGTTCTAATAACTTTTCGTCGGTCCGCAGCGTACGGCAGTTGTATGTTGCCAGGGCCAAGGGTCGTCGGTTATGGTAGCCGGGCCTCTGCCGGTGATTCACTGTAGCACCCCCTGCCCCGCCATTACCCTGGCCGCTACCGGAGCCAGGAATAGCGGGGCTGCCGGGGACTAGGGGTCTGGGTTTTATTTGTGTCTGCATTATTTTGTTTTTTGTTTTTATCCCTTGGGGGGGATTGCCGTAGTCGCCACGCTTGGCAGGCGGGTTGGCGACCGCAGTTTGATAGAGGTAGTTCTCGGAGGACGCTGCTGCCCATCCACCGGATTTCCTTCAGTCGCCTCTTACGACACCCACGGAAAGAGAGGGGGGGTGGTGCTATTCTTACCCGGCACCACACGGGTCAAACTCTTCAAACCATGAAATTTGGGATATATACTCCTTAAACTTTTACACATTGTCTTTACACATGTCTCGTTTAATCACATACCAGTATTCCTGCACGTGATTCAATGTGTTAACTTTTATCGGAAATTCAATGACTTGACAAGTATCATGATCAGATAACTGGACAGGGAAGACATACCCCTTAGCATCACTGATGTCACTTGCTATATGATCTATGCATGATTTTAAACGTGTTGGCTGAGTTATATGCAATGTTAAGTTAAAGTTTTTCAATAGTCCCTTTAGTGCGCATGACGCAGTATTTTCTTTTAGAATATCAATATTTAAGTCTCCTGTAATTATTATTTTCTTTTTTGATTTACCGGAAATTTTATGAAGAAGATTCTCCAAATGTTGGAAAAACAACTGAGTTAAATTATTTTGTGGTACTCTATATATGCAAATAACAATACAATTGAGTGAAGGTATGTCTATACCGCAGCATTCAAATACTTTTTCTATAGAAGATTCGTTGCATAATGGTAGCGCTTTACAATCAATCCCTTTTCTCAATAGAATACAAGTGCCTCCTCGTTTTTTGTCAGCCCTGCAGAAACTAGATGCCAACTTATAATTTTTTAAATAAATACTTTTTTCACTACCACGTTTGACAAAAGTTTCAGTCAGGCATAGTATGTCAATCAACATGCCATTTCCAGCAAATTCTGCTAAGCACAATTCCAAAGTATGAAGCTTGGATAAAATTCCCTGGATATTTTGATGTAGTAATCTTACTGTTAAAATGTCCCGATCCCGATTTAGATGTGGTAGTTTATTCGCGAAAAAACAAGGACCTTTCAAGCAGTGAGACGTTATTCTCTTCTTCAATTCCTATAAGTGTATCTCTTAGATCTTGGAGCATAGCCTTAAAACCATTATTGTTTAGACGCCCGGTTTGCTGAGAAAACATTGCACTGTCATAAGTCAGGTTACGGTTACCGTCAAGTATATAAGCATATTCATATTTAGACACATCTTGATATAGTAATTCATTAAACATTTCAACCCTTCTGTTATACATATTACTGAAATGCCCACAGTTAAAAGTGGGGACACATATGATTACGTTAGTATGAGTGATTTTTTCTAATGACTGTCTTATCAATAACACAAGGTTTTCATAATTTTTAGTTACTACAAAGTCTTGCTCGCCTATGAATATAATGCAATGGTCATTCATTGTAAAATTTATCAACTTGTTATATAGGTTAGTTAAGAGATGCTCCATATCCGCATTTGGAGTGAGGTAATGACATAGTTTATAATTTGAGCCTAGGGTTTTTTCGGTGTTGATGAGAACCTTGTTATATTTGTTAGAGCTTAGAATACAAATTTTTTGTTTTACTACTTTCTCTTCATTCTGCAGTGGCAGTGTAGTCGAATGTTCCTTGTGAGGAGGTGACATCGCTTCTCCTTCCGCAGGCGCTGGTTCATAAGTTCTCGGTTCTAGTACATGTGAGTTCTGTTCTTCACTTAAACTATGGTCGTGCTGGCTTTGTTGGAGGTTTTCAGCTCTCAACTTTTTTTTCTTTTCCGTGGTTTTGTCTTTACCCAAATGTTTATTCTTTGCAGGCGTTTTCTTTATGCTAGGTGATGTACTTTTGGTGAGTAGTTTTTTGTAGGTATTGATCAGTTTCAGTTTTTCTTCAATCTGTTTATTGAGTGATGTGACTTCGGTATTAAGGCGATCTATTTCCGAGTGTGCGCTAGCAAGTTGTGTTGATAATGTGGCGACTTGATTGTTCAATTCGTCTATGTCGTATTTACGGGCGATGTTAGGTAGGCTTCGTGAGGTTGCGTCGCGATTGTCAGATGTCTCCGATAGTGTGTCTGTTTCCGATTCATCCTGTTCGTCTGAGGACTCTGAGTTCACATCATCTTCTTGTATCGACTCGTTCAATGGAGTGTCACATTCTGAGGCCTCATCATCTTGTCTCGACTCGTTCAATGGAGTGTTTTCTTTGAGTGGGGTTTGAATGCCTTTTAGCTCACTCGTGACTTCTTTAGGTAATGTCTGCTGCGAGGTCATCGATATGTTATTTCTAGTGTTCGAAGTAGGTGAAGCTTCATTTCGTGTGCTGCTGTTAAGAGTTGAGTTTGCCTGATTGGTATTGGTATTTAGGTCTCAATAATCAATAATTTTTCAATCACTTCCCTCTTCTTCCGTCTGACTTAGCCGTTTGAAAGCCGTACACCTAAATCACTCGATTGCCATCGCTCAATGTATAGGGTTTCGTTTTCCAACAAAACGGTTTATATTTATAACATGTATTGCGTAGGGTGCGCACCCTCTTTACGAAGAAACCTGCGCTGAAGAATTACGCCCCATTAATAAGATTAAACTTTATACTTATATAATAATAATTCAGCCTATATACGTGCCACTGCTGGGCACAGGCCTCCTCTCAGGCGCGAGAGGGCTTGGGCTGTCGTCCCCATCGCCACACTAGCCCAATGCGGATTGGGGACTTCAAATACACCTTTGAATTTCTTCGCAGGTGTATACAGGTTTCCTCGCGATGTTTTCTTTCACCGAAAAACGTGGTATATATCAAATGATATTTCGTACATAAGATCCGAAAAACTCATTGGTAGGAGCCAGGATTTGAACCCGCGACCTCCGGATTGAAAGTCGGACGTCATAGCCGCTCGGCCACCACCGCAAGATTAAACTTTAAACGTCTTTTTAATCTAAACAACATCCATACTTCCATACTAATATTATAAATGCGAAAGTCTGTCTGTCTGTGTGTTACCTCTTCACGCTTAAACCGCTGAACCGATTTAGTTGAAATTTGGTATACAGATAGTTTGAGTCCCGGGGAAGGACATTGGATACTTTTTATCCCAGAACTCATCCCTCAAGGGGGTGAAAAGGGGGGTGGAAATTTGTATAGGGAATCAATAACCGCTGAACCGATTTAGATGAAACTTGGTATGGGGATAGTTTTAGCTGTGGGAAAGGATATAGAATAACTTTTATCCCCGAAATCCCCGAAATATGATTTGTTAATTTCACTGTTGTCTCAGATAGCATTTCTTAGTATTAAGTTTTATTAAAAATTTACATACAGGAAACTATAGGTCTACATTGTAATAAATTCTAGCTGTCAGCTTATTCACCTACATGTTTTATAAGACTGTTTGTTCCTAAAAAAAAATTACCTATTACCTATTAGATGCTGACGAGCAACGCGCAACGCATAGCTTAAACCGTGTAGAAAGATCTTGATTTTGGAATTTTGTAGAGCTCCACCAATAGTCCAATAGTCAAATATTGTATCGCCGAAATGATGTTTAAACTTTAAAAGATTTTGTTTTTAAATCAACCCCTGGGTAAAAATTGGGTTGAAACTTTAACCAGTTCCCTGCGGACGATGTCGCAGACATAAGCTAGTTTTATAAAGGTTTCGATCGAACGTGTATGTAATGTACGTGTAACATGTGAGGCGTGAAGCGGCCGGCGGGCGTGAAATAACGCTCCACCGGCGCCCGCGGTAGAAATATAATGACGGAACTTTGCCGACATTTTGTGACGATGCAATGGCCATCATCCATTAATATAGGTACATTTACTTATATACACGAATACCCACAATAATGTAAAGTAACTAAAACACTTTAAGTATTAAAGGTAGCAACCTTTTACTAGAAAATTACGCCGCAATTTATTTGTCGAACCGCCGCAAGTCGCAAGATGAATGCATTACCTACAATTCCCTATTAAGTAGGTATGACTGGTAGGTACTAGCTATATAAAACTAGGTAACTATAAAAACCACACTTTACTTTTATACTACGATAACTTACCAAGAAACTTAACGTTTCAGGTCAGTGCTTAACTTTCATTTCCAAGAACAACTGGAGGTAGGTAGACAATTTAGAAGCACTCTAGAAGTTGATGATGCATCCGCAGACCGTGTAACTCGCGAACTTTAAACTTCTTAAGTTTAACCTTTTTAGTTTTAGCTCATTAATCGTTAACAAAGTTTCTGAGTTTAGATATTTTATAAGTAACTAGCTTTTGCCCGCGACTTCGTCTGCGTGGAATTACTAATTTCCGCTTTTTACCGATTTTCCATACACTATTCCACCCCCTTTTCACCCCCTAGAGATAGCTAATTGAACAGTTATTTCTTACGAAAAGTGAAAGGTTAAAAGTAGAGATGCCCTGAATAGTGGTTTTGGCCGAATACCGACTATTCGGCCCCTCTCTCGGCCGAAGCGCCGAGTATTCGGCGACCGAATATTCGGCATGACATGCGAACAGCGGTTATTTGATTCTCCTTACAAACTTCATCCCCCCTTTTCGTCCCCTTAAATGATGATTTCTAGGATAAAAACTTTCATATCTCCTTCCCCGGGATTTAAACTCTATAAAAATATTCAACTAAATCGGTTCAGCGGTTTAAGCGTCAAGAGGTAACAGACAGACAGACACACTTTTGCATGGATTTTACTAGTCAGTTTGGGACTAGTTCGATTTATGTAAGGAGTTATTTTTAGGTTTATTTACCCACTCGTTTAATCTACTCCAGAACAACAATTTCATATAATTTATATTTAGTACTTTTCTTATTTATCAAGCAAGACATCCTAAAAAGAATCTGAAGGATAAAAATTAGCTTTCAATATCTGTCTGAAATAACTTTACTTTAGCATTAGCCTAATGTACGCAAAAGTCTATGATCAAACGACTTTTATATCGTTTGATCTCAAGCATCTTTTGTGTCATATCGAATTTATAACCGTTCTAAGAAAATGTTTTCAAAATTTTGCTTCCCGCGCGTAGTGTCTACGTGTCGTAGGTACTTATACCAAATAGGTATAGAATGTCTTTGAAAGTAAGAACAATCCCACCAAAAACATTTTCATATAAAATGATGCCAAGACGAAACTATAAGGCTCGCACTGTCAAAAAGTTATCAGATCTCACGTAGAGCCAAGCTTCTAACTCTAACTTCACTTCACAAACTCTACACCTTACTCAAAATATTATGTGGCTTGGTCGTTTCGTTACATGAACTACACTTTACGCCCATGTCTTAGATTTTAAATAGCGATGACATATAGATACAGGGCGACCTTAGCCATTGGAAAAACCCTGAAATCCCACGTAGGGTTACTTCTCAGGAATGCTCTAACGTTAATATTTTTTTGATTAGAACAAAAGGTAAAAAATAAATTTTCAAACAAAAATTAATTTCAATGATCGACAACAAAAATAAACGTACTGAATTAATCATTGGCACTGTTTTTGAGAGCTTGTTCGAAAATGTGCGGCAATGATGACATTTATCAAAAGTCAGAATTTTATTAATGTCATAAATAAAAAAGATAATCAATAAGGTCGAAGAACGTTTCATACTATTTATTACCTCAGCCGGGCTATGATGCTTTGTCACCATTTCATTTATCATTGTATAAGTGAAAAGACGGCATATCTGATAAGTGATTTAATTCGGTATAAAGTCGCGAGGATAACGTATAAGTGACAAATGATAGCGATGAGGTTTTGAAAAATCAATTTTAAGCTCGATGACTTAAGGTGTATTTTAAAGAATAGATTGTTAAATCACATTCTACCACTTATCCATGTACAAATGACATAGACAGTTATAAATTATCCATGGTTTGAGCTTTTGAAAAATCAATTCTAAACAAGTTTACTTAAAGTGTATTTTAATGAATATTTGGCTAAATGACATCCTATCACTTATCTATGTACATGTGATATTGATAGTTAAAAATTATCCATGGTGTAAGCTTTTGAAAAATAAACTCTAATTGAGTTTATTTAAGGCGTTTATTAAAGTAAAACTTTTATACCGTCGCCTCAAATTTAACCGTCTTTAGCATGTCGCATTACAGCAGTAGTAAAATTCTACTTTAATCATATAATATACATGTAAAAATGTTCTTCTAAAATGGAAATATGCAATGTAAGAATTTTGTGCTACGGTTTGAAATTGTGTTACGATTACGACCCTATCGAATTCATTGTTTACCGATGTCCCCGAAGGCGCCTGTAAAAAACTAGGCCTACCCATTGGAGTGCCGGCTTTCGCCTGCCGTAAGGCCCCTTTCGTTTCGACGCCCTGTCTGAGGCCTAGCGCTCCGGCTCCGACCAAGTCCCCGCTGCCGCCGCTAGTCGCGACGGTGCACCGTGCACCACACATCGAGAGAGTATCGACTCTGCAGTATCGTGCCAGACGTTAATTTTGAATTGTTTAGTTATACATAATTATATACTGTAGTTTGTGTTTGTTATTTTTCTCATTTACTATGTTACTATTTTATGGTGTTAGATGCAATGAGTTCTCTGTCTGAGTCGTCGTGCCCCTTACTGTCTTGACTCGTCGCGAGTGTTCACGTCCCGAGGTCTTAAGTCGCATATTACTCGTAAACACAAAGATGTTCCCCACCTTATGCCTCCGCAACCCGCCGGCGAGGCCTCTGTTCGCTTTAATATCACACCACCAGCTCCAGCTTCACAAACACATAGCTGTAGCCTGGACCAACTTGTTTCATTAAGGGTCAGTGCGATCTGTATCAGAAGAAGCAGGATTTCTTACCGCCATGCCATTTTAAATGCGTCTATCTTTCTCAAACATGCATGAATTAGGTATTTTATTTAGTAACTAGCTTTTCTATGTGACTCTGATCCTATTAGCAGATGCTTTTAGGGGTAAAAGCTATCCTATATGTTAATCTTATGAATGATACTTTTTGTTCCGCCATGTAAACAGTAATCTTCATTTAAGAGTCCCGGGCAAGCTCGGCCGAATTTCACCTTCCCATACAAGCGGAGTTTCGTTCTCATTTTAAAACTAAGTGTTGGATTTTAATGAAACCTTGCATATTCGATAACATGAGGTATATCTAGGTCTGTAATTAGTTTATATAGCTCTCGTAAACGTAAACGAAATAGAGCAAAAACAAGTTTTCTGTAAAAAAACTTATATTCGCTGTATTTTTTTTACTATGGTATCTGAAGCTACATAAACTAATTACAGCCGGGCTAGCACATGTTTGGCGCGAGAGTTTCTCGTCACGACATAAAATACTCGACCCCCTTTAATTCATACAGAAAGACGGGTAGTCTATCTCGCGGCGAGATACTGTCGCGTCAATCATTAGGTAAGGGAAATTAGCTAAAATTACGGCATAATTAATGGAAGACTTTTTTAAATTGGGATATGTACGTTATGGACCGAAGTTATTTTTCATCAACCCTCCCCATCCCTCCCCCCTCTGCGTCACCCCCCCCACCGGGCCCGGGCCCGTAACCCGGTTTTTCTCAATTTTTAAGGAAACCGTTCAAGATACAGAAAAAGTGTGTAGGAACGAAGTAATCCTTTATAAATTTGCTATTAATCTCTTATAGACACTACAGTGCTATCACTTATAGTTTTTGTGCAATCTGTCACCAAAGATGCAAATTTTTTAGCATTTAACGTTTTTTTTCTTTTTTAAGATAACTTTTCTCAAAAAATACTCACGATATCGCCCAATTTTGTTTTATTTAAGTACCTAGTTAATATGCTCTTTAAAACTAAGTATTATTTATTATTAAACTCCTTCATTTGACGATTTTATGCCATTTTGAAAATACATCCTCGTCAAACATATTCAAAGTCAGCGAATATCCTTATTAACCACTTGTCTGTATGAATCGGACCCTAACCGAAATTCATACCTAAAGCACAACCCGAGGGTGAACCCACGATTTTCGACCACCACATACATATGAAAAGTAATGAGCGAAAGAAATATAGATAGATGGATTTTGCTGTTAGGACACTCTTTACGAATGGGAAACGTAAACATTTCAAAAGTTCCCTACGTGTGTCCAATGTATATGATTCCGTGGTTACTTTTTAGGTTTCCGTACCCAAAGTGTAAAAACGGGACTCTATTACTAAGAATCTACTGTCCGTCTGTCTGTCACCAGGCAACAACACGTGCGCTTGTTCTTTAAGAAATTCAGCACCTGAATAGATATTCAGGTCAATTTGGTATAAACTGGTCGGAATGTCTATCCTACCTATTCATAAACATTTGTCTTAAACTGAAACTGAAAAGTTCAGACTCAAGGTTTGTCAGGGAGCAATGGAACGCAGCATGCTGGATGTTCGTAGAACCGACCAACCGAGCATATTACATATAAACACCGCACTGCGATCCAAAACCGGTATTGTGGATGTGGGCATGAAGGTCGCAAAGCTATAAGTGGGCTAAATGGGGCTGGGCAGGGCACGTTGGCCGAATTAACGAACTAGCCACATACTGGATCCCACAGGATGGACCTCGGAGCAGAGGAAGACCAAAATAGAGATGGCAGGACACTTATTTAGAAAAGAAGTGGGAGTGTGCATTGGACAATTTGGATAGGACTAAATAGCGGTGAGAGGAAAGGCCTTTGCCGAGCAGTGGAACACTCTTATATATGTATAGGCTAGTAAAAAAATACACAAAATAGGTGACATAGACAATATCTAAATTAATTCCGTGACCATAAGAGGTTCAAGTGCTGAATATCTAAAAAAAAGGCATAGAGCATGTCGGGCCATGCTCATTGTAGGGCTCCGTAGTTACCCGTCCGTCACAATAGGCTGCCTTGAATGGAGCCTATTAGTAAGTAACAACATAACAGGCAAAAGGGAGTAGGTAAGAAGGGAAGTTTTAGCGATAAGTCAAAAACGACTTTTCATTGAATGTCTTTCTACAGCTCTACATTCACGATATTTTTTTTTGTTTTGAACCCACGGTTCAAATGATAGACTTATGTACGAAATATAATTTGATATTTACGAGTCGCTTTTCGGTGAAGGAAAACATCGTGAGGAAACCGGACTGATTCTAACAATGCCTAGTTCCTCCTCTGGGTTGGAAGGTCAGATGGCAGTCGCTTTCGTAAAAACTAGTGCCTACGTCAATTCTTAGGATTAGTTTGTCAAGCGTACCCCAGGCTCCCAGGAGCCGTGGCAAAATGCCGGGATAACGTGAGGAAGAAGGGGGTTCAAATGTTAGGCACACATTGCACTTGGCCGGTTTTTTTTTTAACCCATCGTAAATTTGAATGGTTTATGGTGGGCTACTCGACCAATCATATTGTCGCATTGCGTATGTTCTATCCCTCACGCGCGCACGCGGTAGGCCACTTCTATTATAGTACGATAACTTTTATTATTCGATGACAATACAGCCCATGAGAAAAATCTAAGATCATCAGTATTTTTGTTGAAATGTTTTCAATCCTCGATTTATCGTAGGAAATGTCAGAAACTGTTTAAAAACCTAATATATTTTTTTTTCGGTTGATTTATATTTTATATAGGTATATGTCCATGCCAAATTTCAGCTTTCCAGCACTAACGATCACGGAGCAAAGCCTCGGACAGACAGACAGACGAACGGACATGGCGAAACTATAAGGGTTCCTAGTTGACTACGGAACCCTAAAAAAGAAAAATCCTAATTCCCAACGATAGGCTACTCGCAAGCATGTAGACATCTCGGAAACCCCAGTATAACGTGACCGTGAGATTCGTAACAACCTATGCGTAATCGGAGAGCTTACTTA
Source organism: Cydia strobilella (assembly GCF_947568885.1). Taxonomy (NCBI): domain Eukaryota; kingdom Metazoa; phylum Arthropoda; class Insecta; order Lepidoptera; family Tortricidae; genus Cydia; species Cydia strobilella. The sequence goes on along the minus strand of NC_086049.1, from coordinate 1,604,490 downwards.
TACCGGTTTCTTTAGCCATTGACTCGCGTATACACAATACTTGGTTGTATGAAGTAACATTGAGAAGGTTGCATATACCTACCAAATTTTTCAAGCCCATTCTTTATTTATAATTTATAATTGATATAAAGTACATATTAATTACTTTCATTAGCTTTATGCATACTTACCTTATGAACTTCATCTTTAAGTTCCACATTTATTTCTATTAATACAAAAAAATACCAAAAAATTCATTAGCTATATGTGTATTTATTTATATGCATGCTGCGCCGACCCCAAGTGAATGGGACAAGGGCAAGCGAATGATGATGTGTATTTATTTATATTAAAAAGTATACAGAAATTTACAAACTTAAAACCTACATCTAAAAATTATGGATACTATATACTAGGGTCGACTCGACAGGTACCCGGGTAAACCTCTGGCGATGGATTGCCGGGACCGCTCGTCTCCTGGGAAGAGATATCCATTTGTCCTTAAGTCTGTAAACAACCCACCACTTTTATGATTTGGTACCTTAGCTACACGTAGCTAATATTGAATAATACTTCCATAAATATGGAAGTACAAGCTTCGAAGAGTCCTAAAGAAGTTGCATTTAATAACAAAAGTTAGGTACATATGAATATGAATATGCATTGAAATATTTAGAAACACTTTAATTTTCAAAAATACACATTCAAGCCTTATTTTTTTTCATAGTCCTCGAAATTCTACGTAAGTATGTATTAGGAAAAATGTACAAATATAATGTTACTGACTATGTATGTGATTACGCCGTATAAAAGGAACATCATTATAGTTCTTATCACCTGCGTCAGTGGTGTTCAGTACCACAATGGACATACCTTCTATTCACCGCAGTCACAAATTGATCCAGGTACTTGCTGGCGGTAGATTAAGCAATGGACAAGCCATGGTCTTGTCCAGTTCCCCTTTGGTAACTACCGTCAGTTAATAGGTGCAGTGATTTTAGAACCTAAATAAAGAGTTGTAAGTTGGTATGTCATTATTAAACAAGTATTAAGATCAAGATGGTGGTAAAGGTGACAAGAATGATTTGAGGAACAGTGCAACATTATATCTTTACTTTAAGATGTGGCGAGAATCCATCGCCATATTGAGGTTTGAGCTCGGCGTCGAATTCGCCACACAAATAGAGTGCCAATTTTTTGCGCACTCTATATATGTGACGAAACTCCTTGTTAGGCATATCGAATGGGTTGCATGCATCCCTTATGGCCCGTCGTTGCAGTTTTCTTTCCTCTTTTTCTTCAATAGCAGCAGCTGCCAAGAAGAAATGGTATCTTGCCATCCCTACAAAGAATGTATTGATAATATTATATGTAAATAAATGGAATCCAAATTGTATATATTATATTGAAAAAAAAAACATATACTTACTGATATTTAACTCCAAAAACTGGTATATTTCAAAATTTATATTCCACAAGTTTTTTTCGCTAATTTTAGCAGAACAAACGAAAGATGTACTATCCTCACAAAAAGACCTTAAACCAAACTTCACGGTAGAATATGATGGAACTTGCATTAATTCTAACTTAAGATCACATCAATGTACCATATTCTGACAAATAAATACTTTTCATTTCATTTCATTTCAAATCCCCTTCTAGTATTCAAGTCCATGTGTTTCCACTTATCGTGCCCAGTGAGCACTACGATAAATTAATCAAAGGCTAGCCGTCAAAAATCGACTATATGTCTAATTATCCAACAATCGTAGCCATTTACCGGCTATTGCTGTCAAAGTGGACAAACGTGTATAAAAATGTATAAATCTGGACAAGTGTCATATATATCATTTAACTTATCCACTTATCATCAAATTTTAAGGGGGAAATTTAGACAAATGACATATTATCCAACGACCATGTTATGCAGTATATCATTTACCGGCAATCGTTGTCAAAAGTGGATAAGACGTCAAAACTGGATAAAATGTCAGTTTTATCATCATTTATACAGCTATATCATTTATACAGTCGAGCATCATAGCCCGGCAGGAGCTATTAAAACATACAGGCTGCTCCAAAGTAAAAAATCGTAATTTGTTAATTTCTTCGTAACCGCTACACCTGTTGTTATAAATAATAAATAATAATAAATATTACAGGACATTCTTACACAAATTGACTAAGTCCCACGGTAAGCCCAAGGAGGCTTGTGTTACGGGTACTCAGACAACGATATATATAATATATTAATACTTAAATACATAGAAAACACCCATGACTCAGGAACAAATATCTGTGCTCATCATACAAATATATGCCCTTACCGGGATTCGAACCCGGGACCATCGGCTTCACAGGCAGGGTCATTGCCCACTAGGCCAGACCGGTCGTCAAGTGTGTTATGATACTTGGTATACTGATTCTAAATACCCTAATGCATATAGACATTTCGGCTTTGTCCAATGGCTAAGGACACTCTGTATATGTACGTCTACGTACATGATGGCCCAGAAATACGTTGGCTTATTTTTAGGAATATTGTTCTTACTTGTCAAAATACAAAATGTTAAAACTACTATAAAATGTATTATGTTCAAAATATTTTTCTTAAGCTTTGATACACAAACGCAAACGTTTGTAAATATTATCAACATGCCGCAGTAAAAACTTTTTCAACGAATTTTGGGGCCATCTGGTACATTGAAAAAAAAAAAAAACATGAAATAAAACTATGATTGAAAGATTGATAGATTGATGATGAGATTGATGAGTAACTATCGCAGTAACCGAAGACAATAAAAGAAAAAATCCTTAAAAATGGTCCGACATCTTTCTGGTAGGTACACAATAAAATAAAATATGATGGTTTCCATTATTTGTGGATTCCATGCCATATCCTTACACAATAACATCTGTTCCTTTTAACACATCCATTTCCGCAATAAAATTACTTTTAGTTTTTGTTATAGATTTAACCGGGTTTGATTCCTCACCGTGAGGTTTTTGTTCAAAAATCTGTGAATGCGGATTTTACGGTTTCTCTATTTGTATTTTTTTTTAATCTTTACTCCTAAAACAAATTTCCATATTATGCCTCGTAAGTAATTTGACAGATCTTGTCACATATCCCCAAACTACCATAACCAAGAAAACGAGAAGCTTCGTAATACATTTCAGCCCCAGACTTACAAATGTCTGGACGCGTTCCAAGAACTTTCGTTTCTGTAGAAAGTCTTACCTACTAACGGCAACTTAACTGGCCCTCGGTGAACCTTATATCTTGTTAATAGAGTCTAGGAATGGTCAGTTATCGGTGCGGCGGATGGTTTCGATGTAGACAGGTAAAGAGAAGAAAGGCACGTAAATTCGTTTTTCATGAGGGTATTCGCATTTACTTTCCCTGTGTTGTAAGGCTAGACGGGCTTTGTAAATATAGTACCTACGTCTCTTGGGCTAGATTGAATAACTGAAACATGCAAACTGGCGTTATAGTCCGACTTATTTCCCTTCTTCTTCGCCTGGCCTTTTCCCATATAATTTGGGGTCGGCTATTCGAAAGTATACAATACAATACATTACAAATCCTCTCTATTGCACAACCTCAGAATAAATGTACATGGAAACACAAATAATACAATAGGTAAGTATGTACATTTATAAGTATGGTCCCAACCGAAAGAAAGCTAGAAATTGGCATATAAGGAGAAGCAACTTGTCAACTGGATACTGTTTGCAGTTTGTCATTGTCAGTTTGTCATGTAACAAGTTTACACAAAATAGGCATAACAAAGTAAAAGATGTAAGTTACCCCCGCACCCCCCGAACGAACTTACCCCCTAATAGAGATCTCTTCCAGCTAACTTTTGAGAAAATGAGACAGGAACAAACATTAAAAAGTGAAAGACAACTAAAAATTAACATGTATGTGACTATATTAAAATTCAGTTTGTCATTGGTTTTAGAAGAATAGTTAGTTACAAAAAACTTTCAATTACTTAACAAATATTCTCCATTAAATTTTCTACAATAAATATGTATATAGTGATTTATGTTGCTAGAACTTTAATTTTTAAAATTATGGCATCGTGCAGTTCGCTGTACCGATACCCGCCTATATTACCCGCTTCGTAAAAATGAACCATGAAAACATACACAATTGATTTGACCCAAGTGATTTTAACAGTCAATGTATGTATGCCTGTATGGGTATACAGGCATACACACATTGACCGTTAAAATCACTACGCTTCCCCTAATCAGGTGGAAAAAAAACTTTCAAAAGAATTTTGTGAAAATCTGTTGAAAACACGCAAAATAACACGCACAGTGAGTGTTCGTAAATATTTTACGCAAAAACGCGAGAGCTCCTAAATAAGCGACGGTAATGAGCAAGGTAATCGAATGAAGAACGCGAATGTCTCCTGTTGATTACGAGTCAGTTTATTTTTCCCTGTTTTAAGCACAAGTGCGTAAATTACGTAATTAATCAAGTCATTAGCGATGCTTGCGCTGTGTTGGGTTTACATGAGCATAGTGATTGATGATTAACTCTAATTAGATTCCCTTTCTGCATACAGATGATATTATATTTTAGTACACTATTATTAGCCATTATAGGTCTACCATTTATCTCAGGCGGTTGGTAAAGAAGTTGCGCAGTGAGTTTTGGGACTACAATTAAAATATTATATATTTACTTACTTAACATCTTAACATAATACACATACAAAGCGCTGGTGGCCTAGCGGTAAGAGCGCGCGCGGCTTTCAATCCGGAGGTCGCGGTCGAATGAGTTTTTCGGAACGGAACTTATGTACGAACTACGAAATATTTTGATATTTAACAGTCACTTTTCGATGAAGGAAAACATCGCGAGGAAACCGGAGTCTCATGCTTTTAAAATAATCAGAAGTTTTTTTTATGGTTTTAATTAATCACATTTTTTAAGGCTTCACATGGTTATCTATATATATAGGTAACTATTACGCGAGGCCGATTTTTGTTCATCCCATCAGATCTACAGTTATGGTTCCATTTTAATAAATTATATGTCATTAGATTCGTCTTATGCTACAGATTTGCAATAAGCTCTTAGTTTTTTGATTTTTTTCCGAAAAAGTACAAAAAAGTTAATTTGAAAAAATGTACCACGTGACCTTTGTTCTGACTTAAGATTGAATTGAATTCAAACCTATATCCAATGTATGTAAGGTATCCAATCCATTCAAATATTTGTTTTGAGACTGTAACATGCATACACCACACTAAAAAATATATTAAAACACCATAAAATTTTATTATTGTGTTTGACAACATGTCAGACATGTGTCATCCACATCGTACTCATCAAAATGACACGTTTATTTTATTGTGGCTTGGTACATAGAAGGTAGAGGATCCTATAGAAGTAGCGTACCGCGTGCGCCCGTGAGGGATAGAATTTGTAGCCCACCAGGCCACCATAAACCATACAAATCGGTCAAAAGCATCTATATTTACTTCAAAAAGCACGTACGGCGAGGTTTGTTCTTATGAGGATATTAAATGATGTCGGATCTTTAAGGTAAACGGTCAGCCAATGGGGTTGGCAACTGTCAAAGGTTTGCAGAGATGGCGCCATCATAGCTTGCCCCTTTTTCTATAAGATTTGGCTTAAAGGGCTGGCATCCAGGGCATTAAAAAAACAAAAATTTGACACAATTCTAGGGATTGACAGGGCAAGCTATGCTGGCGCCCTCTGTTAATTATTTCGACCGGCCAACCCCATTTTCCGCATCGGTCCGCGCCCTTGGTGCAGTGCGGCGTATGTGCGATCGTGTGTAAAAGCCGTAACAAACTACCGCACCGCACCGCGATCTTGGTGCGCCACACCCATAAGTGAGAGCGAGAAAGATAATATTTCGAACAGCCGTATTGGTGCGGTCAAAATATCTCTTTCTCGCTCTAACTTATAGCTGCGTCCTTAACGTATGTACAGTGACAACCTTGCACACTATCGATACGTGCGCCGCACCGCACCAAGGCTGCGGTGAGGTGTGGTAGTCTCTAACGGATTTTACGATAGTCTGTTAAATACGGCTATAATATTTCTTTCTCGCTCTAACTTATAGCTGCGTCCTTAACATACGTACGGTGACCACCTTGCGCACTATCGATACGTGCGCCGCATCGCACCAAGGTCGCGGTGAGGTGTGGTAGTCTCTAACGGCTTTTAAGATAGTCTGTTAAAAACGGCTATAAAGCGGCTAATACATTACCGCACCGCACCAAGGTCATTGTGTGACGCACCCATAAGTAAGAGCGAGAAAGCAATATCTCTTTCTCGCTCTTACTTATAGGTGCATCGCACAATGACCAGTGCGGTGCGGTAATGTGTTAGGCGCTTAAGGTGGGCTGCCGTACGCCGAGAGCGAGAAAGAGATATTTTGACGGTACCAAGGTCGCGGTCCAGTCGTACATACTTTCAAAAGAGTAAATTAAAAAAAAACTAAATTAGGTTCAAGGGCCTGACACTCTTTGATAGAGAAAGATAGTCTTATTGCGATTCCTATAAGAGGAAAAAGAAAGTGCCAAGCTTTATCTTTATCACCGACCGGGCATTTTTTCATGGTCGGGTTTGCTATGATGGCATAACCCGACCATGAAAAAATGCCGAATGAAATGGAGGCGATGGCGAAATACCGAAATTTATAAGTAAAAGAGAAAAAACCGGCCAAGTGCGAGTCGGACTCGCCCACCGAGGGTTCCGTACTTTTTAGTATTTGTTGTTATAGCGGCAACATAAATACATCATCTGTGAAAATTCAAGTGTCTAGCCAGGTACCAGGTAGCACAGGTTCGTGAGATACAGCCTGGTGACAGACAGACGGACAGCGGAGTCTTAGTAATAGGGTCCCGTTATTACCCTTTGGGTACGGAACCCTAAAAAGGATTATGCTGCCATACATGAAACTGTCAATACATGAATGTCTTTTTCTTACCCCTGGTCGCTCGGTTTCATGTCTATAACTACGTGTATTTATATACTAAGTCTATTATTAGGTCAGAGGGTCTACCGCGAAAACCGAAATTCGCAAATTGCGGGGATCTTTCTCTTTTACTCCAATGAAGGCGTAATTAGAGTGACAGAGAAAGATGCCCGCAATTTGAACTTCGATTTTCGCGGTATAGCCCAGACACGGAATGTCACGGAATGTTTGTAAAATGTTTGTAAACTTCAGTCTTATAAATAATAGGAAAAAGAGAATTAAATATAAATTATACTCTAGCCTTTAGAAATTTTAGGCATGAGAGCCAAATGACAAGAAGGCATCCTATCCACGAAATCTTGATTTACCGTATCATATCGCGGTCGCGTATCATGATTTTTAGTTTAGACAGATGCGAAAAGATAGACAATAATTATGTCTTTTTTTCATCAAAACTAACGATCACAAAACATGCTGGTAGGTGCTACGCGACCGAAATATAATACGCTAAAATTATACAAACGTGTCGCCATTTTATAAGAAACTAGCTTTTGCCCGCGACTTCGTCTGCGTGGAATTAGTAATTTGGGTTAACTTAATTCTTAAACAAATCTGCTTTTTAATCCATCCTTTTTTCACCCCAAAATTGGTCCACACTATACATTTCCACCCCATTTTTTACACCCTTAAGGGATGATTTATTGAAAGTGACAGCCAGTGATTCATCTGAAGACGTCACATTTCCTGATTTCATTAAGCGTTCAGTCTTAGGCTGCCTGTCCACAGGAGCGGAGCGAGGTGGCGAAGCGATGAGCGAGGAAAAATCTCCGCTCTGAAATTTTAATGAAATTCTATTGCTGGATTTTTTTCCTGCTTACCGCTCCGCTCCAGTGGACAGGCAACCTAACTTTTAGAACCATACTCTAGCGGCGTGTTGACGCCGCAACGGGTCTCTAGTCCTAACATAATGATTAACAAAAAAGTTTAAAGAATTTCAAATAAACAGTTCCTCCTCTTTGGCTCTTCCTCTTTGGTTATCAATCACCTGCCACAGTATTTATGAAGTAAACTCAAAGTAAACGTGTTTTGATTAGTAATTGTCACTTGTCAAAGAAAATAAGAATATGACAGTAAGGTATTTAATGTGGGGTCACCACACTTCGGTATTTTAATTATGTGTTATTAGAAAATTTGCTATAATTAAATACAGCTAATTTTAACAATGAGGTTAATTTAACTGAGTTACAATCAAGTGTTTTGTATTACCAATTTGAAGATCAGCGCTAGGCAAGCCAGGCTAGCACCATGCTGAGTCGGGACCATTTCGTGGCTTATATTATTTATGTTGTGTTTCCTATGTACGTGTTTTTCTCTTTTTTGCCACGAATAAACGCTATCCATCTATCTATCTAAGTCACCCTGTATGTATCACCAACTCTCCCGCCGCCGGTACTTGTACAAGCATAACTAGAGGCAGAGAGCAGCCTGTCACCAGCCCTAATGCGTTCTAATGGAGGCAATTTGGCGTGTTTTGTCATTAGGAGTCAGTTTGGCGTGTTTCGACGACGTTTCGTCGCGGCTGCCGGCGGCCGCTAAATGTTGCTGCGGTAAGAGCTTCGGTAACGCGATTCCTATTAAAGTCAAAGTCAAAGTCAAATCAAATATAGTATACATGCAAATATACAATAATTAATAGTACTTACATTACAATAATATTTTACATTTAGTTTACAAAAAAAAAAGAATATATTAAATTATTATTTACAGCCGCACCTGATCATTCAGTTTACCGAATTAATAAATTAAATTAAATCATGAAATAAAACTATGAAAACGGATTATATCGCGTATATTGAATTTATAATACACGGGTGACACCCGTTGACCACGAACGCTGTAAAGGGTTCGAAACGTTGGGATGTATTATAAATTCAATATACGCGATATAATCCGTTTTCATCGTTTTATTTCATGAGTAACTATCGCGGTAACCGAAGACAATATTAAATTAAATCATCTTAAAAAAACATAAATACTAAATGTAAATCTAAATAAAAAATATAATAAGTAATTCTAATGTCTAATCTAGTGCCTTTGCAAAATATTCGTCAATTGTATAATAAGGTCTGCTTGTGTATATGTGTGTGTGTGTGTGTGTGTGTGTGTGTGTGTGTGTGTGTGTGTGTGTGTGTGTGTGTGTGTGTGTGTGTGTGTGTGTGTGTGTGTGTGTGTGTGTGTGAAATGAAATTTGGAAAGAACGTAGTTTGCATAAATGCAATTTTTAAATTCGAAGTCGAAAATGATCAGCTTGTAGGGTAAGTAAATACATACAGGGTGACCTTAGCCATTGGACAAACCCTGAAATCCCACGTAGGGTTACTTCTCAGGAATGCTCTAAGGCTAATATTTTTTTAATAAGAACAAAAAATAAAAATAAAAATTTTTCAAACAAAAGTTATTTAGACAACAAAAAGAAACACACTGTATTAATCATTGGCAATGCTTTTGACAATTTGTTTGATAATATGCGGCAATGATGTCATTTTTGTAAAAAGTCAGAATCTTATTTGTGTCGTAAATAAAAAAGATAATCAAAAAGTTCGAAGAAGGTTTCATACTATTTATTACCTCAGGAGCTACTAACACATACAGGTTGCTCCAAAGTAAAAATTCGTAATTTCTTTACCGCTACACCGGTTGTTATGATACTTTGTATACTGGTTCTAAATACCCTAATGCATATGTACATTTCGGCTTTGTCCAATGGCTAGGGACACCCTGTATATACTTAGTAGTCAGATGGACCAAATACATATTACGCGAGGTCTCTATTCTGGGCGACCCACAACTTAGTTTATTATAAAACCGGGATCTACTTGTCGATACGATTTGACAGTTCTGGGCCAATACCAATAATACCCTTCGAAAAATGGGCCCCAGAATCGACAGTTTATTTATTGTATTTCAAACCTATCGGAAATGAAGTATCCCAATCATGGAAAAAGGGCAACGTCCGCAAGGCGCCATTTCTTACACTTCTCACCTTCTGTCATCCGAGACATCGGAAGGTAGTTCACCGAGCACTTCATTTCCGTTGCATCCGGTGTTCGAAATTCGAATCGTATTCCTGTCCACCAATAACAACCAGTTCGATATGATCTCTGACTGCGCATAGTTGTTAAAGATCTTGATGTCTCTTTTAGATTGGTTAGGTGGAGGTGTGAGATGGGAATATAGTCCTGTATAAAACGTCGCGCAGAGAATCGGCGTGACAGTCAGTGTGGCACTTTACGAAATCAAATATAATAAGGAATCGGCCTCGTTCAGGGAGGTTGGTGTATGTGTGTGATGTGTGTTTGCGTGCGTGCGTATTGGCGTGTTGGCGTTTATCCCAGCTTTTCGCCACGGCTCATGGGAGCCTGACGTCCGCTTGGAAACTAACCCCAAGAATTGGCGTATGCACTAGTTTTTACGAAAAAACTAGGTTTTCGTAAAAACAAGGTGTGGACACCCAGAGGGGAAACTAGGTCTTACTTAGAATAGTCCGGTTTCCTCAGGATGTTTTCTCTTTACCAAATGATACGAGTATATTAGTACATAAGTTCCGAAAGACTCATTGGTAGGTAACGAGCTGGGGTTTGAACACTCTGAACCTGCGACTTCCGGATTGAAAGTCACACACTCTTACTCGGTTACCAGTGCCTTTTAGTTTAAAAAAAAGCTCCTAAATCGTTTAATTTCAAAGTGGTTCAAAAACAATATCACACAAAATGTTTCCTTGAGTTTACGAAATGTTTATTGGACAACTTGAACTTATTTCTACTCGTAGTTGGACAACTAGAACTCATTTCTACCTTCCGTCGCGTTATTCTTGTAGTTGACAACTAATTTCAGCGTTATTACGAAACAGCGCCGCAGCGCAGACATCTTAAACTTTCTTATAATGCTATCTTATCTTAAGTTCTTCTTTGTCCTTTGAGTAATACAAGTTAAACTGGGTTCACGCGGATGCTGCAATATTATTTTTTTGGTAAGTTATTTTAATTATGTAGGTAAATCGTAAGTAGGATAAATTAGAGTTTTGAATGATTCACGGTTAGTTTCACTAGACTTATATTGACCGGGATATAGACCGTGATTACCTTTTGTATTATTTGTGAGCTCCCGATATTTCGACGCAGTTACATGCATCATGTTCACGGGTGACTGAAGATAGCGGGTGGGTGTCAAAGTTGTGTAGACAGCGCTCTGTCTACCCTCATTCTTGCGCGTCGGCTGCGTTCACTTTCAACGTTACCCACGGTCGCATTCACACTTGTTGGTCCGGTCGCGTTCACAATCGTTGGTCTGTCCAAACACACTACACTCACGGTGTCACTATGCGTGTTTGATTCGGATATCACTGGTTTTTTACACAAACAAATCACAGGATTCCACACATTTGACAATTGACAGTATACACACACAGTACAGTTTGATATCGGGAGCTCACAAATAATACAAAAGGTAATCACGGTCTATATCCCGGTCAATATAAGTCTAGTAGGATAAATGCTACTTCTGTAGTGATATCATAACCATAATGCTGTTTTAAATAAAGACGTGTTTTCTATCTATCTATCTAGCCCTTTTATTCTGAGCTAGAGTATGTCCCGTAGCTCAGTGTGCCGCTTGGCAAAGGCCTCCTCTAGCTCTTTCCATTGAGGTCTGTCGTCTTTGAGGTCCACGACAGACGACAGACCTCAAAGACGTGTTTTAGTCTAGAATAGAATAGAATAGTTTATTTCACAAACAGTTTTACAAAAGTTGTAAAAACTTAAGGCGGTTCCCTGAGCCAGAAGGCGAAAAATCTCCTTATATGATCATGTTTTTCTAAGAGGCATTGATATTCGTAGACGTGAAAAAAATATATGTAGTTCTTGACTATATTATCTTTAATATCATAGCTTCCGATACACGAATTATGACACTTCGCTCGATACAATTAATTCCCAAAGTAACCTCTAACTGAGACTTTTAATCCAACTTTACTCGGTAATTTATTATGTGATACTTTAAACAAAAAAATAAGAAAAAACAATTATAACTTGAATAGTAATATCATAGCTCTCGAATTTCGATATTGTAAGGTAACGTTTTTAAAATAAATAAAAATCGACAAAATTCGATTAAAATTGACACTTGGCGCGCATAATCTTTCCCGTTCTTTCTTGCGAAATGAGACAGTGACAGCGGAAAACCGATGGAACGGCCTTAAGAGTTAAGTCATCATCTTCCAGGCAAATGCCGCTGCATTTTTCTACGACTTACTTGGGGAGCTGAAGAGGTCCATTTGAGAACTTAGAAATTTTTGCACGGGGACTCATTTTTACTATTTTATTATTCTACTATTCTATTCTGTAATATATAAGGAGTACTTCTATAGTGCTGAAATTTTCTGTTTCTCAACTGATGTAAAGGACAACATTCTTGAATTAAATTAAAGCTATTAAAGTACGCCCATAAAGTTTTATTTATTTATTCTAAACTTTATTGCACAAGAACAAGTAAAAAGTACAAAAGGCGGACTTAATGCCGCGGGCGGTCCCACTAGACTTATATGACACTAAAAAAGTTTACTCGCTCAGGAAAGTAATAAAAGTGGAAACGATAGTTACATTCTGATACTTTTGCGGAGAGCTGGGTACATTCCTTGGGAAAATTCTGGTTTAATAGATATATTTTAACTAAAGAGACACCAATGGTAAAAAAAATAGAAAATACCTACTAATAAATGATGTGTGACAAATCGTCAAAGTTTAAATCTTAGCTACTTACTCGTAACATTTTAAACTCCCATCAAACTAAGCTAAATCAAACGACTTAAGCTGTTAAACTTAACTTTTAGTTATAAAACCATTTATAAGAGTTTATGTCCTCTTAAATAAGTTTGTAACAGTTTAAATCGTGAATAGAGTAGTAAAAATGGAAGTTCCCATCACAGCAGAAACGCTAAGCGCACTACTTGATTCCCCAGCGACCGCAAATACCCTGTATGTTCCCTGTATGTACGGATAAATAAAATGTCTCCGTCTGTCTGCTATCTGATCCCAGTGGGAAATAAGATCTGCTTTGCTTTGACAAACATTTTTTTTTTTTTTTTTTTTATGAAATAGGAGGCAAACGAGCAGACGGATCACCTGATGGAAAGCGATTACCGCCGCCCATGGACACCCGCAACACCAGAGGGGTTGTAAGTGCGTTGCCGGCCTTTAAGATGGGAATACGCTCTTTTCTTGAAGGTTTGAAGGTCATATCGGTCCGGAAATACCGCAGGCGACAGTTCATTCCACAGTTTAGCTGTGCGAGGCAGGAAGTTTCTAGAGAAACGTACAGTTATGTGTCTGTACAGTGTAAGAGCTAGTGCCAGGCCAGTCAGACTCAGTAGTCTGACTGGTCTGGCATTATATAGCTACTAGCTTTTGTCTGCGACTTCGTCTGGGTGGAATCAGTAACAGCAGCTGGAGTAAGTTTGGAGCCTGGAGAAAGTCTAATAGCAATCATTCAATTTGAGCATATGCACAACAATTATCAGGCAATTCATTAATTATCTCAATTCCACCCAGTTTTTCACCCTCTTAAGGGATGATTTTCGGGGTAAAAACTATCCTATATCCTTCTCCGGGACTCAAACTATCTCTATGCCAAATTTCAACTAAATCAGTTTAGCGGTTTAAGTGTGAAGAGGTACCACACATACAGACAGACAGACAGACAGACTTTGGCATTTATAATATTAGTATGGATTTGCAAATGCTTATTATCTCTCACGAAACGGCGATGGTAAATGACTTTAGATTGAGAGGCTGTTTGTGAGTTTGCGCATAAGAATAAAATGCTTCGAATCATCTCCAAATGAGGGCTATCGTTTTTTTGCTCACCAGTTGGCGCCTCTGTTGATGGTGGTCCAAAAGACTATAGAACAGCTGTCAGTCATTGAAGTGACAAATGACATTTGACATTTCGAACTATGGAAAAGACCACCATCTACACTAGCGCCCCTAGCGGCGAATTCATACGCGATAGCCCTCATTGTATAGACCTGATTAAATTGTGGTTTCATTAGAAGGATTGAAGGACACCTTTGTTTACCACAAAAGTAAAGATGTATCGATAAATTTAGGCACTTGGCCGTTACTATCTATTTAATGCTGACATAATAAGTTCATCCCACTAGCTACATCAATAAAAAACAAAGGAAAATTTTAGGGCCAACCTGCCCGCGCAGCATGGTTCTCCTATCACTAAGTCCGTCACTTTCGCACTCACATACTTGTTAGAACGTGACAGGCATGGTGATAAGCGTACCGTGCTACGACCCCTGTATACTTATTATTATGTTTTACTAATAGGGGTACTATCATTTCGTCCAAAGCTTTGTGTAATAGTGCGTCACTTGTGAACATGTCATACGATAATCAGCAACATACGAGGGCTCAATATATCCATTTTAAGGCGGTTCCCTGAGCCAGAAGGCGAAAAATCTCCTTATATGGTCATATTTTTCTAAGAGGCGTTGATATTCGTAGACGTGGAAAAAATATATGTAGTTCTTGACTATATTATCTTTAATAACATAGCTTCCGATACACGAATTATGACACTTCGCTCGATACAATTAATTCCCAAAGTAACCTCTAACTCGGACTTTTAATCCTACTTTACTCGGTTATTTGTTATGTGATACTATAAACAAAAAAAGAAGGAAAAACAATCTTAACATAAATAGAAATTTCATAGCTTTAGAATTTCGATATTGTAAGGTAACGTTTTTAAAATAAATAAAAACCGACAAAATTCGATCAAAATTGACACTTGGCGCGTATGTTCTTTCCCGTTCTTTCTTGCGAAATGTGACAAAGACAGTGGCAAACCGATGGAACGGCCTTAAGCGTGACTGCCAACCCTCGCTCTTATCGCGCGACGCAGGCCTCTGCCTGTACTTATACTCGTAGACCGGGAGCCGAATAGAAGATTATATTGTGTCATCGAATACACGAAGCGGCTCCAAGTAGAGGAAAATAACGTTGATAGTAATGTATTGCGACATTACGCTAGCAAAGGTGAAAATAAATCGTATGATGGATGTGTTAAAATAGTAAATTGTATGACTAGGGAATAAAACGATCCATTTTAGGTGAGGCGTGCATATAGCTAGTCGAGCCGGAACGGCGAGGGTCGATAGGCACAGCGAGGTTAAAATGGGTTTTATTACCGAGTTATACACTCTACTTTTCACGTTGAATAAAAAAAACAACAGGTAGGTACTTATTTTATATTTCATGAAATATTAAAAGTACAATTGGTACAATGTTTAATATGTAGAGCTATGTTTTTCCCGGGTAGATTAATTGTATTCTGAGTCAATTGGGGAGGCGAAAGACGTATTCCGGGCAGATTTATTGAATTCTGATTCGATTCGGGAGTAAATGTATGCGATATCAAAAATATGTATACATATTTTCCCTAGGGACTAAAATACGATTTTTGCCCCGCTTTACAGGTCTAATATGAAGCACTTTTAGAGCATGAGAAGTGAAAAAGATTTTTTTTTGTTTCTTAATTTTTATAGAGGCTTCCGTACACTCGTGGTGACGATGCCAGCCTCATACGGGAGTTCACGTGTGTAACTAACCTTCAGACCTAAGTTCCAGATATTGTTTATAATATGTAAACATTTTCTCAGCACCTTCTGATAGCGGTTGAGAAAGCAAGCTATTCAAGGATAATGCGCTGTCCAAAATATTTCCTAAAATGTTTTTCCGCTCCACTTGGCCTCTAGTGCATTCTATAAATATGTGGACTAAGGGCTTATATTCTGTTACAATGCTCACACAGGTTTGTATCTCTTTTTTTCATGAGGTGATAAAATTTATTACACGGAATATGTCCCGAACGCAGACGTAAACTTTGTATGGTAAACTGTGTAGGTCGGAACATTTTTCAAAGGCGCTTTTTCTATTGACAAAAATGGCTTGCTAAACTATATCTATATATTGCTGATTTAACATACGAATATGGAAAAATTAAGGCACACTAATTACATGCTATATAACATCCAGCACTTACTTTACATAATATGACGGTTAAATATTTGTTTATAGCTCGCCCGTGTAAGTCCATTAGAACTTTCTAATAAAATATTTAATGGGGGATTAAACTGCTAATGGACTCAGATATACCTACAACGTTTGCCCTCGTTTTTGGCTGCACTGGTAAAGTAGAAAAGCCTGTATATGAGGCATAATTTAGCGAGTAACACTTTTATTTTATTTTTTTGCTAATAGATTCTGGTGCGTTATTAGAAAACTAATAAATTTAGGGCTATGTATATTATGTTGCTATATATTCAATTCAATTCAATTTATTTATTACATAAAGATAACAATGATCTTAATTTTTGTTAGTATATTCTTAGAAATAATATTAGTACTTAAAAATTAAATTCGATTTTACATTTAAAATTATTTCATTAATTACAGGACAACACACATGATTAGCAATCATCTTTAGGATGCTGTTTGGGCTGTCCCTCGTTCTGCTCAGCAGAGACGCTGCATTTTTGCGCAAGATTGCTGCAAACCCATCGGTGCGTGACTCCGCGAACATGGTGGATGCGCTGCAGAATTTGGGCAGGTCAATTCACACATATAGAACACATTTAAAAGACATCGATAAGACTTAAAATTGGCAGATCTCGTACCCCCGGCACTAATTTTGTTCAAATTCTTCTTCTGTAGGCCTAGCAAATTATAGGCGCAACAGTATCTCGCCGCGAGATAGACTACCCGTCTTTTTTTCTAACTGTATTCATTAAAGAGGGACGTGTAGTCTATCTCGCCGCGAGATACTCTCGCGCCAATCATGTGCTAGTCCGGTGAGATCTAGTAAGTAGTTTTTTTGAATACGTCACAAATCTCAAACCGCAATTTACCTTTCACTTACGTTTCACATAAAAAATACATTGTTTAAATTGTGTAATGTACGGAACCCTCGGTGCGCGAGTCCGACTCGCACTTGGCAGGTTTTTTTTAATAGAAAGTGATTCAAGAGGAAGGTTTATATGTATAATTTGTACAGGTTATGTGTAAATAAGTTGAACTACCTGTGCGAAGCCGGGGCGGTTCGCTAGTACATAATAAGATAAAAACGTACATACCTACTTGTACTAACAAATAAACGCACTTGACAAAGATTAAACATTCACAAAGTAAGGATCTGGATGAAATATCAAAAAGCAAAAATAATAAGATCCCATGGCTGTTATGAATAAATAAAACTCCAAAGGTTTAAGAACCACTCGCGATGGATATGAATAAGATAACGCCCGGAAATATGTCGCTCCAGAGCGGGAAGTATGGGTTTCCACCCCCTGAGCAGGATCAGGGGATTATTCGATTAAGCTGCGTAAACTTCCCTCAATATTAGATAGATATACAGGACTACGAGGTTATGCTGTCAACGGTAATGCTGTACGTTGCGAGACCGGTATTATTTATTTAGCAAGACAGTTCGTAATAACCTATAAAGTATTACTATTCAGAATGTACAGTCAGCAAACCAATTAGCTTAACTCCCCTGCATACAAATATGTATGAATTGTTACACATAGGTTAGTTATTTACGCGAGCAAATTGTTGATCAATACTTGCTTTCCATGACACTGAATAAACCCAAATTGTAGAAATAAAACTAAGATTTTCCAACTATTTTAGTACTTACTTATCAACATCTTCCTCGCGTTATCCCGGCGTTTTTGCCACGGCTAATGGGAGCCGGGGTCCGCTTGACAACTAATCCCAAGAATTTACGTAAGCACTATGTTTTTACGAAAGCGACTGCAATCTGACGTTCCAACCCAGAGGGGAAACTAGGCCTTATTAGGATTAGTCCGGTTTCCTCACGACGATTTCCTTCACTGAGAAAAGCGACTGGTTATTATATCAAATGATATTTCGTACATAAGTTCCGATAACCTCATTGGTACGAGCCGGGGTTTGAACCCGTAGCCTCCGGATTGAAAGTCGCACGCTCTTACACTTAGGTGTAATAGCGTTAGTCGTTAGTCTGCGCTAGTACTAACAGTCATAGGTATACGTACATATGAAATCAATATAAACTCAAACGGAGAATTTTAACTGTTCAAATTTTGCTCATGCTTACTGTACGCCTCGCCTCCTTGCACATAAAAAAATAAAAATAAAAAATGTTTTATTGCCAATATCAGAAAAAATAAAAAACATTGCACAAGAGACAAAACAAAAAACACAATACACTTAAATTTCACAAAAACATTATAGAAAACATGCACAGAAAGAAAAAAAAAGAAAATTGAACAGCAAACTACATCTAGGTCTGTGTGTGGTATAGGCAATGGGTACCAGTCTCAGCTTTTGCTAGATATATGTGGATTTTCCAGCGCTGATTTTCAGACGGGCCCCTTTTGGTCGGTCGTTACACATCCATTGCTCAAAACCAGTATGTACCTATACTGGTCATATTTATATTATATACATAACGGCTTATCTTACAGTGTCGGGTGCAGCGTCAATATAACGCTATAAAAGCTGCGCTTGGCTATTTGAGATATGGCCGTCAGCTTACGAACGCGAGAATCGGTATCATCATCGTTCATTTTACGATTATTTCTTATTTTGTATCCTT
Organism: Cydia strobilella; assembly: GCF_947568885.1. Taxonomy (NCBI): domain Eukaryota; kingdom Metazoa; phylum Arthropoda; class Insecta; order Lepidoptera; family Tortricidae; genus Cydia; species Cydia strobilella. The sequence goes on along the minus strand of NC_086049.1, from coordinate 1,585,837 downwards.
CTGTATTCGTCGCTCGTTCTTTACTCGTCTTGTTCGCTTTTTGTCATAATCTTCTTCGGTCATATTCTGTAATTTATCTGTGTTTAATTTGTTTTTCGTCATGGTCTTCCAGTCACATTCGTCATTCGTCGTTTTCGTTTTTTATCTCAATTTATAATTAATTTTATACTTATCACCGAATTTTTTTTGACTAGTTCGGGTCGGGGCACATTCTTAACAAGTCTTTTTCGTTTTTGGTCGCGTTCTGAGTTCGTCACTCGTCTTCGTCTCCATCTCAAAACAAATGAAGACAAGACGAGCGATGATGATAGCAGGTCAGGCGGCTTAGCCAAGGCGACAATTGCGCTTCGCCATCGAATCGCTTTGTGTCTCTCTATCACTCTTCCATATTAGTGTGACAGGGACAGTTGCGTTTCGTTTGCTACGGAGCTACTAAAACATGAAGGACTACTTTGTACAGTATAAATAACATCTCCATATTACTTTACTCATGTTTGACAAATAAATTATCTTTATCTTTAAAGATTGGCATGTTGTCTACGGGGCCAGAGCAACAGTATCTCGAGGGCTTTAAGAGCAATTTATTTAACCTTGAACATATACAAGGGACCATAATTTTTTTCCACGCTGTATAGAGCAGCGTTAGACAAGCGATCCGAAGTCAGTGTAATATATTATAGGATTTGCTGTTTTTCAGTCTTTCGCTCGCATGCCCTAGCCAAGCTTTGAGAGTAACACTGCACTTTGGCACTCCTTGCTATCTCACGAGATTTTACAACCCGTTTACGATGGAACTCGTAAGTGTAAAATTAACTTTTACGTCGGGCGATAGAAGGTAGTGCTAGTGCTTAGCTTTATAGATAACTAGCTTTTGCCCGCGACTTTGTCTGCGTGGACTTAGTAACAGTAGCTAAAGTAAGTATAGCGCCTGGAAAAATTCTCTAGCAATCATTCAAATTAAGCATATTATGCACACAAATTAGGCACTTCATTAATTATCTCAATTCCACCCCGCTTTTTAGTTTCTTAAGGGATGATTTTCGGGATAAAAACTATCCTATGTCCTTCTCAGGGACTCATCGATTTAATCGATCGAATCGATTCAGCGGTTTAAGCGTGAAGAGGGAACACACAGACAGAAGACAGACAGACAGACTTTCGCATTTATAATATTAGTATGGATAATCCGGAAGTTATATTGTATTTAACGTCTAAAATTTTGTTTTACGACACGTATTTTAGTTTACTAAGCTGAAAATAATAGAAAAGCGCTTAAAAACCGAGTCATATCGTCCACTGTGTCGTGGTAGCCTCCGCGGCTGCATAATAACGTATGCAAATGCATCCATGATTACGTCCAGTATAAATCCTTTTACAGCAATTAAAACGCTTTTGCACTGACTCCAGTCAATGGGAAATATTTTATTGTACAGGGTGGGCCAATGAAAAATGCATTTAAAAAAATAAAAAAATTATAAATTTTTATGTTTTTAAATAAAAAAATTAATTAGAACCTGGGATAAAGAAATAAATTTTACGTTTTAAAAATTAAATCATCAAGATGTCGTCGTAAAGTTGTTCTGGACAACCCCAAAGCCGTAGCTCGTTTACGCGTTGCGTTCCTTGCATCCGCTCTTACAGACGCTCTCACCCGTTCGATGTTGTCATTAGTAGGTACGCGCAGACCGTGCACGTCCTTGGCGTCGAGATTTTAGTGTCGATCCAGTAGCCTCAAATCTGCATATCCATTGTTTAATTAAATTTGTGCTTGGACACTCACGGATATTGCGTAATCCAAACTTAAGTCGAAAACGCCGACGAACAGTCACATATAACGATTCTTTCCAAAAAAGGCTTCAATACAAAACGCTCGCTGCTCCCCCGTGTAAGGCACCATTTTAAATAAAAAAGTGTTTTTTTTTCTATTAAATGACATCTTTCTCGATTGCCTATATTTCATAAATAACGAAAGAGGTCGAGATGAAAAGTTAATTTATCACTGGCCCACCCTGTATTATAAAATCCATTTATTTACATACAAGATGTATACAGTGGTACTACGTAAACGAAATTAATAACTAGCTTAAATCTAAAATAGGCTCTTGAGGCATTGTACCAAGGATGCTGGCGGCATTTCCTCGCTGTATTGCAATGCTGATACGTTGTGCGAGGAGGCCGCCAGCTCTTCGGTCACCAGTTACGTCAACCAGATGCTTCGCTTTATTGTATTTATGTACACCCAAAATTGCAAGCTAGGGTACGTAAAACGTACGCACGCAGCCATCGGCGTTTATTTTAAAGTTCACCTGGGGGCTTGGCCAGGATGACACGTCACGTGTTTTGAAGGGTCAGTTATTATTCATAATTCATAATTTGTTTATTAGGTGAACGGTGGAGTCCATCACTATCAGCAGAGATCCAGCACGCAATATATCATATTGTTTATATAACACTTTAAACTCTCGCGTTTTGTAGACATAATTAAATAGATATATATTTTATTTATATATTATATATATATATATATATATATATATATATATATATATATATATTTATTTATTTAATATTTATTTAGTACTATATATTTATGTATGCCAGTACATATTTATTTTATTGCATAATGCTATTGATGTATTTTAGTTATTCGTAGACGTTAATATTGTAGTTTTCCTTTTTAAATATTATTGTACGTTCTGTAAGTTTGTCTATCTATCTAATTCGAATTTTCCACTCATTTACTCTAATGTTAGCTGGAAGAGATCCCTTATAGGGATAAGCTCGCCTTTGTACCTAAATGTATATGAATTTCATGTTAACAATTTTTGTTTTGTACAATAAAGTGATTTACTCCTACTACTACTAAATAGAAATAGAAATGTTTATTTGCCAGAATACGTTACAATTAGGTCTTAATAGAATAGAATAGGATATATTTTAATTGTAGTAATTGTACAGTTTTAGAGTCAGTATTCAGTCGAAATAAAGCCAAAATGCAAAAAGATAACCTGGCTGAATCGTCGGAAAAAAGGTAAATTAATGAAATTTAACCGCGTCAGACCCGTTAGTGACATTAATTATTGTTTAGTTAATTAATTTAGCTCGCCTATTGACATGTACTTCGCCTTTGGATTATTTTAACCCCATCTTCTTTGCTCATTCCCACATTAGGTGGGGTCGGCTCTCTTAATTTTTCTGCGCCATGACATTCTGTCACGAAGTTTCTCACTCCTTTAACAGGCTGGTCATACTGGTCTGGTCTGGATTATTAGGGTTCCGTACCCAAAGGGTAAAAACGCATTACTAAGACTCCGCAGTCCGTCTGTCCGTCTGTCTGTCACCAGGCTGTATCTCACGAACCGTGATAGCTAGACAGTTGAAATTTTCACAGATGATGTATTTCTGTTGCCGCTATAACAACAAATACTAAAAATTACGGAACCCTCGGTGGGCGAGTCCGACTCGCACTTGGCCAGTTTTTTAACCCCATATTTCTTATAAACTGGTCAAAAGCCTCGTTGACTGGACTAAATCTACACGGCACGTAATTACAGCTTATCGCTGTTTGAGCAGCGGACGCGGACCGGCACTGCACGGGCGTTTAAAAAAACACCCGCATTCATAATAATATACCATTCACATAAAACCACCTGACCAGGTAACCTGCCAGGTAGCACCAGGCAGGAGCCCAATTCAGATTTAACAACTTGTTACAGCTTTCATCTTATTTTGATCTATTTCACCACGGTGACAGGTGCGACAATTGTCGACATCACTGTTACTATAACGTCACAGACCCTCATAGGCTACGGTAACCGCTTACTATCGTACGGGCGGTGTGCTTGTTTGTTTGCTTGGTGCCACCAACATTTTAAATAAAAAAAACTCCATTATATCGCCAATAAATAAGTACTTATTTTGCGAAGCTAATGACAGTTGTCACAAGATTTAAAAGAATTTTCGGTAATTCTTGACAGGAATTGAGTTCTATGTCGGAATTTCGTGACAATTGTCGTGTTTCTTGTGACAATTGTCATTAACTTCGCAAAATAAGTACTTATTTATTAGCGATATAATGGAGTTTTTTTTAATTAAAATGTTGGTGGCAAGCAAGCACACCGCACGTCCGATAGTATTCGGTTACCGTAGGCTATGGAGGCCTGTAACGTCAGTAACAGTGATATCGACAATTGTCGCACCTGTCCCCGTGGTAAAATAGGGGCTTGGAAGATAGCTCACGCTGATTGGTACTTGGTGCATGTGAAATGAAGTTCAATAAACGCCTCTAAGACACTGACAATAAGGTCGTATAAATATATTTTTGAAATGTTAGTAATAGCTATTTATGCAACAAGTGCGGAAAGTGTATGATTTCCGACGAGTGTATAAAGGAATACGAGTCGAAAATCATCTTTACGCACGTGTATCATACAATGTTTTACTATGCATTGTGCGAGTAAATAAAAAAAAACATATAATGGCAAATAAGTTTAATTATTAAAGAATTGAAAACAAAAAGCACTAGTGCGGAAAAGTGCTCTTTTCCGCACTAGTGCGAGAAAGTAACACCATATGTACTGTAAAAAAATTATTGAAAACAAAAAGCACTAGTGCGGAAAAGTATTACTTTCCGCATGATATGGCCCCGTAGGAAACGGACTTTTCGAGCACATGCATTGATTGTAAAGCTGTTTGTGAACCCGATCGTACATACATTGTAGCACGGGTGCACATTGTGCTACGACATCGTAGACCCCTACACGATGGCCCAACGTAGGCTAATGTAAGGTACGCAGCTATGCGGTGGAATGAGATAGAAATATCACTTGCTCCCCTCTAACGCATAAATGCGTCCCTTATATTGGCCTACGTTAGACAACCGTGTAGAGGAGCCATTAGACGTGCTACGAATTACGACACATTATAACAATATAGAAATCAACTAACGTAACGCTCATGATAACGCTGTCCCGCTTCAATGCTCCGCAAACGCTCGTACGTGAGCAGGATAGATATAATTTTATTAGCTCCAGATTGCGTAATAAACCAGTTTATTGAGGAAAACGGTTGGTACTCTACTGGAGTTATTATTTCATCGCTTGGACTTTATTGCATTCGCAGTCGTCTAAATTTGAGTTTAATTTCCTTGGTATTAATATATAAATTGTATTTTTATTTAACATCATGTTTAGTGTTAGTGATATAATAACAAAGAAAACTAAATTTTATAGACGAAGAAGTCCGTAGGAAACTCTACCTCGGGTAGCAAGATTTAGCATAATAGTTGGTCAAATTCAATCAAAGTAAATAAGAACAAAAAAAACTTTACTCATCCTTTTCTTTTGGGCGATAGTACTAGTGTAAGACAAAGATAGTATGATTCTCTCTGTCTATGTTTGAAATGAGACAGTCCTTTGACAAACTATAGGTGTAACTAGGGCCAATCGCCGATCAGTTTATTAAAAAAAAACAATATGTTGCATATTATAAAGTTATGTCTTTTCGTAAATGATTGCTTGAGCCAAACCTGAATCATTCAGAATGCAACCAACTAAGCTATCTATTAGTGTCTAAAAATAATTTCTAAAATTGCTGGAGTGAATCGACGACTCGAGTTTGCAATATTCTTACCCCCGGACTTACACACAGTGTTTTTCATTACACTTGCAATGAAAAATTAAGCGAAATAATTCATAAATACGATGACATCTCAAACATTCGTCCGCCATACTGTCATTTTTTGACAGGTTAGGCATCGAAGGCACAGACCCATCAGCCATTCAGCCACGATTAAAAATTGTGTAAAAATATTTTAAATGGCGATTAAATTAATCAATTAAATATTTTTAAACATTAACAAAGTTCCTCAAAAACATTAATTGAACCCCCAGTCAGTTTTATTGTTCTTGTTGCTGCTAAGACCCAAAAATATCACAAAACTTACCTGCAGCCACGTCCATCAGACCCTCAGGGTCCTGCGCCTCATCAGCGGTGGCACAAGCCAGCAGCGCCAGCACTAACCACGCTCGCATTATGTTATCTGCAAACAATAGATAACAGAGCTTAAAGATCACATATGCACATAATGCACATAATGATCTGAGCCTGTATTTATAGTAAGGACGCTAAGTGGGACGTTAAACACGAAGTTTCGTATAGTTTTGTTTCCATGAAAAAAAATTAAAAACATGGAAATATGGGACACTTGGCAACACTGGCGCACGTGTGCGGCAGTCTGTAAGGTAGGACCGCACCGTTTTGACGGTTCGGTGCGATAGTGTGGAAGCCCACGCCAGTAATACCTATTCCTAGAACTGCTCCAAGGCCGCGGTGCGGTGCGATGGTGTGTTACGGCCTTTTGCCGTAAAAATTATTTGAGAAGATTCAAACTATACATTGACCCGCCTGTTCCTTTCTCTATCGTACGCCGTACGCCCTATTTATATAACTGTCCCGCCGACGATCAATGCACTGTGCGAGGGGCACAGCAATATAATTATGCGCGTGCGATAGAGATAGGATAAGGGCGGTTCAATGTACGAAATTATGTGTTTAGCGTCCTTACTTTAATCATAAACATGTCAAATGATCAGAAGACATGTGAAATTGTATCTGCAAAATTTGACTTCATTTTACAAAAACTACAAACAAAAATAGTTTGTGTTTTACAAGCATGCCACTATCGGAAACATCTAGGGTTTATGCAATAGTTGGCGAGATCACGCGGTCTAATCCGCCTTTGCTTAATACTATTATAACATGCTTAGTTGTGTTTCCGGTAAACTTAAATTAATCTATAAACATCAAAGTTACATAGTTAATTAATAATAATTCTCGATAAAAAAGGTTGACGTTGATTTTGCATTTTTAGGACTAAAAACTACTTTTATCATTTACTTACAAATGTTTAATCATTTTTTATTACTGAATTTTATATAGGTCCGAAATTATATAATATATTTTTTTTTCTATTAAGTAGTCAAGCCAAGATGACAAGATGAACATCTTGACTAATATAAAAATATTTACATGTGCTCGAAAAGTGCGTTTCCTACGGAGCCATATCATGCGGAAAGTACTAGTTTTCCGCACTAGTGCTTTTTGTTTTCAATTTTTTTTTACAGTACATATGGTGCTACTTTCTCGCACTAGTGCGGCTAAGAGCACTTTTCGTGCATATGTCGAAAGTTTAAAGGGCCATATGTACTGTAAAACGTTGTACGATACACGTGCGAATAAGTAATTTGCAACTCGTGTCGATTTAAATCACTCCTTTTAATAATTAAACTTATTTGACATGATATGTTTTTTTATTTACTCGCACAATGCATAGTAAAACATTGTATGATACACGTGCGTAAAGATGATTTCCGCACTTGTTGCATAAATAGCTATTTCAGGCTATTATTTCTAATATGGATTAAAATATTGATTATACACAAACAAAAAAAAACAGGCTCGGCGTGGGCATGTTGTCTTAAATAATTATGGCCTGAATGCAAGTATTTTTAGCCAAACATTTACGTGGGCATGAGGAGTGGGCCGTTTTCACTTTAAGCTTAAACGTTCGGCAAACACAATCAGCTACGCTGGTGAATCACATTAATGCAAAGGATAATTTAATTCGATTAAGCCAGCGTTACACTCTCCGGTTTCCTGCATCCCGGACGTTAATGTATAATCCATATAGACATAAAACCCTTTTAACTCAATTACGATTTTATTATTGTAAAATACCTTTACTGGTCTGCGAATATGTTAGTGACCTGTTATGAATTTAAAAATATTTTTTTACATAGTTTTGCCACCATTTCAGCTACAAAAAAACAACAAATTTTTTTTTATTGCCGCTTTTTGTATGACGGAAATGGATAGCCAGTGGCATTTTTCACCACGGTGACAAATGGCACCTGACACTGGCAATTTTTTGTCCATCGCTGGGTCGATAAGTTAGCAAAGGTACTTATGATCAATAATCGCACTTAAACTATCGTGAGACATATTTCGAAATATTTACAACCGCCGCGGACACTCGTGCCTGAGGAAGGATTCCCAAAGAATCCGAAACATGTCGCCAAAAGCGACTAAAAATAATAGTGAGTAAAAACCGTACTGATCTAAATACTTATGGTTAATATTTACTTGTTACCGATTTATACCGAGTAGCACTGTACGGCGGTTGTCACTGTCAGCCTGCCGGGTGATAATTGTCACCGTGTTGAAACAAGGGATGTCTTTAGTAGTTTCAAATCAGTGACGATGGGTTAGAAGTTGAAGTGCTCGCGCGTGAGACTGAAGTTTTGGTGAAACATTAGAATCATATTAGTTCGGGCGAGACGCGCTGACAATCAGATTAAATTTATATTATGTTATGATTGAAACGGTTCTTGCTAACTGATCAATCTAATCGCTAATGTTCATAATCTAATTTAAACTGTATGGGAAAGGGTATCGTATTTTAAAGGGTTCGAAACGTCGGGATGTCTTATAAATTCAATATATATATATATTTTTTTTATGAAATAGGAGGCAAACGAGCAGACGGATCACCTGATGGTAAGCGATTACCGCCGCCCATGGACACCCGCAACACCAGAGGGGTTGTAAGTGCGTTGCCGGCCTTTAAGATGGGAATACGCTCTTTTCTTGAAGGTTTGAAGGTCATATCGGTCCGGAAATACCGCAGGCGACAGTTCATTCCACAGTTTAGCTGTGCGAGGCAGGAAGTTTCTAGAGAAACGCACAGTTGAGGACTGCCAACCATCTAAGTGGTGATGATGGTAATGTTGTCGCGTAGGGCGATGGCGAAAAGAAGCGGCAGGGATTAATCCGAACAATTCCTCGGAGCACTCCCCGTTATACACGCGATAGAAAATGCAGAGCGAGGCCACATCTCTACGCAGCGCCAAGAAGTCAAGCCTTTCCGGAATACGCTGGCAGTCGACAATTCGAGTCGCTCTTCACTGGATGCGGTCCAGAGGGAGAAGCTGGTATTGGGGTGCCCCTGCCCATAGATGAGAACAGTATTCCATGTGTGGGCGAACCTGCGCTTTATACAGCTGTAGGCGGTGGGCCGGCGTGAAATACTGTCTCGATCTGTTGAGCACACCGAGCTTTTTTGATATATGCGATATAATCAGTTTTAATAGTTTTATTTCATTTGTATGCAAAATATTAAACTATTCTGTAATAGTTGAATAAACTTTGGTACTACATGAATCATATATGTATGATGTATGTTTGTACTTTGTACATACTACCTCCTTCATTAATATATTCAACTTAGCAAATTACTTAAAGTAATGATAAATGTTGACTCTTTCTGACAAACACAACTGTCAAAATGATGGATGGGGAACAATTATTATTATCTTTGTTAGATTTGACAGACGCCAATGATTTATTCATTCAACTGTGATTTATCGACCAAACACATAAGTAATAGACACTAATGTATGTGTGAACCTACCCGGAACGCATTATTCGATATTCGCCACAGAATATCGCATTAAACCACAGATAATTTAAATTCGATTAAGCGCGCTTCACACGCTCTGATTGTCGCATCCTGCGTCCTGCATAACGTTCGAATTTTGAACGCTCGCCAAGGAAGCGTTCCAAAACGGGTGACGCCATAAATAGGTAGTCATGTGCTGTTGGAAACATTTGGAAGTAATTGGCAAAGGTCGGTAACTATAATAGTGTTCACAGATGGATCGATGGACCTATAACTACGTGGCTACGTTAACATAAGTTAGACTAATAATATATCTATATAAAAGTAGTATATTTCTCTGATATATTACTATAAATAGCCTACAGACATTGGAGTTTTACTCGGAAATTTCCATGACAAAGTTAAATAGTTTAAATTTAAAAAGCCAAATAGTTACAATAGTTGACATAATGCTCCCAAGCTAACTAATGGACCGATTTCTTTATTTCTTATCGACCCGCACCAAGCTTGGCAAGGTTTTGCTTTCAATATTTATCTTAGCACCGACTTCAACGATATCATTTGTTAGTGGGGAGAATAAAAGGGGTAATACTTTGTTTTATTCATTTTTAAGTCGGTTCTTCTTTTTTAAAGTTATTTTTATAAATTTAATGACAACATCGAATTTTTATTGGAAACGCACATTTTCCGACAATATTTCATTTGAACATGGGAATATTGGAAACGGAACATCACTATGAGTGGCCGAATTTTTATTATGAACGCGTTTTTGAACGAGCCAAGCTTTTATGAATATGTTCGAATGAATTTGCCTTTGGCATGACATACCGTACTTATAGGTATTATGTTTATCCATTAATTTCATTTAATTTAGTGCGAAAAAGATACCTGATATGAAATATAATTATGTGCCACAAAAATACGTTAGGTAATAAAAATCTGTACTGTAGCATATTGTTGGTAATTTTAACAAGCGTTTGCGTTTGTGTATCTAAGATAAAGAATAATATTTTGATGAAACATAAAACGTTTTGTTTTAGTATAAGATAAGTAAAGTCTAATAAAAGAACGTGCCTCGGAAAAAAAATGCTATACTCGTGTAAATCGCGTTGGAGACCGTTTGATATTTAAGAACACGGGACAAAGTCTTAAGGCGTTCTGAATTTATTTTTATCTATTTAGGTATTTTTAAATGTATATATTTTTTATTATTTATTCTCATTTTTAGTTTTAATTTTACATGTGTCCAAAGATGGCGGTAAATTTACCGTGACTACACAATGACAATAACCTTCTATACACTATTTTTTTTTATTTTAGTGAAATGATCGTACCTAGTGGTATTTTTAGTGAATGTGTAAAATTTAAATAAAAATGTATATAATAAAAAGTATTTAAAATAAAAATCACTACACAGTATAAAACAGTCGCTTCGCTGTCTGGATGGATGTCTGTCCCTATGTATGCTTAGATCTTTAAAACTACGCGACGGATTTTGATGCGGTTTTCTTTAATAGATAGAGTGATTCAAGAGGAAGGTTTATATGTATAATACATCAGCATTGCACCCGTGCGAAGCCAGGGCGGGTCGCTAGTAAAATATAAAATTTAGCTTACGTTTGTTTGGGCTAACCTGTATATTTTATACAAGCGGCAACGTTATAATTAAACCGCGAAAATGCTGAACAAAACCACATCAAAGGCGCATCCAATTGCTTGAACAGTTCAGCTGAATGGACTACAAAGTGTTTCGTTAAAAATATTTGTGAACTTTATTACATCGCTCTTTCATTCAACACTCGGTTATTTAATTTAACTTTTAATTTAATCCGTAGTATTAAATATCAATAATAAATCATTAATTATTTAGGCATTTAAAATTGACGCTAAATCGGTCATTCTTAAAAAAATATGTCTGCGGTCTAATTCTAATTGCCGCGACCCATCCAAAATGTATGAAAAGAGTCGTGGCAATGAGACGCAACTGCAGACATACATATTCTCAGAGAATGACCCAAATACAGGTTTAAATTTCTGGCAGTGCTCATATTATCATTTTATGCCCCATTACCAAAATAAAAATTAAAAAATAAATTGGGGGCCATCTTTCACAGATCGACCGCTAAGGAACTAAGCATAACTTGTACTATTATTGTTACTAGGGGTCGATATACGGACTTATACAGGATTGCTAAAAAATAAGTGCATTCTCGTTACCAAGTGGGTTTTGGGATTATACTGAGCAACTTTTAGTATGGGACCAACCACGAAATCGCGAAAAAAATGTTACCCAGAAATAAAGAAAGTATTAAATACAGAAATAAACGGGCAAATAATAATAATTATTTGCCCGTTTATTTCTGTATTTAATACACTGACAATTATCTGATTCAATTCGGCTCATATGTATAGAAACTACTAAATTGACCTACTTTTATATTATACACATAGATTTAAGATTAGATCCTAAGTATGCATGTAATATTGCTATACCCCCACGGGGTCCATGTGGAACTACCAAGAATTTGTAATACCTATAAAACCATGGTTGCAATAAATAAATATGAAATACCCTCCCATAGAATATGAGCCAGCCAAAATGTATGAAACAGCCAAATTTTTGTTCGCGATTTCGGGCCTGGTCCCATAGTAAAAGTTGCTCAGTATAATCCCAAAACCTCCCTGGTAACGAGAATGCACTTATTTTTTGCCACTGTGTATACAGGTCGTCCCAAAACTATGCATAGGACATGAAGGGAAAGTACCTTAAATATCCTATCTACGATATTTAAGGTACTTTCCCTTCTTGTCATATAGTCTAAGGGCGTCCTGTAGATAAATACACACTTAGATATATAGCACATACATAGATAACATCTATAACTCAGGAACAATTATTTGTGATATACGCATAAATTGCCTTTACCAGAATTCGAACCCGGGAGCTGCTGCTTTGTAGGCCAGTTTGTTGTTACTTGTATATTTTGCGGTACGTACACTTGTATTATTACAAACTTGTAACTTGACACTTGTAAAATTGTAATTGTAAGTTTTGTGGGATAGGCCACAGGACGCCATCTTTTAAAAATGCGAGGTCTATATTTTAACGTCACATATTCCCAACTCGCGGCATCTCATCCCCGTTTCCGCCCGTCACACTTTGAAGGCCGCATTTTCATAGTTGTCGCTCGGTGTGCATTTTTCAAACGAGACGGATGCGTGCCACTATCAAAGATTACTTCGCATAGACTCTGCATTTTAGCATAGCTATGTTCTTAAATAATCATGGGTATTTTTATATAGTTACAAGCTTTTATTTTTAACTCGGCATGTTTGTTTGTAATATGTTTGTTCGGGTCCAATCTTGCAAGCTAAACCCACTTCACATTATTCGATTGAGCTAAAACTTGGCACACATATGTAAGTTGGGTGACAATGCCATATTATGGTACCTACCATTAGAGCCGATCCCATGCCGCACATCGGAACTCTATGATACAATAACGCAACCTCATTGTGTTTGGGTTTGTTAGAATTTTATCGATGAGTATTGGTTGACTGTTGAAATAAAAGCACAGTTTGCGTTAAACGCTTGTATCAAAAATGCGATTTTTGCCAAAAAAGTTATTTTTATCGAGCTGTCAAGGGTTATTGGTAAGGCGCATCATATTTTAGAATTAAATTTAAATATACTACCTACTCAAAACACTACCCAAAGACTTGGTCAATGCCCTACACATAGGAGCTTTATAATTTTAAAGTACTACGCCGGTAGGCGCACCATTCAGTGGCCCTTGTAACCCTACAACAATTATTTGGTTGATATTCTTAATTTTTGCTCGTAGAGGTATTAAATTATCACTGAAATTTCTGACTACACTCGGTAGTTATCGTAATAAAATATTTAATTTCGCTTCGATACAATATTTGACATTTAAAATGTACCATAGTAGTAGCTGTACCAAGTACGAATTATGAACAAACTTATAATAATTTATAGGTAACAGCGAGCCGCCTTAAATGCTCTTTCTAATGAGTGAGTAATCTGTGACACAATTCTCGCAACAATTCCATCACGACAATTCTAGCTCGCGACAATCCCTGGCCCGTAACAATTCGCCGACAGCAATTTCAGTGCTCTGCAGCCGGCACTAACGCTAAGGTTGTCACATAAGGAATGACCCAGTTTTGTTTCTCCGTAATATGTCGTGTTCGAACACTAACAGCATCTTGAGTCATATAAATGTTCCGCAAATATGTGCGCATAGGCAGTGTCTTACTCCGCGATTTCGTCGCGTCGCTAAAAGTACCTGCGGCCGCCTCAATTTTGAGGTTATTTCCATAGTAATTGCCGCGCACCGCCACGTAACGCACGCCTGCACGCGCTTGCGTCGCCTTGCGCGTTGTAGACGCGTTTTATTAGGGAGTGAATCTTCTGTACCTACCTAGTACTATTATATATTATGTGGCATAGGTTTAATCCTAAACCTGAGTAGGACTGCCTGATAATGGACTATTAATTTAAAGTTGCACACAACACTTTTTTGCGATTTGGAATTTTTTATGTCGTAGATTTGCTGGAAAAAGTAAAAAGCTTAGTTAGACCAAGATAAGTCTGAAACGATTTTGATAGCACACGCAGTGCAAGTGTTATTTTATCAAACTTCTATGAAATTATGACGTATAAATAACACTTGCACTGCGTGTGCTATCAAAATCGTGGCAGACTTATCTTGGTCTAACTCTGACTGAGTAGGTACTAATACATTTTATATACAACCACTCCTATGAATTGGAATGTGGATAAAGAGTATACGAACCTGCAAAAATATCTAGTTTATAGAAATCGAAGCAGTAATCCCAATGTTACTATTTATTGTAACAAAGAAAGTGTCCCCAGTTTTTCATACAAATTTTGGGTGTCAGTTTTGTGACGGTCCATACAAAATGTATGTGAAAATGCGCCACGAAACTGACTTTTTTGGGACACTTTTTTTACGTCTTTAAATCGATAGTCCCACGTGTAAACTGAAAACCAAGATCTTACAAAAATACTTGTCAGTTCTTTTAACTAATAGTAATAGTATACTAATAGTTATGAGAGAGATGAGTGTGAGAGGTCTTTTATTACGACCCTCTCCGTCGGAGCCCCTAAAGGGCCCTCCACACTCGGCGCGAAGCCGTGAACGCGAGTGTGGAGTCTAGTTCGCTAATCATTCGACTCCACATTCGCGTTCGCGGCTTCGCGCCGCCTAGTCTGGAGCGAGCTTAATAAAAACTCCTAACACCGGCCTTAACCTTTTTTCTAATTTATGTAAGTGCCCGTTTTTATAAACCCGGATTTCCTGTTGCTGTCGCTTTAGATGGAATTAAAACGACTCTGACTTAAAAAAAAAAAAAAATGCTTGTTTTGAATTTTTGCAGAAATAGGTACATACCTGTTACGTTTACATAATAGAGCCCCCTCCACACTCGTGTGCGGGGCTTAGAATAAGTAATAAGGTGCCTGACCCATGTAAAAACTCACCTTATTTATGATTAGATATATAAATAACATTATGAACTTGAATGTATTAAATTATTGACGTATTAATAGTAGTAGCTTTGACTTTGAAAACAATGTTGCAACAACAACAACATTACATGTTACAATGCTGTAACAGTTTTTATAAAAAGGATCTAATACTTAAAAAAAACCGGCTAAGTGCAAGTCGGACTCGCCCAACGAGGGTTCTGTACAAATTAAATATTTAGTATTTTTTGTAATAGTGGCAACAGAAATACATCATTTGTGAAAATTTCAACTGTTTAGCTATCACGGTTCGTGAGATATAGCCTGGTGACAGTCAGGCGGACACTGGAGTCTTAGTAATAGGGTCCCGTTTTTACCCTTTGGGTACGGAACCCTAAAAATTTTTACTAATTATCGGGTCTCTTTATCTGAAATCTAACATGAGGTTTTTTGTGCGATTTGTTGCAAGCAAAGAGGTCATATGTACAGTACTCATTATTTTGAAATTTGAATGAAAATCTGACAGGATTACCAACAAATGAACACATCGATCCATCATTTAAAATAACATGTTAAGTATGAAAGAGTATCAAAAAATACAAAAATAATAATTATTTAATAATTTGGTCGAGATTAAAGATATGTTATGTTTACTTACACTTTTGCACCTAACTTCTTTGTAATAAGGCGAAAGAAGAAGAAGAAAAATGTAAACATATCTTTGACACGGACTGCACCAAGTTTAAAGGGGCCCACGGACTATTGGGCTTGCTTTGAGTTACTCACGATAAAATTGCTGATTTTCTGCTAGTTTTCATTGTAAAGTTGTGCTTGTATTAAACGATTTATATAAGTAAAGTTCGGTTCTGTCATTATTTTTAATAGCATTTTGAAACTTTGTTAAGGGGCCCACTGACGATCAGTCCGCCGGACGATATCTGCCTGTCAGTTCTTCGGCACTGTCAAATGTTTGAACTGACAGGCCGATATCGTCCGGCGGACTGATCATCAGTGGGCCCCTTAACAAAGTTTCAAAATGCTATTAAAAATAATGACAGAACCGAAATTTACTTATATAAATCGTTTAATACAAGCACAACTTTACAATGAAAACTAGCAGAAAATCAGCAATTTTATCGTAAGTAACTCAAAGCAAGCCCAACTTTTCAAATCGAAAGCTTCGAACTCCATTTTACTCGTACAGTCTACATTTAGTTTTCCTTAATCCCCGCTTCTACTTCGACATTTGGTCGAAACCAAGGAACTCACAATCGAACTGGATATTCCATAGGATATACCATTCAGGCGCGGATTTAATATATGAATTTAAAACTGGATGGCGATTCCAACGTGATAGTCAAAGTTATATTTCGCGATTTCAACGATTGAAATCAGGAAACATTTAAATAGAGAAAATGGTTTTAACTTAATGGTTAATCACTAACCAGTGATTCAAAAGTTAAAGCCAAGAGATCTATCTTCGGATGAGTGCGCACAATAATTATCAAATGTGTGGTGGGTGGTTTGAATTTGTGATATCAAACCCAAACATTATTATACTTTTCACCGTGTAGTTACACAAATCTCTGCTGACATTTTGCTCAGTTGGGACATCATCAATTATCCGCGACCACGACTAGTAAAACCTGTTTCTAAACGTCGGAAATAAAGGTAAAGTTAAGATAGACCCGGTTTCAAATAAGGTTTCAAGGACCTTTTATGCAAGTTGGACATAGACTGTCCATAACACCACCACCATTGAAGTGTGCCAAAGGGAGGTGTACCAATTTTATGAGTGCGAAAGAGGCTGAATTCAAAGGTCAGCTTAATAGCGGCCGCTAACGGCCGCTTGAATGTACTAAATCGTAAGTTTAGCGGACTGGAAAATACGAAAAGCTGTATTTGGGAGATATGGTAGGTGATTATAACTTCCAAGTATTATGGTGTATTCCAATACACAATTACAGAAGCAATCACATATGTATTAAGTTTTTCTGAATTCAATAATTCCAATGATACTTGACATCATTCCGAATTTGGACGCACTTTTTATATGTAACAGGCATTTTTTTACATTGTATTGTGGTCTGTATCGTGTTCATGGTTATACAGTTAAATCCGCTTAAAAATATTCTAAAGGGACCATCGACAAAAACGTGTCTCACGCAGGAAAGCTTTTTAATTGAGATAAAATTTATAAAAACAAGCTGCAGGGACCAATATTAATCAGCGTACCTTCTTATTACCAAACACCGACCACTGCACTGCCGAACTAGCCGATCATGGCCAACCTAGCCCGAGACAAAGTTTCCACGGACAAGTTTAATTAAACTAACATTAATACAACTATTCTCAGATTGCGGAGGGCGCGATAATGAACTATTTCGAAAACGCAAATATGCGATAATGACGAGGGTGGTTACTGTTTAAAGAGGGTACGACAGAACTAATGGCCAAGTTGTTATGGACAGGTGTGTATGATAAACAGTTGCTTAAGTTATATAAGTAAGTTGACTATGGGAAGACTAGCTTCCCCCTGACTTTCAAAACCATAATAAATTCGTAATGTTTATTTCTCACTACTTTTAGACTAAGGCTTACTTCCAAAAATTACCTTATTAAGCTATGATTCTTGGAATAAAAAAGTATAACAGAACACAGACTTTAAGACTCTTCCTCTAAGAAAATTCTTCCTCGGCTTTTGGGGCACGCCGCCTATAATTTGTTTAAAAGGTCAAAATCACGAAATTGTTTTCAATACAGACACAATCTCTAATATTATTAACAACTAGCGACCCCGGCACCTAAGCCTTCCTCAAGAATCACTCTATTGATAGGTGAAAACCGCATGAAAATCTGTTCAGTAGTTTTTAAGTTTATCGCGAACATACAGACATACCTACAGACAGACGCGGCGAGGGACTTTGCTTTAAAAAAGGTACAATTTAGTGTCGTGAATAAATTTTTTTTGCACATCAACTTTTGTAGGTACAGTCGTTCAAACGTCAATGTCCTTCCATGAGACTAATAAGTAATCCATATTATATTATATTATCCATATCCATACTAATATTATAAATGCGAAAGTCTGTCTGTCTGTCTGTCTGTGTGTTCCCTCTTCACGCTTAAACCGCTGAATCGATTTAGATGAAATTTGGCATAGAGATAGGTTGAGTCCCTGAGAAGGACATAGGATAGTTTTTATACCGAAAATCATCCCTTAAGAAAGTAAAAAGCGGGGTGGAATTGAGATAACTAATGAAGTGTCTGCTAATTTGTGTGCATATTATGCTCAAATTGAATAATTGCTATAAGACTTTCTCCAGGCGCTATTCTTACTCTAGCTGGGGTTACTAAGTCCACGCAGACGAAGTCGCGGGCAAAAGCTAGTAAGTATATAAGTAGATATGTTGTAAGAAGATTCTCTCCAACCATTATATTATTTGCACCTCATAATAAATAGAGAATACCACAGCTAGTTAAACTTGCAAGACAGGGTTAAGTGAATCGGGCGCCGCGGGGAATGAAATTAATTACGTTAAACCTAAACACTACTGCTACTATTACTTACTGTTCAGAAGACCGATTCAGATAAACAACTTGTTACAGTTTTGATCTTATTTTGACACGACCTTTTAGACCGCTCACTTTGGTGCATGCGATATACTAGCTAATTGTATGTTTTTAAACGTTCCTTTTGCATCATAATTTCAACTAAACACTAAACCACTTATTCATAAAACTTTACGGGTCTGATTTAATTAAATTATGTTTTATCCCTTTCTTACAAATACATAAGTCGAAATGACAGATAAAGACAAACGATTCATAGCTAATTCCGCTAAATAAATGATTAGCTTAACTAGAAAATGCACCCAGCGGTATCATGGTCGCATTTTTATCACCTGCCATGTCATGCGTCACTTTCGCACTTTCATACTTGTTAGAACGTGACGGGCTTGGTGACAGGCGATAAAAATGCTACCGTGCTAAGCCTGCTGGTCAGCACGGGCGAGTCATATCAAAATCAGATAATAATTTATAAATAATGTTGCAGGTTCAAATCGGCCTACTCCTTATGAAACATTTACGACGGGCGGAATGTCACCACACAAGAGTACCTACTCATTTGCTTCTAAGAAACTACACAGTGAGCCTCATATAACATAATTAATCAAGCGATATTAATTACATAACTAAATATATAAATACACATTCATATTACACAAAAGTTTACCTATTTAAAATGCGTGAGCGATCAATTTACCTCCAATAGCTTAGCGCACACACGCGCGTACCAATCCACGTTCACAAAAACATTCGGACCAATCGGCATTCAGGTCGTTTTCATAACTTTTCATCTAAAACCCACTCCGCGTAGCAAAGCCTTTCATTTAGGCATTTCAATATCGAGGCGGTATTAATAGTGATGTGACATGGGATACTGAAAAGGTCCCGGGAATGTTGTTCAATCAACGGGGTTTTGATAGTTTAAACACGATAACACATTGTAACAAAAATATAGTTTATTTTAATATTGTTTTCAGGGTTCAAAAACAGAATAAAATAAATATTTAAGTGGGGCTCCCTTTCAACAAACGTGATTTTTTTGCCGTTTTTGTATAATGGTAAACGGAACCCTTCGTGCGCGAGTCCGACTCGCGCTTGGCCGGATTTTTTTTTTAATACAGACAACCATGCAAGCAAGCAAGAAGTAGGAGCACTTAAAAACATTTGTTTATAACTTTTTATTTCATGTATCTAGTTAATAATTTTTATTGGTATAGTTTCTTATTACGGGTATAGGATAAAACAACAATACTTTTGCTACATACGAGTTGCATTTTGTAATGATTTATATGAAAATTTTAACAAAATTGCTATTTATTTTAATATTGAAAACTAGAACCTTAAAAACTGTTTAAGTAATATAATTTATTCGATTGCAGGTTTGAAACCAAGGCCCAAAGACTAAAAACCACTTTTTTTTGTATTGTATTGTATTTATTTATTGCATTTCACATGTACATTACAGGTTTTACAAGTACTTAAGAGTATAGGTAGGTACACAAATGACACATGAAACCCTGATGGGCGCAGCAATGTAGGTAGATAGCTAAACAATATTAATCGTTTCATTATACAATTAGGTACATTGTTATTATCGCACCGAGACACAGGTACACAAACAAATATGAGCAGATAAACTGGATGAGCTATATTTTCCAGAAGCCATCGTTTTTTTTGAAATAGTGTAAGCAAGTGTGTTAAACCAAAATAAAAAATAAGCTCACATTTAAAAATTTCCCAATATTCCCTTCGAGTCAGGAATGTTCCTGACACACGCACGTCACTAGGTATTGAATATGCCTCAGCAGCAATATTGCGAGTTCAGTAGTGATTGAAATTTTAATATTGCCCAATCAGTCCTGCAGACATCGTGGGAATAAGAACCAGGGACAATTACCTATTCCACATTTAAAACTTGACAAGCCTAAGGTCGGTCACGACCAGATTTGATTGGCTTAAACAGCAAAATGTTTAAAGGACTTGGATAATTTTATTTTTTATACCACGTCGGTGGCAATCAAGCATACGGCCCGCCTGATGGTAAGCAGTTACCGTAGCCTATGGACGCCTGCACCACCGGAGATATTACACGCGCGTTGCCGACCCTTTAAAAACCTGTACACTCCTTTTTTGAAGAATTTTCATAGATACTACGAGTATACACAACCTAAATATATATTTCTATGTCCTCTTATATAAAAATTGTAAGCAAGTTTTAAATTAATTTTTTAAGATTCTTTAATTAAAAAAAATTTGGCTAGAGAAGCAAAATTAATGGTTTGTCACACTGTCTGAGTGTAAATGTATTTACCTCTACCAAGCTGATTGCTTTAGAGAATAGACGCGCTGCGCAAACACTTGACACCGAACAAACATGCTCGCTGTCACGACACCAAATTTCAAACTAATTTAATGAACAATGTACATATTTAAATTTTATTTATTCAAAGAGTAACTGAGTCTTAGTGATATGTGTTGTTTCTAAGAACAAATTTAGCTTCTTTCTCTTATAGTTAAGGGCCAATTAGATCCACACTGGATATCAACAGGCCATGTAGAAAATAATACCTCGCTTACGGTTTAAGCAAGTAAAATCATCGCAAGTTGATTGAAACACAGAATTCTCCCCATTTACCAATACCAATCGCACCTCATATGGCACACTACCTCTACACCTGCCTTATAGCCTGTAGGTTCGTTCACTCGACTGACTGAAACACCCGTTTGCCAAGTCGTTCGTTGCCTCGACGCTTGCCAACTCGGGGGCGATGGTTACCTATTAATCCTATTATTGCTAATACAGGCCCGTTGCTGGTTTGTGCATGTACTTACTTTGGTTTAATTATGAATTTGGTTATTTTAGTTAAGGATACCACAGGTAGCGTAGGTAATCTATTGAGATTTTTACTAGAAAGGAGGGATCGGATGGATAGTTACTATTTTAGACGGACGGGCCATAAAAGTTATGTTCTTATAAAATACCAATACTTAATTCACAGAGGAAGGACTTGAAGTAAAATATTTAAGTATATTTTCCTGCCATGGACGATGCCAATTATCCTCTAAAGACAAATTAAATTATTTTCTATGAAAATATTTAAATGTGTTTTTTTTAAGTAGACACACTACTATTTAAACTATAAACTGAAATAAATGTCATATACGAAGGAAAAATTACCAAAGCCTCCAGTGTCCAGAGCTGGAATCGAACCAGCACCAATTATATTTTGTATACAGGGACGTTAAACATAATTCGACATTTTCCACGAATTTGATAATATTTAAGGCAAAAGGTACCCACTAGAATTAACACAATATTTAAAAGGTTTCACCCATTTTATAGCAAAAAAGCGTTTGCTAACGAAGCAAAGTAACAATTCTTAATTAAAAGAGAACTAAAAATCGGCTCATCGTCCTTTTTACGTGGCTTTCCGGCGAAGTCGAGTTTCCTTTTATACCGTGGCCAGCGGAGCGCGGGATAACAATGTTATGAAGAGATTATTCTATGAAGCCAATTCCAAACTTTAACATTTTAACTTCGCAGTGCTTGTCACGCTTACCAATAAATCAAATTGAGAATTATCAAATTTGATATTGAAGCCATCTTTGTATGATTCGTAAAATATACGAGTAGGAATGCCTTGATATAATTTGAATTAACTTTAACAGTTTCCGGATCATACGTTTATTCTAGAACTTCAGCATTTATTATTTATTTAATCTTTATTGCACAAAAGAAAATACAAATGTACAAAAGGCGGACTTAATGCTACAAAGCATTCTCTACCAGTGAACCTTCGGGCAAAGCAGATAACTTGTAGGCGGTGCAACATCACGTTGTAATTACAAAACAAAGTAGGTATTTTACACAACTCATACAACTAAACAAATACAAGTAATATAAATAATACATAGGTATAAAACATACATATATAATAAAAAAATATATATAATCATATAAAGATACATATACATACACATATATAAGAAATCAGATGAAACTAACAAAATAGAAACGCTAAGAATTTGCCATTCTGCCAGCAAAGTACTCACTTAAAGCTTTATAAAACAAAATCATAACATTTTAGATTTTGTATATCAGTAAGTAGAATTATTTTTTAACACCTTGACAAATACTTACACATGTTTATAAAAAGTAGTCCGTATTTTTATTTCTTTCATAATAATTACAAATAAATTAAATTACGATATATATTATTATAAGCTTATTTATTTAATACAATTTACAACATACGATAATCATCAATTATTTATTATATACACTTGTTATTTATTACCCGACAGCGTGACACAGAGGAGGAGGAGGAGGAGGAGGAGGAGGAGAGGAGCAGAGGAGCAGAAGAGCATGTATTTATAAACATCGAACCACGCATCAACAATAACCTGAAGTTCCAATTTTCTACAATTACCTATGCATAGTATCCACCAGTCCTTTGTTTCGATACGATAGAGTGCCAACGAGCCCGCTTCTCCCCGCTCGAACGGAAATTCGCCAACGCGTTCTATTGCCCGCTTCATGGTATTATTATGAAGGCAATAACGTAGATTAATGCTGACAATCAGGCCATTATGAACGTGCACCTGGTACCAAACCGATGTTTGAATTATATGACTCGTCCGTCCGTATGTGAGCGAGACGCCCGCGCGAATGACAGCAGCTAACTGATAGAATTAGACCAAGAAAAGTTTGCAACAATTTTGATAGCATTCGCAGTGCAAGTGTTATTTATACGTCATAATTTTATAGAAGTTTGACGTTTAAAATAACACTTGCACTGCGTGTGCTATCAAAATCGTTGCAGACTTATCTTGGTTTAACTATATAAATTATATAATTCCGCCAGTCCTTTGTTTTTAGACGATAGTGCCATCGAGCATGTTCCCGATCGAACGGAAATTCGCCAGCGCGTTCTATTGGCAGCTTCATGGTATCGCTAATGCCTTCGCCAGTCGGAAATGCTTACTCTGCCTAATCTAATTATAACGGATTATTAATGTGTAAAATCTTTTGACGTGCACATACAAACGCATACACATTCATCAATATGTCATACACATTGTAGTTATCACTAAAATATAGTAGCAACCACGTCAATTTGATACTTTTTATATATTTTTAGATGAAAATATAGTTTTAATGTATGTAGTTTTAATGTTTTTTTTATTTGTTTTTTTTTATGTACTTTGTTATGTAAGTTATTTTTTGAAAATATTAGATAGATTGATTGGACATTTAATTGGTCACGTATATCGATAATAATCGAAATTCAATACAGATTGTTCATTATAATTATAATGATGAAAATAAACTGTTTCAAATTTAACTATTATTTGAAACTTACATCTCTTGTAACCAACAGCAAAGCGGATTCTCGATTAATCGCCACTTCCCTTCGCTGGGGAGACAAAGGGTTACCTTTGTTTCGGCAACACACAACCGTAGAGTACCATCGAGCCCGCATTTCCCCGTTCGCTCTCAAACTACGGTTAAAAGGCTTATGTCATAATCGTTTGTCTGAATTATTGTGCCTATTAAATACAGATTCAATATGACAGAAATATGACTGTTGAAATTAATTTCATACCTAGGTATAGCATTTAATTACTATTTTAATATTTTATACTAAAAATATTAAAATAGTAATTAAATGCTGTCATAAAAAAATACTATTTAAAAATCTTAAAATCTACTTACTTACAAAAATTACAAAAATCTTAACCTAAACTAAAAACTAACAAACACAAAAACTATTCACAAAATTCGCCCCGCGCCCTTCTCGATGCAAAGGAGCCCATCACGCTCGCCGCGTTGCCACATTGAACCACGATGGACACCCTTTGAATAAGGAACAACCCGGAGCGAGGGCCATGACCACTCTCTCTCTCTCAAACATCTGCCCACTTCCCCAATGAAAGGATAAGGACAATGATATGATAGGTATATTCATTCACAAAAATTAGCAACTATTTTATACGGTAATTTAGACTTTTCGACCGAGACGAGTCCGATGAACACGACCGAGACGAGTCCGATGAACACGACCGAGACGAGTCCGATGAACACGACCGAGACGAGTCCGATGAACACGACCGAGTAGACAACAAAAATTAGTTCGGCATCACGGCAGACCTCGAATCACGAAATCACGGAAGACTGGCCTTAATATTGAATAACGGAAGATTGTCATAGACCGAGATACGTGAAAGGAGAGGGAGGCCTTTGCCCAGCAAAGGGACACAATAGGGTAACAAATAAACAAATATAAGTAATTAAACAGTTCAGTACAAGCCTAGCGATCTTATGAACCTGATATAAAAAAATGCATACGGTATACAGTTTGTATTGTGTGTGACACAATACAAACTGTATATTTGTGTCGTTCTCAAGTAAAAGGTACCACATTGTCGCTTACCATAACGGTGAAATTTGCTTGCATCTATGGAGGACGCTCCTTGGGCCTTGTGGTAAGCGACAATGTGGTACCTTTTATTTGAGAACGACACATTTGATGGTATAAGAAGTTTGTTACTATATAATTAGGATAGTTTTTAACACGGACACCATCATTCTATGTAGACGAAAGCTATATATAGGTAGTGTATGGATAAAAATAGTTATTTGTGCAACAAGAGAGGAAAGTTGGTTTTTCTTGCGAGTGTTTATAGCTACGCTCAAGATTCTAACTTAGAATCACTCGCTTCGCTCGTGATTCAATTATTGAATCTCGCTTTCTCGGGACTCAAAAACACGAGATATAAAATAACTTTGCTCTCGTGTTGCACATATAATTTTTCACCTCAGTAGTGAGAACATATTAAAGGTTAAAATGTATTTTGAATTACACAGAATACAGAGAAACAAAAAAATTTGTAATAGAAGTATAAAGTGGCAGTTCATGGCCTTCACTAAATTAAAAAGCTACTTTGTTTCATTCCCTGGAGTGAGGAAAGTCATACTTTCGTCACTCCCTGGAGTGACGAAAGTAGGCTTGTTCGAGATGCTGAGGTGAAAAAGAAATTTCATTACTTACATTTGAACAGTCTTAGTAACTGTAATAACAATTAATTTTTCTGCAAAAAATAAGAAACGAAGCAGACTGGATTACCAAGCTAGTTTGTTATTCCCTCGATTGGCAGGAGCACCGCCTCCACTCATCCAATATAAAACGCTGATAGAAACATACTTAAATCATGTTTGGAAATGACGTGACGTGTCATCACCATACATTACTAGGTACTTTTAATCGACATTCCTCAAATTACAATTTTTATCTTGACTACAGCTTTCAGGCCTCACATCTCACACATGACACAAAGATGCAAATGACATAAAGATGAATGAATAGAATCACAATATCTACACAGGTGCAAAAAGGATGGGATAATTAATTGTAAACTCAAAATAGTGCTGCTAGGTTCATTTCTAAATGCGAAGAACTTATTGATGTATGTGTGGCCATTTAATTTGTAACATTTTTAACTCGGCAAGCGATGAGAACAGCCTAGGCACTGAATGTGACCCAACATTTAATCTGTTTGCCTTCCTTTGTCCTTCTGTCGCCCAAAAGCCTACGGCACAGCCGCTTTTAAACCGGTTGAAAATACCTTTTTTTTATGTCATACGATATTTTAGTTCCTTATTTTTTCACTACTGACATATAAATTTTAAAATTCTAAGCTTAATAGCATCGGTCGCAGACGTTTCTGCTTATTCAAAATTAAGTTCTCTTTTGTTAAGTCATTCAAGTGCATAGTCAGATATTTTTGGCAGCTCCAATAATAATAATAATAATAATAATAAATATGCCCCCAGGGCAGCTTGTGGCGAGCTGAATGGGAAGTGACGTCCCTTGGGTCCCATACCCCCGAGAGTCGGTCAGGCCCCTCCCTCCGGCTTGCCTTCATTGGCCGGCTGGAGTGAACACTGAGCAGGGGCCGCAGGACTCTCACCTCTGGCTTGCCTTTACCGGCCGTCCAGAGTGGGGTGTCAGAGCTATATGCTCGCAGGGTGGAAGTGAAATATGCATAAGACGCGAGTTGGCACAGTGGCTGTGAGTGTTTACAGCCACTGGGTAGAAAGCGGTGCACACCTCTCCACACCCTGAGCCACTCACGCGATGTTGTCCCCTTGTCGCTCCGTGCGAGCGGCCGTTTTCGGGGACCCATATTGTGAGTTGGCGAGTCACCACCTGTCCATTTTTTTCGTGTTTTTAAACATAGATTGGGGCAGGTGCCATAGTATTTCCATAGACCCGGTAACCAGTACACTAACATCTCAACACAATAGTCTAGTTTATTTTGTTTCTTATCATTGCAATAGTCCTGCACTAACCGGGGCTTGTCCTTGGGTGCACTACTATAGTGCATACAGGGATAATCGTCGGTTGGTGTCACATCACCTTTTAGAGTAAATTGTCTTTTTACAAGGGGCCTCTGCGTGTTGGCTTCGGCCCCACGCACGCCTTCCAAATGTCCGGGACCCCATGGTCCCGAGATTATGTAAAGGACGAACATAATAATAAATATTCTTTATTGCACCACAAAGAAACAAAATTTTTAAAACAGATATACAATGTAAATAATGGTAGCAACAGGCGGTCTTATCGCTGTGAGCGATCTCTTCCAGACAACCTTAGGGTAGCAGGATATGAAGAACAAAAGTTTTTATAAACAGGTAGTGCACGAAATAATTAGAGGAACAGGAATTACACATACATTAATCAGACAGTACATATAGTAAATTTTAGATAAATAAATAAATAATATAACACAAATAAATATATAAATATATAAATATATATATATATATATACATACATACACAATATATACACAGCAGCACATTAAGGAAGAGATAAGTAATGATTTTTAAGTAAGGTTTTAAAACTTTGAAGAGTTTTTAAGAGTTTCCAATATACATTTACTTGTGTAATAAATGAACCATAATTTCACTTTTCTGTACATAGTGTTCGTTTGTCTGTCATTTTTAATTGTCTACTCTCAATTGCTCAAAGGTTGACTGGAAGCGATCCCTTACAGGGATAAGTTCGCCTTTGTACATTGTATACTTTCTGTTTAATTGTTTACATACATACATATCTGATGGCGACGACTGGAGAAGAGCGAGCGAGCGTATAATATCAATAATATCAAAACCGTAACATATTTTAAAAACGGAGTACTCCAGCACTCTTCTGTCGCGTAACTATTTAAGTGATTTATGGTTGTTCCATTAACTGTGCACTTTTCGTCCCCAAATTGGATTTATGGCTTTATTACAGTTTTATATTTAGATATTTTGATTGTATTTTTTTTGTTTGCATATATTTTCCTGCATGCACTTTTTTGTAGTTCAATTAATTTATAGTTCATATTTGATATCTCTCGTTCAATCAACGGCCATCATACTCAGTATTGTTAAAATTTCTCAGTAAATTGTATTTACCCGGTTCCCGAGATACAGGCTGCGCCTAGTTTGGGGCCGATGGATATTAGCTTAATTGTAAAATCTAATTTATTATTTTTTGTTCAACCTGTGATGTCAACTTGTAAAATATTTGGTAAATAAACGATTTGAAATAAACGATTTGATATATGCGTAAATAGGCTAAAAAACGCTCGAGCATTTTGCGTACGTCTATTTCGAATGCGTGACTTTTAACAGGCATCTTAGTTTGCTAGAGTAGAGCTAATGGCCCGTTGTCACAAAAGGTCGCAGGTTCGAATTATGATCGAGACGGTTATTTTTCCATTTTTTTATTCCATTTTCCGCTACGAAGTACGTTCATTTCGTAACAAGAAAATTATGTTATGGGCTACGACGAAGCCCTTCGAGCGAGCTTGGCAATGAGTTCAAAAAAAGCTTTATTTTGTATCTAGGTAATACAAATACATTCCAAAAACTATTAGAATAGGTACTCAAATGTGACCCGAATTCACGGTACCTAGATAATTACATAACTTGCGACTAAACCTGCGTTAAAATCTATTAGCAAAACCGAATAAAATTATTAATAAAATAAGTTACGTTTATCTCCAACGTAGCCACATCATAAGATTTTATCCAAGCAAGCCGTTAAAGAAAACAAATGGATTTTTAAAAAGCAGCCAAGGAAAACCTACAAAGTTATTCAGCTATAAATAGCACCCGCGCCACAATTCCACAGAAAAACGAAGCCAACTGGGTATACGGGGTGAATAATCCTAAGGGATAGAATGTAATAGATTTTTTAGCACAACGTCGGTGGCAAACAAGAATTCGCCCTGCCACGTAGTTAGCAGTTACCGTAGCTTAATGGACGCCTGCAAGGTGTTACATGCGCGTTTCCGACCCTTTAAAAAGCTGTACACTTCTTTTTTGAACGAACCCCATAGGCACTGTAGCGTCTGTAGCCCCTCAAGTAAACCTTAGCAGGTAGCTTATTCTACAGCCGGAGCGTCCGTGAGAGAAATTTCCTCTTAAACCGCTCAGTGCGTGACAATTTTATTTGGGTTCTAACGTGCTTATTTGCGTATAACCAAACTGCGCCGTGATTAAAATCAATGTTTTATTTATTGCAGGTTTAACGCCGTTGTTGTATAAAGAAGTCTCAAACTTCTCTTCTCCTACTTCCAGCAAACATACCTATTCTAGATAGATAGTTTTAGTTTTTCTAATTTAAAATAGAATATATACCTTTTAGTTTTTTTTTATATGTTAAGTTTAATGAAATAAAACTATGAAAACGGATTATATCGCGTATATTGAATTTATAATACATCCCGACGTTTCGAACTCTTTACAGCGTTCGTGGTCAACGGGTGACGGGGGGTGGGTTTTATTTCATGAGTAACTATCGCGGTAACCGAAGACAATATTATGTTAAGTTTAAGTTAGTTTTAAGTTTAATATTAATTTTTTAATTTTAATTTTAATAATATTTAATTCTATGGATGTAATTAATCCGAAATAAAAGCTTTTTAATTTAATTTTTAATTTAGGTAAGCTTGTATTATCCTCGACCTCGTTATCATTATATTGTTAAAATATCGAGTATACTAAGTATTTCTATGGGTGCAAAACTAAACTAAACCTCTCTTCGTCTAAAAATCTGAAAACTTACATTGTATTTACAGATTTTAAAGACCCCTAACCAGAAGCCACCCTGTTGTATGCAGTTTACAGCAAGTTATCTACATTTGCTGTGTGGCAGCGCTTGTTTACTGTTAGTAATTCTTTTACAGATACGAATGCGACGCCTCGTTACAGATACGGATGGCTTTGGCGTCGCTTTTTAACATTTAAACCGAGTAGCAGTTGAAAAACTCCCGTTTTCCTTACTTTCCTAGTATGTCTAGTAACGGGTTGTATGATTAGTAATATACAACCCGTTTAGCTTCTACCCGCAACCTCGACTGCGTGGAATAATGATGATGATTGATAAAAGCCGGCCTAGTGCGAGTCGGACTCGCCCACCGAGGGTTCCGTACTTTTTAGTATTTGTTGTTATAGCAGCAACAGAAATACATCATCTGTGAAAATTTCAACTGTCTAGCTATCACGGTTCATGAGATACAGCCTGGTGACAGACAGACGGACAGACGGACAGCGGAGTCTTAGTAATAGGGTCCCGTTTTTACCCTATGGGTACGGAACCCTAAAAATGATCCTATTTCCCCTATGAGTCCTATGTCCCCGGGCCTTAAGCTACCTCCAATACCAAATTTCATCTATCGGGCTAAATTTCATCATTATTTCCACCTTGGGCGTTAACACTTGAATACACTAAGCCCAGAATTATATTTTAGAATTATATACTTAATCCTTCGCTTCGTTCAGGATTTAATGTACGCCCTCGCCGTAAATATGTCATTTTGCTCCCTTGTGACACAATCTACTATTGATCATTGATGAAACATCAAACCATTTTTACAGTGGTGTTTGTAAGCGAGACGCATCGCTTAACGTCACAATGCGTATATTGTGAAGAATTCCTATGACTTTTTGCTTGATTGATTGATTCTCGCACGTCTTTTCGCATTTTTGCCTAAGTAGAAAGGCAGCCTGAGTGGAGCTTTAAAACTTAACGACTGTATATTCGATAATCGAGTATTTAAGCCTATTTTGACATCAAACCGCAGCCACTCATTAAACAATCACTAAACGCCTGCTGCACATATAACCATGCAGGCAGCCTGTGGCCGTCAAAAGCACATTCGACGTCACTCGAATGCACCGTTGTTATTCCACACACTTGGCTAGTAAAGGCGAACCACACGCTCAAACGAGCAACTTAAAGCAAGACCAGATCAGACTGATTTTGTATGAAGATATTTGTGTGGATTGAGCGTCTTTATGTTTATGTACTTTAAATTCGTTAAATGCAAAATTAGGGTTACCTTTAAATTTTTAATTTTATTTATGGGGCATTCTTATTCAAATTTTGTATCAAGACCCAATAGATTTTTTTTATCATCAATTCTCATGTACTCAAAGGTTAACTGGAATAAATCCCTTAAGGGATAAGTTCGCCTTTGTACTGCCTGTCCTGTGCCATATTCACGTTTTGTGTTTTGTACAATAGAGTATATATACATACATACATATCGGCATATATCGGTTTCAAAAATAGACAAAATTCTTATTATATGTGATTTCGTGAAATTAAATGCGATGTATAAAAAAGCCGGCCAAGTGCGAGTCGGACTCGCGCACCGAGGGTTCCGTACTTTTTAGTATTTGTTGTTATAGCGGCAAAAGAAATACATAATCTGTGAAAATTTCAACTGTCTATGTCTATGGTCATGAGATACAGCCTGGTGACAGACAGACAGACGGACAGACGGGCAGCGGAGTCTTAGTAATAGGGTCCCGTTTTTACCCTTTGGGTACGGAACCCTAAAAACAAACCCTTGATAATCGTTTGTCCTTATCTGTGTTTGTTAGAAAGGGACAACATTCAATTAAAGTTTACTAAGTTTTATGAATACGGAAATCTGTACCCACTTCTCTTTAAAAACACATTGTAACACATCTCTTACAACTTTATTATGTTGTCAAGTGCCCATGCTCTTGGTAATCAATAGGAATGTTCGTCAGCTGTCATGCTTGCAGCAGGCACTCGAGCTCGAGGGGGCTCACGTCTGCCATCTCGAGGCTCTGATACTCGTATAACCGTTTGTCGGGGCTATTCGAGTGCTATTAATGACAGCTTGTGGTCCGTATTTTGGTGATCCGTAGATATTGAATTTGTCGAAACTTTGGAGGAGTGAGTGAAGCAATGAAAATTGTGAATCTCTAATAAGATTTGAAAGAATGCTATAATACTTTTGTAAATCCTCTTCTTCTTACGGCTACCTTTCAATAAATATCCATGTAAAAGTTTACAACTTACAAAAACTTACAAAACTTGATTACAGTTTTTGTATAAATAGACCTCTTCATTTTTTAAAGTACCTAAATTTAAAATGTTTAAACCTTAAGTTTGTTACCAAGTTAAATGACTTAACCTCGTGAGTCTAAATGTACATTAAAATGTACATATTCATTGCAATCTAATTTGAACCTTTTGATGAAACACATAGAATTTCTTTTGTTTCACTGCGTTGTAAAACAAACGAAATTCTATCCAATTTACTTATAGAACAAGGTTCAAATTCAAAATTGAAAAACTTTATATGGTGGGTCTTACGAGTTTAAGTTTAGGGCACAATCAAATCTAAGGAACATAGTTCCATCTAAACCAAATTGTAGTCTATCGCGCGAGTCTTCAACAAATCAATCAAAAGTTAGTGTTTATTTTACACTACATAACACATAGGCAAATATTTGTGATTACATGGTTCAATAGTGAGAATTAAACTCACCATTCGCTATCCTTGTACATTGAAATTCAGCAATTCCATCCATCCGAATTTCATTCCACTAATTGTATTTACTTGAGTAGGCAAAACACTGACACTGAAGCAGCTGCAGTAGTCAGAGCTACTCATAGCTATATCTAGCCAACAAATACCAGGAAATGGAATGACGTCAAAGCGAGCCGTATCAGCAAAAACAATGAATGCTGTGCTTCTGTGTATAGCAGATTAAGGATAGCAGGATGAAATGTTTTAGTACAAGCTTTTTTTAACTTCCAATGTGTGTTAGTTTGCTTGTTTGTTTGAATGTCCATTATCGATGTCTGAGTAAGACTCACTTTAGAAAAAGAATAAATCAAACGATTACTGACCAATGACTCCATTCAATTAGAAACGTAATGACAGAAAGTTAAAAATATCGGTTGCATGTTAATTACTTGTGCCCTAAAGAATTTTCACCCAAATTTCGTACTATGGGACTATGGGACCCACCATTCCTTATGCCTTCGACCAAGAATTTAAGTAATGTCAAGTTCGAACAATCAGAATGCCTACTGTTAACTGATAATTCCTTAAAAATACTTTTTGTTTTTAGAGGCCTTTCTAAACTTAGAGCTGCCCAAGCTCTAAGAATACACGGGTTCAATGCTTTCAAGTTTCCAACTGAGTCAAATTTAACCAAGTTGTTTACTGTTTATTTCTAGAATAATGTTGATTAATAATATGTACAAGTCGACAAGGCAATTATTTGCTTAACCTTTTATAGATGTTTGTGAAATGACATTACATTTTGTATTTTAACGAAGTAATTGCTAACACTTTTAGATAATTGATTTACCGAGTCATTGAAAGGGCACTCATAGACGAACATTGATATAGATCGAGAATACTTAAGAAAGAAGAGAAGAGTTCCTAAAGAAAGGCCAGGTAAGAAGCACCCTAAACCGGCGAGCGTGTATGAGGAATGTTATGAAATTGAAGGAAGCGAAAGAGGTATGTCAGGATCGTAGCAAGTGGAAAACCGTGGTCTCTACCTACCCCTCCGAGGAATAGGTGTGATTATATGTATATATGTGTGTAGAACACAAGAGAACCAAAGAATTTGACGAAGCGAGATTGTAGAAATAAAGCTGTGTTAACCAACGTTGCTCGTAGATTCCACGGCTGCTGCAGGGGCAGAAAGATTCTTACGTAGCGTCCACGAACCGCAAAAAACCAAAAAAAAAAACGCAAGAATTCTTTGGATAAGGCTACCGTACAAGGTGGATATATATTTCAACTGATGATATAGTGATGATGATACTCAATCCTCCTGAAACCCAGAGACCCTTATAAAGGTTAAACTCAAAAATTTAATTTTAACTTTTGTTAAGCTTTTGGGACTTATGATACATATGTGCAACAGCATTAATCAGCAGCTGCAACAACTGCATATTCCTTGCAATACCTAGTCAATTACCTACCTACTTACAAATTCAATAAGTGCAGAATACATTATGCGTCGATTTTTAAAAACCTACGTTTCCCTCATTTCTTCTTCAGTCAGATAAAACGTAGCTACCACTTACTGTAATGTAAAACGCAAGTACTCGAGAGCGTACAACGCATCGAATATATAAAGGATGCACTTTAGTTATCAATGCAAAACAGCTCTCCACTTGGCAATACATCCATCCTATTCTTACACGCCAACGTCACGTAAGAGAGAGCTGGATCACTAGATTTCACGCCTTGTATTGAACACTCGATATGGGCCTGTCAGTAGACCAATAAAGCTATATCTAAGTATATAGGTGTACAAAGGCTGGTGTGTATATTTCAGGTAGCTTCCGACACGCGAGGCAGGGC
This sequence comes from Cydia strobilella, assembly GCF_947568885.1. Lineage (NCBI taxonomy): Eukaryota > Metazoa > Arthropoda > Insecta > Lepidoptera > Tortricidae > Cydia > Cydia strobilella. The sequence continues at coordinate 1,551,590 of NC_086049.1, read as the reverse complement.
ACAAAGCGGTGATTTACATTAAAGTTCCTGGGGGCATGAAGATGTCAATCTACGTGATATTGCTTAGCTAGAATGATATTATAGCTGATATTATTAATAGAAAATTAGAGCGATAATCACGCTCGACATGACCTTGGATTCAAAGTTTACGGTTTTTTTGATGTGTGCCAACTGTCGAATAACTATAGTCTCATTATATTCCATGACTTGACTTAAATGTCTGTTGCACACGACACAAGTAATTTGCGCAGACTGAGGCCAGAGGCCTATGGAACTCTCCGCGCGAGCTCGGATTTATACCTACGAATCGCCTCCCGTTCACGGTAGAAAAGCAAGCCAGTTGGTTGCCACACGCACTCACGCACGCACGTCACCGCGCGCCGCACTTGCAATTTTTACGATAGTTACAAGCTACGTAGGTACTTACTATTGAATTTCTTTCATTAAATATGTAGTGTTTATTACGACAAATTTATAGTTACAAAGTAAAACAGTTGTAAATGAATGAATGAATGACTAAAATACATAATTTAAGATTTAGATTTCATTTTATTTCACTCCGCTGTTAGAAATGGTATTTATCATTTGTTTGTGTGAGGGCGCCACTTCCTACGTAACTGTCACATAAAATGATTATTTTTAGTTAAAGGTAAAGATAAAGATTCTTTATTTGCAAGAATACTTAATTCTAAAATACAGGTGTTGTTTTGTTAAAATATGTTGTTTTAAGTTTCATTTTATTTGATTGCTACTATTATTCTAAGACCTATACACCATACGGGTGGTGACGGCGACTCGTCCTATAAGCTCGTTCTATAGGGGGTGGTCTGTGACCTTTTATAACCAAGATTCTTATAGAAGTGCCGATATCTCAAAAAAATACATTTTCAATAAGGGTAAATTTGCTTAATCTTGTAGCCCATTAGCTATGTGACAGACGTTGTTCTAAAAAATGATGGGACAAAGTTTAGTTGTAAAAAACATGCATTAGATGCTATGAATTGTAGGTTTCTGGGTGCGGCGGAGGCGTGCGGGGCGCCGCGCGCTGATGTTGCCTGCGCCCTGCGCCAGCTGCGCGATGCACGGCCCGCCGCCGCCGCGAACTACTTGTTTACCCTCCGTCCTTTTACAGCGGATGAGGTACACCGGCTAGTTTCTTCATGCATTCCACCTAAGGCTTCAAAGGACGTTTATGGAGTAAGCATGAAGCTGCTAAGGCTGGCGCCATTCCCATTAGCTTTTGCGATGGCAGAACTCTTTAATCGCTGCATAAAAGAAGGCACTTACCCAGATCCGCTCAAAATAAGTAAGGTCGCTCCTATCTTCAAAAGGAAGGGTAGCAGAGGGGATATGGATGGCTATAGACCGGTATCAATCATCCCGGCGATAGCTAAAATATTCGAGCATGGCCTAAGTTCCCGTCTCTCTCAGTTCCTAAAAGAGACTAATAGTCTATCTGAGAGACAGTATGCGTACCGTGAGGGCCGATCCACTACATCTCTGTCCCGTGAACTGGTACGGCGCATAGTAGCTGCCAGAGAGAGTCAGCAGCAAGTCGCCGTCTTGTGCTGCGACCTCTCGAAGGCATTCGATGTGGCCGACCATGCAGTGCTTACAGGCAAGCTGCGCCACTACGGCATTCACGACAAATCGTTGTCCTTGTTCACGAGCCTACTCCAGAATAGGACACAAGTTGTGGTAAGTGATGGTGGGAAAGTGAGGTCGGATCCATTGGGCGCACAGATGGGGGTTGCGCAAGGATCGTCAGTTTCAAATTTGCTTTTTTCGCTGCTCTTAAATGACCTGCCAGACGCTATAAAAGCCGGCGAGGTATTAATGTATGCTGACGACGTTGCTGCAATTGTTACTGCTCCAAATGTCGATGGCGTCGAGAAGGCGTTGAACGAAGCAGCGGCGCAGCTTGCCCATTGGTTTAGAACCAATGGCTTGGCTCTTAACCTACGGAAGACGCATTTCATGCAATTTGATTTATCAGGTCGTCAGGCAGCGCCGCTGGCAATAAGAATTGAAGAAACGCTACTCGATCAAACTACTAGCACAGCTTTCCTGGGCTTTGAAATAGACTCGGGCTTGAAGTGGGATCGTCATGTTGACAAACTGTGCGGCAAAGTAGGCAGCGCGTGTTTCGCCCTAAGTCAAGTCGTCAAGTCTGTGACTCCGGAGGTAGCCCGTACATGCTATTTTGCTACAGTCCACTCTCTAATACAATACGGGGCGGAGCTCTGGGGGCGCTGCGCCGAGTGGGAGAGAGTTTTTCGCCTCCAGAAACGTGCTATACGCATCATCTCACGGGAGCCGCTAGATGCTCCGGCGAAGCTACTGTTCAAAAAACTAGGCATTCTCACATTACCCGCAGTAGTAATTATGCAAGTGGCTGTGTACGTGCGTGAACACCTTACGTCCTATAAAATGAACGCAATGGTACACGAGTACAATACGCGAAACGCACACAAGCTCGTGGGTATTAGCCACAAACTTGCGAAGTCGTCCAAGCTAACTCACGTGATGGGCCCAACGGTCTACAACAAGTTGCCAAGCATTGTCACTGAGGCTACAAGTCTGCATAGCTTTAAACGCCGTCTAAAACACTGGCTTATTGAGCGCTCGTTCTATAATTACAATGAATTTTTAATGTATAAGGGCAGCTAAATGCTGAATTTTATTATTTTTATATTGCTATTATAGATGTTATAATAATTTCAATGAATTTGTGACTTTACTATTTATATACTTAATGAATTATTGTAATTTTTAATGTAAGTTATTTTACTGTTATTTGAATATGATGTAACTTAATCGATGAACTTTACTGTATAGTAATTTGATGTTATTTAGCAACTGACTTGTAAATTGGCTTTATAAAATAAATGACTATGACTATGACTATGACTATGACTATTCCATAAGCCCTTTAAGTCTTGGCGTTGATTTTAGGCACAGCCCTGTATAAGAATGGCCGATATGCCCCAGAAAACAGGAGCAACGGACCTTTCCCCGAACATTCCTTTTTACAAAAAGTAATACGCGTTACAACGAGCGGACGCCTCGGGTTATTTTTAGAACCTTTAGGTAAGGGCGGTGATACAGGTGCGTTTGGCAGGTGTTTTATGTGCTTCGTCTAATAAGGGCGTGTTAGGATATTCTTAGAATTTTGACATTTACCTATATAGATACTTGCTTTATATTTTGGAATAACAGCTGCCTAAGTTGAACGGCAGAATATTTCAGTAAGTGATTGTCAAAGTATGAACAGCAAGCTGCAGCATTACATGAGCACGTGGAAGGTGAGAAGAGGTTGCCAGAACTAGCTCTTTTTTTTGTAATCATAATTTATATCGTTTGAACACCGGAAAAAATTAAAATACTTTGTAAACCTTCACATTATTTTATTAAAAAAATATTTAAAACGTTGAAAATTTTTGAGCGGTTGAAACGCTCATAATTTTTGGCGCTAATTCGACAGAGCGTGATGACGTCACACGTTGGACGGTCCAACTAACTATGCAACTGTTTGCTACTAATGACGCTTATGTGAACTAATCTGTCGAACGCGTGACGTCACGTGACGTTTCGCGCTTTTCGCTCACTAACTTTTCGCGGGCAAATTTTTGTAATTTATTAATTATTTTAAGCAATTTAATGATAATTTAATAACGGAAATGCATTTGTAACATGATATAATACTAAACACAGTACATAACTTTTACTCTGTACTTGTTTGTTCGGAACTTATGTACGAAATATCATTTGATATTTACCAGTAGCTTTTCGGTGAAGGAAAACATCGTGAAGAAACCTGCATGCATAAGTCTGCAAAGAAATTCAAAGGTGTATGTGAGTCCCCAATCCGCATTGGGCTAGCGTGGGGACTACAGCCAAAGCCCTCTCGCGCATAAGAGGAGGCCTGTGCCCAGGAGTGGGACGTATATAGGCTGAATTATTATTATTATATTATTATTACTTGTTCCCAACAAGTTCCCAAGATATTTCCATGCAGGTAGGTAGGACTATGAACGATATTTAATTCAATGCGTCGTCCCGAAACTTTCAAAACCTTTACGCAATTAACGACCCAACGCAAAATTTAATTGAAAACTACCCCGACCGATTCAAAGGACAAACAGGAACAGTTCGCTCCAATTTTGTTATTCAAATACGCTCCAAATTGAGAACATGTAGTTCTCAACATTCAGATAGAACTACATACATTCAGATTTTTGAAATCTGTTATTGATTTTATATTGATTTGGTACTATTCTGAGTCGCGCTTGTTTATTAGTGCGATTGCGATGCATAAGAAAGTACATAAAAAACCCGTTACCTAGTCGCTAGGCAATAATATAATTCCATAAATACAAAATGTTGTAACTCATTGGTCAATGACAAACTTCTTCTTCTTCTTCTTTATCCTCTCCTTATCCCATTATTTGGGGTCGGGTCTCCTCACTTTTCTGCGCCAAGTCGTACGATCTTGGGTTGTCTGCTCAGGCAATTGGGCTTTTTTTGAGGTCTCTTTCTATGTTTTTCCACCATGTGGAAGGGGGGCGACCTCTGCCTCTCCTTGTCTGTTCTGGTAGGTTCAGCGCAATTTGTACCACGTGGTCTTCTTCTCTTCTTTTGACATGGCCATACCAACGAAGACGATTTTCAAGGATTTTATCCGCGATCGGTGCAACTTTGAAACTACCACGTATGTATTCATTTCGGATTCTGTCCATTCGGGTTACACCTCCCGCCCACCTGAGCATCTTCATCTCATTGGTATGTGCCTTTTGTTCGTGCGACTTCTTTGTTGTCCAACATTCAGACCCGTATAGTAACGCCGGACGAACCGCCGTACCGTTTATACACCTTACCCTTGACCTTTATGGGGATACGTGGGTCACACAGCACACCAGTAAGTGATCTCCATTTTTGCCAGGCGACATTAATTCGGTGTGACACGTCCGCGCAAATATTGGCATCGGGTGTAATTATAGAGCCAAGGTATTTAAACTTTTCTACAGTAGGAATAGGTGTTGTTCCGATGCAGATAGTTTCCGGTGTACTGTTGCCACTAAAAGGACATTTCAGGTATTCAGTTTTGCTCCTGCTAACCCTCAACCCATATTTTTCAAGTGCATTTGTCCACATGTTTAACAGTTGTTGTGCGTCATTTGCCGTGTTGGCAGCCAGAACTATGTCATCGGCGTACATCATGGTCCACGGTAGCGGAGACGGTATATCCCGGGTCAGGTAATCCATCACCAAATTGAAAAGAAGTGGGCTGAGCACAGATCCTTGATGGACACCCACTTTGACCTCGAAAGCTTTACTAACACCAGCTAGGCTTCGGACTCTAGTGCTGACATTGTTGTACATGTCTTGTATTAGTTCAATATAGTATTCTGGTACCTGTTGCGTACGTAAAGCCTGCCATACTAATTTGCGGGGTACTCTATCGAAAGCTTTTTCGAGGTCAATAAACGTAAGGTGTAGGTCTTGGTTGTTGATCCTATATTTTTCCATCATGATCCTTATAGTTTGTATTGCGTCAGTGGTTGACCTGGATGCTGTGAAGCCGAACTGGTTTGGAGATACCTGCGAGATATTGGAGATTCGTTTGTTTATCACTCTTTCCCAGATTTTAAGCGTATGTGATGTAAGTTTTATGCCTCTATAGTTTTCGCAGTGGGTTACATCACCTTTGTTTTTGTAAAATGGTAGTATGTAGCTTTGACGCCATGACTCAGGTATGCATTTGGTGGCTAAAATGATGTTGAATAGCTTAGTGAGCCAAACCGCGGCTATGGGTCCGAGGGCTTTCCATAAGTCTGCAGGAATCTCGTCTGGCCCTGTAGCTTTTCGGTTTTTCATCTTTGTCACCGCTTGTTTTACTTCAGCTATATCTACCTCGGGTATTGGTCCGTGCGTTGGTTTGCATGGTACCGGGTCTTGGTTAGGGAACTCTTCGTTTAGTAGTTGTTCATAATACTCCACCCACCTTTCTCTTATTTGGGTATTGTCTGTTAAAATGGTTTGATCTTTACTTTTTATATATTTATTAACTTTAATATCTAAAGTAGCTCTATTTCTATTTTTTGCTATTTTTAGTACTTCATCGGCCGTCTTGGCGTTTTCTAAACTATTATAGAAATTAAGGTTATGGTGGGCTATTTCTTGTGCTACGCACTTCTTTGCAAGTTTCTTCGCTTCTGTATATTGGTCCTTGTCTTCATTTAGTTGTGAGCTTTGCCATTTCTTGAAGAGCGTTTTCTTGTTATTGAGTGTCTCTTTTACTTTGTTGTTCCACCAGCTTGGGTCTTTTCCATTGCCCATGGGTCCTTTAGATATTCCTAGAGTTTCTGCTGCTTTTGCTCTACACTGTACTTCGAACTTAGACCACATATCTTCTGCGGTGTTATACCTTGCTTCAACGTCGGCTTCGATGTATCCCCTTACATAAGTCTTTAGTAACTCGCCCTTTGGGCCATCTAAGTCCTTCCACTTAGTTCTTGGAGTTCTATCGACGATGGTTTTTATTGGTTTCGGCAGGGTATATACAGCAACCAGTAAGCGATGTTGTGTTGTCAAAGGTTCACCAGGTATTACTTTACAGTCTTTGAATTTATTCTTGACATTTCTGTCAGCTATGATGAAGTCTATTTGTGATGTTCTTCCTGCACTTTTATATGTAATCAGATGTTCTTCTTTCTTTTGGAAGTTTGTATTTATTAGCGTTAAAGAGTGCCTGGTAGCAAAGTCCAGGATTTCTTCGCCCTGCTTGTTTGCTTCGCCTATTCCAAACCCTCCGTGAGCCATTCCATATGCCGTACTTTTAGCTCCCACGTGTCCGTTCAAGTCAGCTCCAATTACTTTATATTCATTTGATGGTATACTGTTTATAACCTCATCCAGGTCCTCCCAGAACTCCGTCTTCTCCGCTTCCGTACAGCCCGTCTGTGGGGCATAGGCTGATATAATGTTGGTAGATTGCTGGTTGTCTAAAGCTAATTTGATGGATATTAATCTGTCGCTTTTTCTTGTGATACTTAAAATGCGGGTCTTAAAATGTTTGTCTAGAACTATCGCCACCCCATTCCTTTTATTGTCGCAGCCATGGTATATTAACTGGTATTCGTTTCCTATGTCTTTTGATTTTGAGCCTTTCCATTTCGTTTCTTGTAGGCAGCAGATGTTAATGCGCCTTTTATGTAGTACTTTACTAAGCTCCTGACTTCTTCCCGTAAGAGACCCCAAATTCCAGGTTGCGAGTCTTATCTTATTGCTACTTAAATGCGAATGTGTGTTCTTGTCACTGTATCCGTCGCTTGGGGGGAACGCCCTAGTGGTATTCGCATTGGGGATCGCATTACTCGCATTTGCGTCGCTTACGGGGTACGCCCTAGCCTTTAAGCCCTTATTCCTTTTATTGTGCATTTTCATGTGAGGAGAGAAATGTATTGGCAATTGGGTTTTACGGCCGGTTGCCACCTGACGCCAAGGCAGTAACTCTTACAGAGCTCGGGAGCCGGAGTTTGACCGCCGCCATCCCTACTGCGCCACCCTACCTGGTAACGCAGCTCCAGAGAAGACCTGTGAACTTAATATGTAAGAGCAGCTCTATTCTGGGTTTTTGTGCTTCTTCCGCCTGCTCCGCCGTACTGATTTCCATTATCTCCGCCTTCGCAGCCGTTGAAGTCTTCACCCGTAACCCTGGGCACGGGGCCGCGATATACCCCGCGGCACTGGGTCCTCGTTTGAACTGATCAATGACAAACTTATCAAGATTAATTTTTAATCTTATTATTATTATTATTATTTTGACCTATTAATGTAATGTGCTTTAGATGACAAACTTGTTGTACTTAGTTTTTTGTTTGCATTCTCTTAAGATCCATATGGAATAGGCCATACGTATCAGAAATTTTCTCAAAAATGGGTGATGAGCGTAAATAAATATTTCCTATTATATTTCCCAGCTTAATTTATACCACGCCAATGGGAAACAAGCGCAAGCGGCACATTTAGGCTCCTTGATGTTAAAACAGCGCATCATTGGGAGTTGGGAGCCCTTGCGATATCTCACTAATTATCCAGAAACACAATAGTAATTGCTAATTTGGCTTAGCAGGGCAGATTACTTGACCTACAAAGATGTTGTACAAATCTACGACAAACGAAAGACGCAGGCAAAGATAAGAATTTAAATAGTACTGTTTAAGGAGAAAACACCATACATCATTAAATAAAGGATTTGTCTTCTGACAGTTCGGAAGTGGGATCGCTCGCCATTACGGCGTCGGAGTGTGATTTACCTAAGCCACCCTAAGCTATGCCTGTTTTCCGTGGTTTTATGTATAAAATCCTTTACTTAATAATGTATGGTGTTTTCTCCTTTAACAGTACTTATATGAAAGTAATACACTGAAATAAATGTCATATACGAAAGAAAGTGACCCAGGCCTCCAGTGCCCAAGTCTAGAGCTAGAGTCGAACCAGCGTCAAAATATATTCATAGAAAATTCGTTCAAAATAAATAAAAGTTAAAAAATGTTCATTAAAATGTTTTAATTTGTGTCCTCATAATATCAAAAAGGAATAGTTGAACACGAACATACTAGAGAATACGGCACAGTTTCCCGTCATAACTCAATTAAACCCCCTGTTCATTACCCCCGATACTTCATCCCCATGCCATAAGGGCGCAAGTGAAGATCCGCCCTTATACATGACAACTTACAGAAAGCACTGAATGTGGAAGGCGCTTACGACCTTAAGGCTTCAAATATTGCGGATGCTGGCAAACTTTGCCTCATATTTTGTTGCAAACATCGTTAGTCTCGTAATTGATTTGCTTTTCAGCTTTTATCGATTGATTGTTTTTAGGGTTCCATACCCAAAGGGTAAAAACGGGACCCTATTACTAAAATTCCGCTGTCCGTCTGTCTGTCTGTCCTTCTGTCACCAGGCTGTATCTCATGAATACGTGATAGCTAGACACTTTCACAGACGATGTATTTCTGTTGCCGCTATAACAACAAAAAGTAAAAACAGAATAATATAGATATTTAAGTCCCATACAACAAACGTGATTTTTTTTGCCGTTTTTTGCGTAATGGTACGGAACCCTTCTTGCGCGAGTCCGATTCGCACTTGGCCGATTTTTTTATTAAAAGTGATTGATGGGGAGGGGGGATATGTTAATTTTAATTGATTGATTAAGGGGATAGTGACGTAGTCTCCGTTTTCCTTCCTGGGTATTGATTTATGCAATATATTTTTACGCAATTCATTGTTGAATTTACCATAGCTATGGCCAGTATGCCCCTTCGTTTGCTTTATCGATTTTATGATTTTAATAAAAGTTAACACTTTCACCGCGTATACTATCAAAATCATTGCAGACTTTTCTTGGTCTAACTCTTAGCACTCTATCCTTACTTATTTATCTATGGTTCAATTTACTAAACCGGCTTCAATCCTATAATCAATTATAGTGAATTGAGTTTTCAATATCGAATTTCTCTTTTTCAAAGCAAAATGCTGTTGAGATTTTTTATTAAAGTTTAAGGTCAGATATGGAGCCCAATTATATTTTAACAATTTGATATGTTGATCTTATTTTGATACGTATGAACTTGAGTAGTGTCATCAGGCATCTCCGGAAATGACTCATGATTTTATTTCTTCAGCATCAATCAAGGGATGAAGAGTACCCAGTTAAAAAGGCTTTAGCAATCCCGGAAAAGAGAAAAGGCGGAGGGCGCCCCCTAGCTACGTGGTGGAGAACCGTATCCAAAGACCTGGAACGGGCTCAGCTTGAAACGCAAACAACCCAGGACAGGCGAGGAGAGCCGACCCCAAATGAAGGGATAAGGCTAGGAAGAAGAAGAAGAAGAATCAGTGTCAACAAGGCCGCGGAGGACGCAAGCGGCGCGCGGCGCGGCGAGCGGCAAATCAAAGCCGTTCATGAATTTGGTCTTCAAGCGCTATGTCATCATTGGCACAGGGCGGATACGCTATGCATTAAAAATCACTTGCGTTTCTTTGTGTGAACGGCACGTCTGTACACGCGGCATGCGTCATTGTGTGAGTAAGTTGCTTAAAAACAGTACTGAGCGGTAATCTGCAGTCGCGGCGAATCGGGGCGTGGCGGTGCTTGGCCGTTCTGTATGATAAATACTATTACTTATTCTGTGTCATTGGTGTGACAAAGGCGCAAAGGCTTCGGTGGCTCGGCCATCTTAAGGCGATCGGGCGGTGAAAACAGCGTTTGAGGAAAACCGACAGCGCGCCGCTCGGTCGGTCGACCTAGGTATCGATGGGCGGATGTGGTGGACGCTGATCTGCGCGAGCTCCAGGCTCAAGACTGGCGAGAAACTGCACAGGACCGGGATCAATGGCGAGCAGCCGTGTTGAGGGCCAAGACACGCTTTGGGTCGCTGCGCCAGAGGAGTTAGTAAGTAAGCGCTATGTATGAATGGCCTTGATTTGCCGCGCGCCGCTTGCGGCTTAACGCTGATTGATGCTCAAGTTCAAGGTTGAGTTAATCAAAATAAGTTGAAAACGATATCAAATTGTTAAACCAGAGTCAGCCTCTGGGTTTTATTCAATATAAAATAATGAACGAATGAATGGCGAAATCTCTATTTTATCTGGCTCTTTCAAGTCTCACCTTTGACCTTAGGCTTATAAATGGAAATGGACCGATCTTCATAAATAAAATGTTTTCAGTGATATTTAGATATATATGTATATATATTGGCTGTCGTGTGGCTTAACATTGAAATAATTTATTTAATCAATTAAAAACTTAGCTCAAAGGCGAATTTAATGCTATAAAGCATTATTTACCAATCAATTATCGAACGAAGCAGATATACATAACGAGTATTAGAGGATTAGAGGACCGATGCCGATCGGTAAAAGCTCGAAATGTTGAATAATATTAGTTTACATCGGGCTTTTACCGACACTGAATCGGTAAAAGCCCGAATTGATAAATAATATAAAGTAATATGCCCGAAATAAAGTTACTTAAAATTTCTTTGTAGTTTTACATGTAAGTAAAATGTATAATTATGGTGCAATAAAGAATATTTACTTACTTACTTCGGGCTTTTACCGACACTGATTCGATAAATCCTAGGATTTACCATGGTGACCGACAAATTTATGACATAGTGCATGGCTGCCATCTCGGATTCTAAACACTGGTACAAGATTTTATCTAATAATTATTTATACCTCATACTTATACAAAAAATCTCTCTAACCAATTATTAATTATACATTAATTCAATTATTAATTATAAATAATAGCATGCATTGCCTGTAAATGTAATTTAGTAATAAGCTAGATATAAGACTTTGTGTGCCCTGACAGGGTGTCATGGAAGCTTCCTGTATAACTTCAATAGCATCTCATGTACATGACTTTTACAAATAAACATCTTATCTTATCTTATCTCAAGATCGCCGTGGTAAAACCTAGGATTGACCGAATCAGTGTCGGTAAAAGCCCCAAGTAAATTAATATTATTCAACATTTCGGGCTTTTACCGATCGGCATCGGTAAAACCTAGGTTTTACCGCACTTTGGGCTTATCGGTAAAAGCCCGAAGTTACGGTAATATAACACATGCACTTTATATAGTAGACAAACTTAATTATGCGTGCAAAAATAACTTTGTGACGCATACATTTTGTAAAGCAGACAAACTCAATTTTGTGTGCAAACATAACTTTGTAATGCCTACAATTTGTATAGTAAACAAATTTAACTTTGCGTTCCAGTAAGGGCCATAGATCGCCTGGCAAGGTTAAAGACCCCGACCAAATGTTCTGGCTTATAATTTTTATTACTATTTAGATACTTATCTTTATCCTGTAAAAATTACAGATTGCCTGTAGAACATTTTTTTTTTAATTTTGTGAAAAATTATTTTGCTCGCGTCTGACATGGTTGGGTTACTACCGTGTGCTACCGTTTGATCGCTGCACGCTGCCTCGACGCACAGCGCGGGGCGCGCAAATGCCGCGCGTTTGAAATGTAATTTAAATATAAGCACGGAATGCATACGTATCAGTATTTAGTGACGCCGTGATTTTATATTTCTAATATTTTAGGTGGGAACTAAGATCATTGTCATGACCGTTTAATATTAACTCTACAAACTTTAATTCAATATTGGCTAAACTGCTTAACCAGAAATCAATATCTAGAGAAGCACATTGTCTACATTTCTAATTTTTTACAAGTAAGGTAAGTTGATCGATAATATCGCAATTTTGCAATATCAGCTACTCTAATTTTTTATTTACAAAATAATTCGTGTTTTCACGTTCACCAGAAAGCACATGTTCCAGATTTCTAAAAACCGAATATTTTAAGAAAATTAAAGTGTTATTGAATATTTTAAAGTTTTTTGAAACTTTAATTCTATATTTACAAAGTTATTAGCCAAAATTAAAATATTTCAATATAGCCGAACGCTCCACCTAAAAATTTCCAACTTTTTACATAAGTATTATTTAACATGCTTACAATGACATATCAAAAAAGAAAAAACTTTAATGTTATAAAAACCTATTTTTGTCCCACCGCTGGTCTACAGACAATCTTGTACATTCTAGACCTGTGCTTTCACTATAGAACGAAGTAGTGCTTTTTATTTTAAAATGGCCGCCACCAAAGACTTTAGCGATCCCCATTACCATAAACCGTACAACCAAAACGTGCTGACGACGCGCAATTAGACCAGTCTTAATTTGCCCGAGGTCAAGGGGCCGGGTGAAGGGACTGGACTGAAAAAGACTGGAGTGTACTCAAGCGTACCTCGGCCTGCCCTCGACTGCAATGGAGTTCTGATTCTTTCATTGTTAGTGCCGAATATAGTACATATAAAGTGCGGTGCGATGATTAGAGATGTAAGTACGAATGCTGAAGCTTTGCCGTTCCTTCCAACTTGCTAAGAGGCATTTTTGTTTAAACCAAATTTATACCAAAAGCATTTGTGTTAAGGATGAAACCTTTAAAGTAACACCAGTACATTTAACTGATATTATTTTATGGTTCTTGACGAGTTTCGTAATTAGGCTGTATGATAAAAATACTTTAACATTTAAGTGAATGGCATCTCTGCATATATTATGCATACCTACTCGTACATAATCATTTTATTTATTCATTTAGGTAACACGTTTAATTTTCAGAAAACTGGAACTTTCTAACAACTCTATCGAGAGAAAGGTATCAAAGATTGATACAGTCACCCGACAGTGACATCGTAAACAAAAATATTGAACACAATCTTATTTATTGAAGTTGACCGAATTGGGCTAGTAAGATTGAATGGCACATGAATTCTTTCTGTTTTCCTTGGTAGCAGTTTTAGCAGCTTAAATAATATATTATTTCCAAAACCACTTACATAACTACCGAGGCTCACGGTTGGCAATCAATGATGCCAGTAAAGTGCGTTGGAGCTTCATTACGGTGCTGTAACGAGCCCCGGGCCCCTAATGGCTAATTTTCTACACGAAACGTTTACTCAGTAATGTAAGTAAGTAATGTAAGTAAATAGAGTAAGGACGCTCGTCACGAATAATATCGTACATTGACCCGTTTCCTCGCACAGTGGCAGTTGTATCAAAAATATCTATACTTAGGCCCAACAACGAGACTTAAATGCTGAATTAACAGAGGCCATTTATCCACCCTTTCCACCGGACGCGCGACGTTAAAAAAGCTTCGCGCGCGAAAACATTTGTATTAAATGGGTAGTCATTTTTCCAGAATAAGCTGCTTTGATGGTGTTTATTATTATTATTTGTTATGCAGGCAGGCAGTTTAAATTACTGATAATGCCTGTATCCAGAGTTATAAACCGAGTTTTCAGTGTTGAGTAGAATTTTCTTTGTGCTTATCTAATTTATTCTTAAACTCATTGACACTTTGGGCCGATACTACATCCTCTGGGAGTTTGTTCCAAGCGTTGACCACTCTGTTGCTAAGGGGCCCACTGACTATCAGTCCGCCGGACGATATCGGCCTGTCAGTTAGAACAAAAATTTGACAGTTCCCTACAACTGACAGGCCGATATCGTCCGGCGGACTGATAGTCAGTGGGCCCCTTTAAGAAGTGTCTATGTGGATTATTGTAGGACCTGTGAGACACCAGCTTATACTGATGACCTCTCAGACGGCTGTTACTATTGCGTTCTAGCATCTTATGGAAATCTTTGAGGTCATAGTGTAGGTCATAGTTTAGAATTGACTCGTTTTGTTTTTTTTTATACCACGTCGGTGGCACACAAGGATATGGCCCGCCGGATAGTAAGCAGTCACCGTGGCCTATGGACGCCTGCAACTTCAGAAGTGTTACATGCGCGTCGCTGACCCTTTAAAAACTTAAGTACATTTTTTTTTGAAGAACCCTATACCGTAGCCCTTCGAGAAAACCTCGGCTTATTCTACAGCGGCTGTTATTTACATATTTTTTTAGAGTTCCGTACCCAAAGGGTAAAAACGGGACCCTATTACTAAGACTCCGCTGTCCGTCTGTCTGTTCGCCTGTCTGTCAGCTGCAGCAGGCTGTATCTCATCAACAGTGATAGTTAATAGACAGTTGAAATTTTCACAGATGATGTATTTCTGTTGCCGCTATAATAACAAATACTAAAAAGTACGGAACCCTCGGTGGGCGAGTCCGACTCGCGCTCGGTTTTTTTATACTACGTCGGTGGCAAACGAGCATACGGCCCGCCAGATGTTAAGCAGTCTCCGTAGCCTATGTACGCCTGCAACTCCAGAGGAGTTACATGCGCGTTGCCGAGACACTACGCACCCTCGTTGAGCTCATGTATTTTATTTTTATTCTCTACCGTAAATAATTGATTGTTGGAAACATGATTGTCTAAAAGAAGCACTATTGTTTTCATTGTGAATAGAACTTACTGAAGTAAGTACTATCCTTTGTGTTCGGTTCTTGCTGTCCAAGAACAAAGAAGTTCAATATAAACAAAGAATTTGTTTACGAATCGTTTCTTTCATAAATAAACTAATAATTTACTTAAGTAATTTTGATGATACGATCACAAAACGTTTATTTTGATGTAAAAATAATAATTCATTAATTAAAATTTGTTCTAATTAGGTGCAGTAAGTGCCCCGACTTAAGTATAACGCGTCTCCAAACTACGAGTCGGACTCGCCCACCGAGGGTTCCGTACTTTTTAGTATTTGTTGTTATAGCGGCAACAGAAATACATCATCTGTAAAAATTTCAACTGTCTAGCTATCACGGTTTATGAGATACAACCTCGGTGACAGACAGACAGACGGACAGCGGAGTCTTAGTAATAGGGTCCCGTTTTTAACTTTTGGGTACGGAACCCTAAAAATGAGTACTTAATACTTATGCTAGGGCACTAAATATAACTACATGTACATGTACAGTCAAGGGCATAAATATATATACATTCCCAAAGTTTCAAAAACATGTGTACGCTCTTACACCTTAGACAATAAAGTCGTGTTTACATATTTTTGTGCCATTTGTCTGGATCGATATTTTTGCCTTGGCGACAAAAAGAAAAGAAATGCCTTAACTAGGTACCTACTTGAAGTATTCGACGTAGCTTAGGTATTTACCTATTATATATAAAACTTAAGAAAATTAATGAACGTCGTATAGGTATAGGTACCTATACGATGCTCATTAGTTTTCTTAAGTTTTCAACAAAAAAGATAGAACTACCCCATCATGAATGGAACTACCCCATCGTGAATGCACGATCTACAAATCTACATCTTTTTAATGACATTAATTGCATTGCACCCACCGCATTATAAATAAAATCGTATCCCAAGTGATTAATTAATAATTTCCATTAACTTGTAATTCATTTAATACATTAATTTTCAATTCTGACAGGTTATTAAAATTGCTATAACTTCATTACTCGATAATTTGAGTGCTTTTTCAGCCCCTCATCTGATTTCAATAATTGCTTTGTTACTTTCATAATTTATTTACTTAATTAGTAACAGGAATTCATAATTAACGGTGTTCATTATGTTCCTTAATTATTTTTAACCTTTGAAGCGTAAAACCAGTATTCAATTTTTTTTTCATATAAATAAAGCTTAAGCTTTTATACTTATATGTATACCCAGTTACTATAATAACGAAATACAGAAATTAAATACTTAACATCATAGCTTTAAATCCAATTAACCATCGGTTATAATTAAATACCAAAACAGAATTGGGCAACACATTCAGTGCCAGCGCGTGCTACGCGCTACGAGCGTAGCCGATAACATGACAAAACATGAATGTAACGAAAAGCGACTACGGACTGTGCGCCCGCCTGGCGCGTTGCTGGCAGTGAATGCGCTCATTCAGTGCTAATCACGACACGTAGTTTAGCCTCTACGAAGCATTTTCGCTACATGGGAAACCAAGGATGTTATCGGCTACGACGTAGCGCTACGACCGTAGCTCAGTGGTAAATGTGTTAAAACCGGTCGAAAAAATCCTCAGAAAGTTAATTTTTTTTCTGAAATCATGTAAGGTAGAGTTTAAAGCAGACACCTTTACTTAGATCAACACTAATATTTTTACTGTTATGTTTTGTATCCAAAAGACCATGGAAAAACCTATTTCTAACCCATCCCGACTCAATAAAGAATATAATACCAATTTAAATTCTTTGTCGAACGACTAGAAAGATTCACGCAGAATATTCATGTTCTTTGTTACTATACCCCGTTCTTTAGCATTAGAAAAGACTACACGATCTTGACGTGTATTTTTATTGAAATATTCTTTTAAAAAAATAGTAACTATTACTTATGAAACCAAAAGAATGTAAATGAACATGTATGCTACATAATAATTACATACTTGCTGAGACTTGTTTTTCAAAAGTGTTTTTCAATAAAGAGATACCTCATAATCGTGTAGTCTTTTTCTAATGTTATAAAAACGAGGTATAAAATGTAAAACTCCTTAAATACCAATGAATGTGCACCAATAATTTAGTATTTATAAATAAGATTAATATCTAAACAACAAATATTAAGATGTATTTTGTTCGTCGTTTGCGAAATTTCATAAAAACTATTACATCATACGATTATATATACATTTTCATTTTCCTTAATGTTTCCGTTTTATAACAACATAAAATTTAGATGTGTTTTCATATCTAATAATATATATATAGATATGATCCGTTAACATGTAAGTATATCTTCCTGTAAATCAAACATGTTTTTAAAAAATCACAATAACATTAAAAACACAAGCTCACCTGTGATTCACTCAGTACACATAGTCTAAAACACAGTAATATATTCGGCGACTATCACAGACGCGACAGACGGGCGCGCGGCTTCGCTGCGCGCGGGGCACTGGCCGAGATGCGCAGAGGGTGGGGGTGGGACGGGGTAGAAAAGGGAAATCGTGGTAGTGGAGTGTAGGTTCTACATGAAAATGGGAGGTAATAATGATTAAAATAAATGTCATAAATATACTTAGAAAAAAAATATAATGATTAATAATGATTGTTGTGTTTGATGGATAAGGAAAAGAGTGTTTCTTTTTTGGGAAGTACAAGTTTTAGAAATTTTCGGGTAAAACGTGTTACTAGAAAAGGTGATTGAAATTGTGGCAGTGGAGTTGTTTAATGAAATGAAATAAAAATCATTATTTTCAGGCAACTATATATATATAGATAAATACCTTAAAACTAGCACACGCGTTTTAAATTAATTCATTATCTCAAAAAACATGCAGGAGCGTACGTTTGTGTGTAATCAATCATTAATATCATTATCTCAGTCCAATTCGAAAATACACTGACATTAGAATTATATTTGAATTATGTCATGTCATTTAGTTATCGTGCGTCTCGTCCGCACCAATACATGTATGGACAAGTACGAGCGAAATGTACGATAGCTGAATGACATCAGTTAGATGTCATTCTGATATTAGTGTACAAACAACAACACTCTTATCTATCCATCAGTGGATCAGAAAGAATGGGACAGTCTGATGGGTCTAAAGCACTCAAAGCTCTTTATGCGAGGAGTAGACTCCGGCTGGAGCATAAAGCTTTGGAAACGTATCAAAAGACAACTCCAAATAATAACAGAGGTGTTTACTGGTCATTACGGGCCATGGTGATCTTTGTTACATTCTGCGCGCCATTAGTCTGTGGGCGGGCGGTCGGTACGGGTAGGTCGCTCGCCGTTTGACGGACCATTGTATTGTTAGCCCTATTCTAAACCCGCACATCTTGTGATATAATAACCAATAAACTTTGGTGATAATTTTACAATCTTTGTTACAAATGTCCATATCGCTTACATTCTGCGCGCCCTTAGTCTGTGGGCGGGCGGTCGGTACGGGTAGTTCGCTCGCCGTTTGACGGACCATTGTATTGTTAGCCCCATTCTAAACCCGCACATCTTGTGATATAATAACCAATAAACTTTGGTGATAATTTTACAATCTTTGTTACAAATGTCCATATCGCTTACATTCTGCGCGCCCTTAGTCTGTGGGCGGACGGTCGGTACGGGTAGGTCGCTCGCCGTTTGACGGACCATTGTATTGTTAGCCCTATTCTAAACCCGCACATCTTGTGATATAATAACCAATAAACTTGGCTGATAATTTTACAATCTTTGTTACAAATGTCCATATCGCTTACATTCTGCGCGCCTTTAGTCTGTGGGCGGGCGGTCGGTACGGATAGGTCGCTTGCCCTTTGACGGACCATTGTTTTGTTAGCCCTATTCTAAACCCGCACATCTTGTGATATAATAACCAATAAACTTGGCTGATAATTTTACAATCTTTGTTACAAATGTCCATATCGCTTACATTCTGCGCGCCTTTAGTCTGTGTGCGGGCGGTTGGTACGGATAGGTCGCTTGCCCTTTGACGGACCATTGTTTTGTTAGCCCTATTCTAAACCCGCACATATTGTGATATAATAACCAATAAACTTTGGTGATAATTTTACAATCTTTGTTACAAATGTCCATATCGCTTACATTCTGCGCGCCCTTAGTCAGTGTGCGGGCGGTCGGTACGGGTAGGCCGCTCGCCGTTTGACGAACCATTGTATTGTTAGCCCTATTCTAAACCCGCACATCTTGTGATATAATAACCAATAAACTTTGGTGATAATTTTACAATCTTTGTTACAAATGTCCATATCGCTTACATTCTGCGCGCCTTTAGTCTGTGTGCGGGCGGTCGGTACGGGTAGGTCGCTCGCCCTTTGACGGACCATTGTTTTGTTAGCCCTATTCTGACCCCGCACATCTTGTGATATGACCACTCAAATACCTCTTCAGTTTGCTTTGCTAGGAAACCAATTAAAGGGGAGAAATACCACATAAAGATGTATATAGATAACAATAATATATATGACCAATACACGGAGTACCAAGCACAACACAATGTACAAAGTACCTTTAAATAGAGTTCAGACGTCAATGAGTTAACACTGAAATTAAAACATTTAAACTCCGGTTAATAAAATATCATAATTTGTGAGTCATGTGACATACTTATTCAAAAATGCAAAATAAGGTACCAGTTTATGTTAATAATATTTGCTTTGGCCCAAACAATAGTAATTGTGTCACAAGGACGCAAAATGACATATTTACGGCGAGGTACAGTACAAGTAGTGTTAACGCCCAAAGAAGAAATATTTTTGGTACCATGTGACACAGGCTGCTTTTCACATCAGCTATGAGGAAATTATTATGTTTCATATTTTATATTATTTAAACTAAAAAAAATAGAATGCAAAAAGAAATGTGTCCTAGAACAGAAAAGTGCCACTGATCCCTCCTAGCAGGGAAAAAAACAGCCCTTTTCCGAATAGGTGATGTGAAAACTTGTACTTGTAAATAAATATTGTAAATATTGCATGCCTTCTGTCTAGTAGAACATAAGACGAGCTTCTTTTAAATTTTTGTCTACTTATGTAATACTATTTTCTTGCAATAAATTATTGATTGATTGATAAAAACTAATATTCCTTACAGACATTAAAAAATCATGACTAAAATGATTCACCGATACTTTATTTCATGGCCGCATTATGTCGCAGTGCTGAGCAATAATTTGATGAAATAGTAAAGCAGCGGTAATATAGTTCGTCACGTTTTCCAGCTACCCTTTACTCATCGCTGACTCAGTGAATTATTCAGTCAGAACAAGTAATGAAGGAATAATCTACGCCTTAATAAATGCTAGTCACGAAAAGTATCTTATAACCAATTAAAAGTAAAGTTACAGGGAAAGCTCGTGTTTCAAGGATTCTGCGAGAAATAATATTAATTTTAAATTTTATAGGATTATCTTTTTGAGTATCTATGATGTACTCCACACAATCCTTCGCACAATTGTGGAGTAAGTAAAACTGTCACCCATAATATTTCCGGACCGATACGACCTTCAAACTTTCAAGAAAGGAGTATATATACTCCCATCTAAAGGCCGACAACGCACTTGCAATGCTTCTGGTGTTGTGTATATCATAAAAAAATGTTCCCATTTTAGTCGATGAGATGTCAATCCGTCAATTTGTTTTAATTTCTAGTGAAATAGGCTAACTTTGACTGATTTATTTCTTCTTAGCACAAGGAACTTTCTCATTGAAGATTCCGGCAAAAAAACTTATTCGATATAAAGTTTTTAGACTCTTTAAGTACTTGAATTCTTCATGTTTAGAAAAGTACCTACATTTTATTGAAAAATATATATAAACTAGGCCAAATTTTCAAGAAACAAATGGTTAACAATCTGGCCTATATTCCCAATATTTGAAAACAACTTCCCAAAATCGATATCTGCCAGAACCGTGTTAATAAAATAGAGCGGAGGTCATAAATATCGCAATCTCGGCGCCGGCATGAATTTTAATGAGACGTTTTGCGTCCATGTTGTTTTGCTGAAGCCTGCCGACCCGAAGCTGTTCTGTAATGATTTTGGACAGTTATGTTACGAAAACAAAGAAAACTGGTGCTGCGGGTGGGGAAAAACTGAATAGAATAGTATTTTTGTTTTATTTTGTGTGTTATAATGTTGCGTCATACTACTAGTGCCTACGTCAATTCTTAGGATTAGTTGTCGAGCGGACCCCAGGCTCCCATGAGCCGTGGCAAAATGCCGGGATAACGCGAGGAAGATGATGATGTTACAATGTTGCGTCATAACTATATTAATGACTGAGGTGTTAGTTAATAAGATATGGGATATAATATTGTTTTTCTTTATGTTATTCTCGAACTCCCCATCGGCACACAAACCTCCATAAGGTTTTGCCTACGATGGGTCTTGTAATGATCTAAAACACTGTAATTTGCTTCCTTATTCAATAAATAAAAAAAAAATACAATTATGACGCAGCAATGTAAATAAATATGTGAAATTCTTAACTCGTCACAACTGTTGTCCAATAAAGTTTAAATAAATCAAAAAAGTGTGTGCGTGTAATCTTTACGCGCGATTGAAGTAAAACTTCTTTGACGATGACGTTTATCGCTATGTTGGCACTTTGACGTGTGTCCTATTGTGCGTGTGTTACTACTGAGCGTTACTTCCGTCAGAAAAAAATCTGTCACCCTCTAGTCGCGCCTAAAGAAGTTTTACTTCATCACCGGACATCCAGGCGCGGGGAGCGAATGCACCCGTTCGTGGTCCACATTCCATTCGTTCGGACGAAACGTTTTGCCTCCTCCTTTTTGGTACGGTCGGCTAAGGAATGGAATACGCTCCCGCCATCTGTATTCCCTGATCAATATGACCTCGGTCTCTTTAAAACAAGAGTAAATAGGCTGTTACTGAACCGGTGAGCTCCATCTTAGGCCCTGTCTTCACTTTCCATCAGGTGTGACTAGGGCCAATCGCCGATCAGTTTATAATATAAAAAAAAAAGCTTCAATAAATAAACACAACGTGACAACACAATATAAGCCTAAAATGTTGCCCTCAACAAAATACTCTACTTTAAACCCCAAACGTCCCAACAATAATTAATTTCCACTTTAAATTTGCATGTTCAATTGTTAGTAAATAAAACGCGCACCTGAAACTTTGAATTTAGATTGTTTCCGACATAACTTTGTATTAGCATATACAATTCCAATTCAAATTTGACCGAATTTTATGGTTACACCTTTTTCGTCTATTGTGTCCTTAGAGGATATAACCAAACGGAGACGCTATGTCTATAATTTTGTGTACAAAACAGTCTGCCGATTTTTGCGGGGGGGGCACGTCAAATGTATACTACGTAATGTTAAATTAGCCATGTAAGATAAACGTCAGTCCATACATTCTGTATGACAATTGGCCGCCTATTTTCGACAGAGGGGAACGCCTTTTAATGGCTACTCCGTTTGGTTATATCCTCTAAGATTGTGTTATGTGTCACTCTTACACTTATTTATTTTAGAAAGTGACAGTCACGATGACGTATATAAGCGACGTGGCATTTTAAATTTATACACCACCATTTTGAAACCACGTTATTAAATAGCCGATAATTATACCATAAAAATGTACGTAATTTAGCTGGTAGGAACCACAGCCTTGACCATTTGTACTGTCGCCATCAGATATATCAAATACAACAAATACAAATAATTGATTGAAAAAAGTATTGTACAGTGGATCGGACAAGGTGCTCACAAATATTTGAACACGCCTCTATAGGGAATATTACGCTGCCAGTTAGATTGTTCTGACTCTAGCTAGATGTTATATTAATTTTGGTGTCTACATTAATATTTCACAGTATGATTGTGAAATGCTGGGCGACGAAAGTGACGGATGAAAGAAGAGCGGAAATGAGATTGTTGAGATGGATGTGTGGAGTGACGAGAAAGGATCGGATTAGGAAAGAGTATATTAGGGGAAGTTTGAAAGTAGCACCAGTAACGGAGAAGATAAGAAGTAGTAGGTTAGCGTGGTATGGGCATGTGATGAGGAGGGATGAATGCCATATAGGCAAAAGAATGTTAGGGATGAATGTTGATCGACGGATAGCAAATGGTAGACCCAATAAACGATGAATGGATTGTGTGAAAGAGGATATAAGAAAGAAACGAGTGAGTGCTGAGGTGACGAAAGATAGAGGAGAATGGAACAGAAAAACTGTTGTGCCGACCCCACATAACGTGGGATAAGGGCAGGAGGAAGAAGAAGTATGATTGTGAAATGAAATCAGTGCCTAGCACTTTTTTCCAATTCACAGTATATTTGAACGTCGGCAGCCTCCCTTTTCATGATAATATAATAGGAGCACCGTAATCAAAGGAGAAGTCAGCACGATACTGTCGGGTAGTAATGTAGGTGCGATTTATGGAAGGGTCGTTATTGAAGGACACGGGTCCGCGTATATCTGGGGGCGCGGCAGTTCCCCCGCCAAGACGAGCAAAGCGAAGCGCAAGGGCACTACCCACCTTTTCTCGAAGCGCTTCGTCGTTTTTTGAACACTCGTAAATTGGGTTTGCATTATACCAGATAAACAAAATTCTCGGGATCTGATGTCAATAGTGGACTTATTTAGCTGAAAAAATTTAATTGCATAGTTCTTCATAGATTAACTGAACTGTAATCCTGCAAGTTTTTTACAAAAAAAAATGTTTAACTTGAATTCAGGGGGCAATTATTATTGACAGGTGGAGAGTTCCTATATCTATAAAATCAATTATCGATGCTTCTCCTATGTAGAGTAGGGGCAATTCTGATTTAATAATGTGTTAAAGTTTTCATCTTGCTTTTTTTTCACCACCTTCACTTTACCTTCACCATTTTCACCCAAACATCTCACCTTTTCTCACCTTGGAACAAAAATATATGGAGCATCCACAGGCAAAAACAAGTAATGACAGGTTTGAATTAGCCATGACATCTAAGGGGCGGACGCAAGCATTGCAACGAAATTTGAATTTGGCATGAGAATTTAAAAAATACGTTCAATGATTAAGTTATCCATGACTCAGGAACAAATATATGAATAAGAATAAGAATAAGTTTATTGTTTACCGTGCGTGTTTATGTGCTCATCACTCAAATAATTACCCTTACCGGGATTCGAACCCAGGACCATCGGCTTCATAGACAGGGTCACTAGGCCAGACCGGTCGTCAAAAACCGGCCAAGTACGAGTCGGACTCGCGCACGAAGGGTTCCGTATCATTACGCAAAAAATCACGTTTGTTGTATGGGAGCCCCACTTAAATATTTATATTATTCTGTTTTTTGTATTTGTTGTTATAGCCGCAACAGAAATACATCATCTGTGAAAATTTCAACGGTCTAGCTATCACGGTTCATGAGTTCCTGGTGTCCGACGGACAGACAGACAGACTACGGAGTCTTAGTAAGAGGGTCCCGTTTTTACCCTTTGGGTACGGAACCCTAAAAATTAGGTTGGTGTTATGTAAACTTTTTTTTTTATTAAGTACGGAAATAAATACAACATAATATTCAGTTTCAGTAACAGCAAAAAAATCAGTTAGGATTAAAATAGTTGCTCAGATGACAAGATTTTTTCCGTCGGTAAACATTTAAATTTCCTTTCAGCAAAATAAGACCACCTAAAGGTAAAAATAAGACCCAAAGGTAAAGCTTAGTAGAAAATATACTCTCAGATTTATCTACGTCAATCGTTAAAAACGATTTTAAAACTACGTGTTGGATTGTAATGAAACTTTGCACATACAATGACATGAGGTATATCTAGGTCTGTAATTAGTTTATATAGCTCTAGTATATAAAACAAACGAAATAGAGCATAAGTTAGTTTTGTATGAAAAACTGAAATCGCTGTATTTTTTTATATGGTATAAAACTACAAGTTGATATGTATGTAAGTGTATTGAAATTGAGTCTTTATTTCAGGCCTGCCGCCCCATATTCTGTTAGTTGCGTGTATTGCGCAAGTCAAGGAGATTATTTCATAGAAAACACGAAGTTCTAATATCCACTCTATCATGCATAAATACAAAATAAATTTATTTCAAAGTAAGCAGCATAAAAACTAGGAATATATCCGCAATCGCAATCGTGAAATCCGTAAAAAAGGTAAAACTCATTCGGCAGTGCTGCTCTGCCATGCTTCACGTAGCAAAAGAGTGCTACGGCGTAGCCGCGTAGCACTTCATAGCGCGTAGCAGATGGATCCGAGTGATTTTATTTAAGTAATAAAATTTAATTTTACGATGGAAATGGAAAGGAACGGGACTTAAATATTGAGTTACTGATTTGTCATATGTCGAACGATGTATCGTACTTTGAAAAAAATTTAATGTCTTTTGTTCCCGAAAGTCAATAATACAGTTAAAACTAAGGGCCACTTGCACCAATCCAGGGTTAGCCACTCGAAGTTAACCGTTAACACAGGGTTAAATTTACCTCCGGGCCTAACTGGTTAAACCTGAGTTACCGGTCAATTCGAACAACGTGATAATAGGGTATTCTACATTTTTTTGTGAATGGTATCAGTCGATCAGGTTTGTTTTGAGGATCAAATGTCTGTATGGGACCCACTGGCTTAAAGCAAAACAAAAGTCACAAATGATGGTCAAAGTCTGGCACCCGCTCTTTACTGACGAAACGCTTCTACAAAATGACATTACATCGTGACGTCAGCATGTAACGTCGCTATCGCTTAGAAGAGTTAAAAGCCGTGGAAAACAAGGAAATTGCGATTTTGTCGGTGAAATTTTGCGTTTATGTATCTTGTTGCCATACAATCTTTTTTTTAAATAAAATGTAAGGAATCGAATGGTACCATTAATTTTTCCTATTAGGGAGGTTATTTTTTTACTTTTTCTTTTAAAGATATAACTACAGGATTTAATTATTAATTTTTTTCTTTTACAACTTGTACAACATATTATTATTCAATTAAAAGTAAAACTAAAACTAACTAAGAATAACAACTTATAAATTATAAAAATTAAAAAACAAAACTACTCTTAATTAAA
Source organism: Cydia strobilella (assembly GCF_947568885.1). NCBI lineage: Eukaryota > Metazoa > Arthropoda > Insecta > Lepidoptera > Tortricidae > Cydia > Cydia strobilella. The sequence goes on along the minus strand of NC_086049.1, from coordinate 1,525,549 downwards.
AAAAATCTAAATAAGTCCCCCGCGGCATTGTGCCAAAGATGCTGGCAGCATTCCCTCGCTGAATGGCAATACTTATGCGCTGCGAGAGAAAGCCGCCAGCTCTCTGGTCACCGGTTGCGTCGACGAGGTTTTTGCTAAGTTCTTTAAAAAGAACTTTTGCGCTTGGACCCCACGGCCCCAGTGTCTCGACACCAAATGCCACAAAGTGGTATTGTGGGCCGAGACCTCGGTACTTTGCGAACTTTTTACTTGAATATCTTGTATTTATTTATTAAACTCATACATTTTTTATGTTTCCAATTTATTGTTATAAATTGCTCATTTTCTATCTATTTAACTAGATTTAGTTATAAAATTCAACATGTGGAAAATACCCTATTAAATATACACGTTAGTGAATCTTGTTATGTTAAAAAACTTGTGTTAGAAAGTGTGACCTACCTAGCAAATCGAACCCAATCGTTAATACTCAGTAGATGAAGCGCGGCGGAGGACCCTCGTTTTTAACGAGCGTGGAGGGCCCTCCGCCTCCGGCCGCCGCTTGTTGGCAACGAGGCCCCGTTGTTTCCTGCCAGCCATTTGGAGCTGTGACGGGTTCAGAGAGCCTTTTGGGATGTGTAGAGGTGAGAATGAATAGAGGTAGAATGAATACAAAATGTTACACAATATTTTCAGATATACGAGATTCCCGATGAATCCGAAACATGTCACCAAAAGCGACTAAAAATAATAGTAAGTGAAACCGTAGTGATCTAAATATTTTTAATTAGATTTGGATCGTATCTCCCTTATTTAAGGGTCGTGTAAGTGTAACTTACAATCATATTATCATTATATTTGCTAACATGCTCATAAGACTCCTAAGAAACCTGATTCCTGTTAAAATTCACACATAACCAGCCAATCTCGCTAGATGAAAAATCTATTTACACAAACAAGATGGATGCACATGCAGATCCGACGACATCCTGTGAAATTGGATGCACGCGGCAGCTGCACCACGACCGACTGAAAAAGGGCGTATGTCACGAGGTAATCGTATGGAGAAGGGACGTATTCCAATTAGCAGGGTAGGACAAAACAAGCTGATGTGATGCGTGAAATGGCTGCAAAGTGGAGATTGAATCGCTTATCTTGAGATCTTATTAATAAGTAAGAGCGTTTTGACATTTTCCGATTCGATGTCCGATATACTATGTACAAAGAAGCAATATGTTAAAAGTGCCTTAGTATTTTTTTTTATACATTTAATATTATTATTGTTTGTGGTTGTTTGCATTTACGCTTTAATTTAATGCAAAAATAAAAGGACTTGATGCCATAGGGCATTTTCTAGTAGTAATATTTATAAAAAATAAGGTCTTAAATTAAGCACATTGACCACTTATTGCAGCGGGACGGCGTTATCAGTGCTCCGCCCACTATGACGCATAAAACTTAACGGCCAGACGTGTTAATGGTCTCGCTAGACCACCTGGCCTGCTGTCTAGCCGTACATTAGACGGTTAGTTTCTGGATATAACGTGACTACGTGAGATAAGTAAGTAGTGTTAGTAGGAATAATATCTTTGTCTCTATCGTTGCTTGGCGCCATAGCTGATGCCAAGAGAAGCGTCGGTCGACCGATGCTACGGCATAAGGACTGCGCCAAGCGAGACATGCACGCCTTCAACATCCCGGTTCATCAATGGGAGAAGCTTGCCGAGGACAGAGATAAGTGGCGCAAACTGGTGTCCGACGGTAGTAAAATCCACGATGACGCTTGGTTTAAGACACTCGTCAGTAAGCGTGCCAAGCGTCATCAGCGCGACAACTGTTCGCCACGGGCACACTACACCTGCCTGTCTTGCGGTCGTGGTTGCCGCTCCTGTATTGGCTTACACAGCCATGTGAAACGTTGTCACCCTACCTGACACTGTCTATATGGTCTGCAATAGACTGAAAGACCTGATGTAGTGTATTGACGCTTCGAGCGCTTACGTCATGGTGACGTCACTGACAGATAGGGTCAGTCGATATTATACCGTGAGCAGAGCCGGACGTACCGCGTGATATTTGTGTTGGCGAATCGTTGGAAATACATTACATCGTATGATATACTGAGGTAAATACAGTACATTACACCTATGATGATCGTTGATGTCAATAAGCACATCGACCACTTATTCTTCTTCTTTTCGTGTCGTGGTTCCATTTTTATTTTTAAACGATGGATGCCCAGTAGGAGTGCCGTTGATCGTATATATATCTCGTTGATCGCATGTATAACTTGGTGGAACCATCGTGGCGAAAGGATTAGCCGCTCGATAAATGAATACCGAACGTTGCCCGGGGTACGCCAGACGCTGTGTTACAATCGTAAAGGCTTCGTGCGTCTTGCGGGGAGGCTCCTTTCATGTACCCCCTTATATTACTCGGTTAAGGAATTTCTGGAAGGCTAATTGGGATCACTCCTAACGTATTGGACGTTCCAATTCCGTTGGGGTATGATTATTTTATTGACAATTGAATTATTATTATTATTTTTTGTTATTATTGTTATTCTAATGTTTAATAAAACCCAATTTTAATTGCACATATTTCTGACATATCTATTGTAAATAATAATATTAATAATGTAAATTACGCATCCATGACAATGTATGATTAATACAAATAAAAAATATGAATATAAATATTGAAGGTAAGCGGGAAGGCGTTATCAGAGTGCCGTCTAAACATAAATTACGTATAAACATAAATTCGGCCTGTCAGAACAAAAATATGACAGTTCCGAACAACTGACAGGCCGATATCGTCCGGCGGACTGATAGTCAGTGGGCTCCTTTAACGACTAGACGTGTTAATGGTCTCTCTAGACCACCTGGCGTGCATAATAGAGCGTGTAGACGTTTTGTATGTTAAACTAAAAACCGTAAAACGGGGTGGCTTTAGGAAAATTTGGAGCTACTTTGATAGTTTATAACGGCCATAAAATTACCATTATTCATTATTTTTTACTGACTATTCGTGTTATTAGTTAGAAACATAACAATAAACAAACATAAACATACATAGACATAGACATAGACATAGACATAGACATAGACATAGACATAGACATAGACATAGACATAGACATAGACATAGACATAGACATAGACATAGACATAGACATAGACATAGACATAGACATAGACATAGACATAGACATAGACATAGACTTAGACATAGACATAGACATAGACATAGGCATAGGCATAGACATAGACATAGACATAGACAGACATAGACATAGACATAGACATAGACATAGACATAGACATAGACATAGACATAGATATAGACATAGACATAGACATAGACATAGACATAGTAGACGTAGACGTAGACATAGACATAGACATAGACATAGACATAGACATAGACATAGACATAGACATAGACATAGACATAGACATAGACATAGACATAGACATAGACATAGACATAGACATAGACATAGACATAGACATAGACATAGACATAGACATAGACATAGACATAGACATAGACATAGACATAGACATAGACATAGACATAGACATAGACATAGACATAGACATAGACATAGACATAGACATAGACATAGACATAGACATAGACATAGACATAGACATAGACATAGACATAGACATAGACATAGACATAGACATAGACATAGACATAGACATAGACATAGACATAGACATAGACATAGACATAGACATAGACATAGACATAGACATAGACATAAGCATAAACATAATTTATGTTTATCGCTTGAGCCTAATAGTGTTCAAAAAACAACAAAAATAAAAAAACACCGCCTGAGTTAACAAGCGTAAAACACTATTAAATAACTTGGGCCATGACGCAAACTAGCAAACAGCATCCGCGGACTTCGAGGACGCGCAAGTTTCCTGCATGCAATTTAACTTCGACGCGCAACCGCGAGGCGACTAGTAATACGCCTTTGGCACTTTGGCAGTAATACCTACTGCCACAGACATCGTCCATCGTGAAAAGAGATCTGGTATGCAGTAGGTCAGCCATCCCCTAGGGCTCCGCAAAACGTCTGTTGGGGCTCCGCGAGAATACTTGTAATAAAAAAAAACAGCTCTTCTATAGGTATATCTGGTCCACGGTGACGAACGAAAAATTTTAATTAGGGGCTCCGTCAAATACTTCGGTTTCCAAAACTAGTACCGTCAAAAAAAGTTTGAGAACCGCTGCAGTAGGTAATTGTTTCTGATCATACTTACGATACGGTACTTACGATGATAGCCGTACTGTTTAAGTTTACAGTTTAAAATTCAATTGACAAATACCGCTATAAGGTATTTATAAGACAAGGTTTATATTATAACATTTAAAACTTTCGCGGTTTGAACACATATTCTTCTTCTTCTTTTAAAATTATGGCTTCAGCCCAGTGGGACTATTTCGCCAGTATCAAGGTATTAAGAGGTTTAAAAACGACAAAAATTGTACGGTTGTACAAGACAGTGTACGGTGATTTGTTAGCTCTTGTAAATCGATAGCTAGACTTTACAAGAAGCACGTGGACTACCGGCCGTTGACTCCAAGATGGTGGTTAAACGCGCTTCAAAATTAATTCTCCATTTACTGCACACTACCACATTAGTTTACTGTATAATAAGCTATCGATATTACACTTTAAACAATATTAATGAGCAAAAAACAAAGTAAAGAATCACGATGCTAACTATCAAGATGGCGCTCGAACCGGAAGTCCTGAACATATATAAAATCACATTTAGAATTTGACAATAATTAACTTGTATGTGTAGTGGGTGGTTTGAAAATGTGATGTCTACCTCGAACTTTAAATGCACTTTTCGTGGGGTAGTCACACAAATCTCTGTTTTGACATTTTGCTGGGACGTCAGTTAGCCGCGACCACGACCAGTGAAACCTGTGTCGAAACGTCGGTAAATAAAGGTAACAAAATAAATTCGCGAAGGTTTATATTATAAATACATTAAAGACTACGATACAATATTTCTTAAATTAAAAAAAAAGTGTGTGCGTGTAATCCAAAGAGTAAAGTAAGTATGGTGTAATCTTTACGCGCGATTGAAGTAAAACTTCTTTGACGATGACGTTTATCGTTATTATGGCACTTTGACGTGTGTCTTATTGTGCGTGTGTCACTACTGAGCGTTACTTCCGCCAGGAAAAAAGTCTGAGACCCTCTAGTCGCGCCTAAAGAAGTTTTACTTTATAAATAAATAATTCGGACAAAAAGAACATCACTAAGCCCGGCCACCAGAAGCTGTTATCGCTGCTGCCGTGTTGATCTAGCTGTGAACGTTATCGTCTGGCATCTTATTGATACAGAGGAAGTCACATTGGCATTAGAATCAGAATCAGAATTTCATTACGAACGCTTTACAGCAAAATACGATACAAATCTCAATCCTAAAAGAAGAGGCAACAATCGGTCCATTAGTGGATTAACTGCAACAAATAATATATTTATTTACTCGTATTATTATTCGGAGATTCCACACAGCTGTTAATATTGCTATACATAGGTTTTACACATATGAAACAAAAAGCCAATTACAGGTTCTCACCAGTAAATACAGAATAACAAAAACAGCTGGTGGTTCAGTATTCAAAATTGCTATTTATAGTTTAGGTATTTAATTATCGTCGTAACCAAATTAGTTATTTGCTTAGAGCGTTTTCACATTGTCCGATCCGGAATCCTACATCCTCGTAGTCAGGCCGCGGGGGCGCGCCCGTCCGCCGTCTTTAGCGGTCACGCACACTATAACAAGTATTATGCCTACACATACGCACACTAACATATATTATCGGTCCGACAGCTGACCCCCGCTTCGACATGGCTGAATTTATCGGAAGCGCCTTTCCGATATAGGATGTCGGAAGGCGCCTATGACAAAAACAGCTGTAGGAGAGTGCCATTGGTATTAATTTCGCCTTTTTGCGTTATTTTTTAGTAATAATGATTTATTAAATGTATAAATTAATACAGAGAAACACATTTTTTACATTTTACTTCCTTCCGACATCCGATATCGGATCGGATAATGTAAACACGGGTTTAGAGACTAGAGAGGTTTCATGACGGCTAACTATGTCGGTATGACGCAGCGTCCCAAGGGTTTTACGATTCATCATTCATCATTCCGACTGAGCTCGTCTTTTGCTCTAGCAAGTTTGAAATTACTAATATTGTCTTCGGTTACCGCGATAGTTACTCATGAAATAAAACTATGAAAACGGATTATATCGCGTATATTGAATTTATAATACATCCCGACGTTTCGAACCCTTTACAGCGTTCGTGGTCAACGGGTGACACTACTAATTTGAGACATTTGAGCAGACGTTGAAACCTAACGGCCTATTAGAAATTACGAACTGATGCATAGGTATTTTGATCTCATTTGACATTAGTATTTACGCTACATCTTACGTAAGCGAACAACTCGCGAACGCGAAGCGAAGCGGCGCTGCGCAACGGCGCGGCGGGTCCACGGCGTTCGCGTTCGCAACAAGAACGTCCACGTAGGACACTTAAGGTATCAAAGGATTGATTCACCCCGCGCCGCATCGCTACGCGTTCGCGTGTTGTTCGCCTACATAGTACGGTGCGTTACTCGTTTATCTCGCACGTACTTGTACTCGTATTAGTACGCGAGCAACCTTTTAATCGTTCTCAAAGTACCTAAATCTTTAGTATACATTAATAAGTAGGTAAAATAATTAAAACGTTTGAGTCGCTTAACTTCAAACTCGGGTAAATCCATTTGCCAGATTATGCAATTTTGGTATTAAGAAAAGGTAATAGGGTAGACATTTGCTGAGAGGTTCGAATGGATTTACCAGAATTTGAAGTTAAGCGAGATATTTTGCAAATACACCGAAAATTTGCATACATTAATTGAGAGCGGCATGTAACATCCCTGCAGTTATAAATGAATAAATAAATATTGTAGGGACATTCTTACACAAAGCAAAGGCTTGTGCTGTGGGTACGTAGACAACAATATATATAATACTTATACAAATACTTAAATACATATAAAACATCCATGACTCAGGAACAAATATCTGTGCTCATCACACAAATAAATGTCTTTACCGGGATTCGAACCCAGGACCATCGGCTTCACAAGCAGGGTCACTACCCACTAGGCCAGACCGGTCGTCAAAGGCAGTGACAGGCTTGTTGCAAAATACAAAAGCAGTTTAAGTGCCTTTGCCAAAGTCGCGTGGATCGGAAATCGATTGGCTCTATGCTAATGAAGCCACGGCTCTATATTTACGCTTTGAACTTTAATTAACAGGGAATTTATGTATTAAGGGTATTTACTATTTACCCTTAATAATGTACAGAGCCCTCAAAGTTTTCTAGGGGCTCCAAAATGGCCTTTTATAGCCAGTGAAGTCACAATACGACTTCACTACGACTACGGAAATATTTTCTATCGAAATTCGAGAATAACACAGGCAGTTAGTCTATGATAATAAAATAATGGTAATGTAATAAAACTAATAAATTGTAATATCAAGGGCATAAATATATATACATTCCCAAAGTTTCAAAAATATGTGTACGCTCTTACACCTTAGACAATAAAGTAGTGTTCACATATTTTTGAGCCATTTGTCTGGATCGATATTTTTGCCTTTGACTGTAATGAAGCCAATGTAAAGTCGATGTCAAAGATATGTTTACACTTTTGTGCCTTACTCCTTGGTAATAAGGCGAAAAATGTATACATATCTTTGACGTCGACCGTACCACTAGTAACACTCTTAACTGCCCATCGTTGAAGCTTATGTCGACATAACAGGGTTTACGAATTGACAGATATACAGTCCGAAAAGAAATTGTAGAAATTTAAAAGTGGCAATACTGTAGTGTCGTCCCGTTTTCTTAGATTGATTTGAAAGGGACAACAGTACAGTGTTGCTTCTTTTTAATTTCTACAATTTCTTGTCGGACTATAACAGTGTTGATGATAATGTTGCACAGCTTACCTAAATAGACAAATAAATAAATAAATATTATAGGACATTCTTACACAAATTGAGTAATTAGCTGGCCACGACATTGCGCGACTGGCTTTGGATAGATATAACCATAGGTTCCAACCTCCAGCGAGACACAGCGATCGGACCTTTCGTTCCCACCTATGGCTTTCGCCTTAGCCGAAGCCACTCGCGCCATGTCGTGGCGAAGCCGTAAGCCCCACACAGTAAGAAGGCTTATATTGGTACTCAGACAACGACATAATATAGGTATATAGTTTGATTAGTTTGTCAAAGGACTGTCTCATTTCAAACATAGACAGCGAGAATCATACTATCTTTGTCTTACACTAGTACTAGCACCCAAAAGAAAAGGATGAGTATAGTTTTCTTTGTTCTCAGTCTCATGACAATTTGGTTTGACCAACTATAATAACATACAAATTATATACAAATAATTAAATACATAGAAAACACGCTAATCACACACCCGGATTGGAACCCAGGACCATTGGCTTGACAGGGTCAATGACGGCCGGTCGTCAAACAAATTAGGTCTCCTATAGAAAGTTTCACTGATTTATAATTTCTTTCCACAGCAGCCATTACAGCAAAAAAAACCGGCCAAGAGCGAGTCGGACTCGCGCACCGAGGGTTCCGTACTTTTTAGTATTTGTTGTTATAGCGGCAACAGAAATACATCATCTGTGAAAATTTCAACTATCTAACTATCACGGTTCATGAGATACAGCCTGGTGACAGACAGACAGACGGACAGACGGACAGACGGACAGCGGAGTCTTAGTAATAGGGTCCCGTTTTTACCCTTTGGGTACGGAACCCTAAAAATCATAATTAAGTACCCAACTAATCTGGCCCCGGACATCCATCGTATCGAAAGATTATCTATTCGAAGCAAACCTGTTAAAGAAAATGTCGGGGGTTTGATTTAATTTCCTCCGTCCGATGGAGGCATTCTTCGCTCGGCGCCTGGTTGGAATTTAATTTAGCTTTTGATCTGGATGTTTTGAATAATTCCGCGCATTGGAAATCTTTCTTTGGGTTTGGTAATTATGGCGAAACGGGATATTTCGGAGACTGAAAGTTTAAATTTGAATTTGGTTTTTATTTAAGGCATTTGTTGATATGGCAATTATAGACTGATAAACCCGTTAAATGAAGTACCTACCTACGTTTTTGAGCTATTCAATTTACGCGCAGCAAGTGAATAATTGTGGTATTTTCTATAAAAAGGGACCTTATTGTCGATGGCGCTTACACCATTATTAACGATGCTCCGATATAAATACAATGCCGCGCGACGCTGTGCGGCGTAAGCGCCATCGACAATAAGGTCCCTTTTCATAGAAAATGCCTCCTATAGGTCAATTTGGCCGTTACAAGCGTTACCACGGACAAAAGGGAACTCAAGTATTCTGTCTTTTCATTCTGTGCGGAATGCCTGAAATGAGCGCGTTATTCTGTTGCGTGAGCGGTAGCATGGTGCTAATTTACTGTGCAATACAATAATTCTTTATTGCACACATTTTTTAACTCCTTGAACTAAAAAAAAACCCGGCCAAGTACGAGTCGGACTCGCGCACTGAGGGTTCCGTACTTTTTAGTATTTGTTGTTATAGCGGCAACAGAAATACATCATCTGTGAAAATTTTAACTGTCTAGCTATCACGGTTCATGAGATACAGCCTGGTGACAGACAGACGGACAGCGGAGTCTTAGTAATAGGGTCCCGTTTTTACCCTTTGGGTACGGAACCCTAATAAAACGATGTATTTCATGCGGAAAATGCCTTACATCATTTCGGTAAAGAGCTAACACTCTTCAAACTGCTGGATTGGTTTCTATGAAACATAGCTAAGAACCACCACAAAAAAACTCGCTTTCACTTTTTAAAAAAACCGCATCGAAATCGGCCCATCCGTTGGAGAGATACGATGCCACAGACAGACAGACAGACAAACAAACAAACAAACAAACAAACAAACAAACAAACAAACAAACAAACAAACAAACAAACAAACAAACAAACAAACAAACAAACAAACAAACAAACAAACAAACAAACAAACAAACAAACAAACAAACAAACAAACAAACAAACAAACAAACAAACAAACAAACAAACAAACAAACAAACAAACAAACAAACAAACAAACAAACAAACAAACAAACAAACAAACAAATGCCAACATTAAACACCCCTCCCCATTTGATGGGATGTCGCCATGCTAGTCCAGATAGATTTATTGAGCTGCTTATGAGCACTTTCCAGAAATTCTACCGACAATGATAAATGAACGCCACATTTGAGAGTAATGCAGTTGTTGAGATTAATGTTGTAACACAGAATACATAATAGTACTACCGTACAGAAAGGACACTTTCTACAAAACCGAAGTTTCAGGGACGAATTCCGACAGCGATTCAGGGACGAATCATGCTGTCCACAATGTATGGCACTATCCCTATCGGTTATTTAGGGTTGTCAAAATTCAAATCATTCTTTTTTGTGGTTGTGCACGCAAAGGGACTTCTTGTGTCAACCCTAATAATTGCTCGAAGCAATGCTCAGCCTAACGGAGCCGAGAATGCCCGAAAGGAGGAGTCTCCCCATTGTTTGTAGTTTAAATACATAGGTATATACATACGCTTTCTTGTATAGACATATGTATAGTGTTGTATTAAGTAAAAGCCGCTTGAATGAGGGCTATCGTTTTTTTGCTCACCAGTTGGCGCCTCTGTTGATGGTGGTCCAAAAGACTAAGGAACAGCTGTCAGTCATTGAAGTGACAAATGACATTTGACATTTCGAACTATGGAAAAGACCACCATCTACACTAGCGCCCCTAGCGGCGAATTCATACGCGTTAGCCCTCATTGAGTGGTGTGAATTTTACCCTCTTGTATGATAAAGATTCTGACCGAATTTTTAGTTACAACCAACAGTTCAATTATGTTTTATGTATGTCTAAATCATGTCTAAATAAATAAGTACAACCGAGGTTTATGACCACCACACACACAATTATTAGTTATTTTTCAAGTTTCTTACTTCTTGGTGGTGGTATCCGACATTCGATATCAGATCGTGCAATCTGAAAACACTACAGGTGTTGAGGAAAAATTAAGGGTAACTTAATACACCAATGTGACAAAAAACATCAACGTACTTCTTCTTCCTGGCGTAATCCCGGCATTTTTGCCACGACTCATGAAAGCCTGGGGTCCGCTTGACAACTAATCCCACGAATTGGCGTAGGCACTAGTTATTACGAAAGCGACTGCCATCTGACCTTCCAACCCAGAGGATAAACTAGGCTTCTTTGGGATTAGTCCGGTTTGCTCACGATGTTTTCGTTCACCGAAAAGCGAATGGTAAATATCAAATGATATTTCGTACATAAGTTACGAAAAACTCATTGGTACGAGCCGAGGTTTGAACCCGCGACCTTCGGATTGAAAGGCGCTGTGACATCAACCTATTTACAAAGTAAAAAAAATGCCATTTGCCTATTTTCGCAATTAAAACCAAGTATTTATGCATCTCCCCAACCAAGACATCCCCAACGCTCTTACAGGGTGACATTTTTGACAGTCTAACAAGCCGGCCAGTTATACAGGGTGTCACAAAAATGAATAATTCATGGTGCCTTTGTGCGTCGACGTTTTGACTAACGATGCGACCCGGGTGTCGTGTTACGGATGAAGAAATGCTATTATTTTTAAGATTTTAATTGAGGCCTCTGAAGGTTTTGGATGTTTTTGTTTTTGCCGCTGAACGGCGGACAACCTTAAAAAGAATAGAGAGTGGCTTGCAGCGAGTGTGTTGGTAATCATCGTTAAAAGAATTACATTTATAATATTATGCAATCGTGATATAACAGAGAGCTTTTCAGTCAAGTACCGTGTTTAGGCCACAAAGCTTGCTGAGTGGCCTAATGAAGGTACGAGATTGAAAAGCTTGATTCACTATTGTATACAATACTTTTTCTACGAGTCATCTAAAATAATACTTTTTCTATTATAAAACCTAAATAATTAAAGAAAATTAGCTGAGTATCTCAGTACAATAGTACAAAAGACATCAACGAGTACATAATATATGAATAGGTATTACTCGTGAAATAGTCGCGCGTTGATGTCTTTTCCATTGGACCGCAGCGCCACGTGATTGGTCAAATTCATTATAGTTTACTAAACCGTTTCGAAATGAATATTATAGTTGTTGGGAGCCCATACATGAAAAGTACCCAATTACAGTTTGGTATACGAAATCTTAATTCAACCATTACAGTCGAAGAGTAGAAAAAAAGTTATACAGCTCTATTTTTTCTTTATGCAATGTCAGCTACCATCGCCATATTTAATCATAATTATAATCATAATCATTTGTTCATTTCTTGAATGCGGTACAATAAAATAAAATTAATTAGTTTAATTAGTGTCCACGAGTGGAGAGAAAGAACCAGAAAAGCAGACCCCACAATCAGATGGGAATAATAATGCTAAGGAGAGAGAGAGAGTGTCCACTTCACCCTACGTAAGTATATGGAAAATGTGGTATTTTCTGTAAAAAGGGACCTTATTGTCGATGGCGCTTACGCCATTATAAACGGTGCTCCGATATAAATACAATGCCGCGCGAGGCTGTGCGGCGTAAGCGCCATCGACAATAAGGTCCCTTTTCATAGAAAATGCCCCAAATGTGAACCTTAAATAAAGGAATGAGGTTTAACTTAACTAACAGCGGTTTCACTCACGTATTTTTAGTCACTCGCGCGACATGTTAATACCTATGTCTCACGATAGTTTAAATTCGATTAAAGGAATAAAGGTTAGTTTGTAAACGTACGCCGTTATTCTTAAGCGTTTTTGGCACTATAGGTACTTCAAACTCAAAGGTTAACTGGATGAAATCCCTAAAAGGAATAAGTTCGCTTTGTACTTTTATTATGTGTTTTTGTACAATAAAGAGTTTACTACTACTACTAAAACTCCTGAATTCCTGGTGAATGTTTTTTTGCGTTCAAAGAGTGTATGTATGCAATCTTACGCTACGTCTTACGTAAGCGAACAACTCGCGAACGCGAAGCGAAACGGCGCGGCGAGCCCACGGCGTTCGCGTTCGCAACGAGATCGCCCACGTAGGACACTTCTATAGGTATCAAAGGATTGATTCACTCCGCGCCGTCGCTTCGCTTCGCGTTTGCGTGTTGTTTGCCTACGTAGTAAGGTGCGTTAATAAAATCTTGATAAAAAAACAAACGCATATTATAGTATTATGCATCAAATTAGGAGTAGCGTTTTAAAGTAATCTTCTGAGATACATTGTAAAGCATGCCCCAGATAGCAAGAATGTTCGTAACACAAATAAAAAGAGAAAATTCTCTTCACGAGGTTTGAACCCGGGCTTGCCTCATCAAGCTTTTGGAAATTACGTAAGGGTTATTTGCGGAGGGTAGAAACGATGGCCCATTTCTTTATGCTAATGTAATTAAAACTTTTTTGCAAATCACGTGAATCAGAGATAACGCAGCCTGGGCAAGGTTTGTTTCAAAATAGGCTAAATGACAAATTTTCATTAATGGTATCAATAGATCAGGTTTATTTTTAGGATCAAATGTCTATATGTGACCCACTACATTAAAGCAATGCAAAAGTCAGAAATGATAGTCAAAGCCCGACAGTCGTATTTCACTCGCGAAACGCTCCTAACATAACAACGTCAAGGTCACTGAGAGCCCATTTTGACTGTATGGACAAAACAAGAAAATTGCGTTTTTGTTGGTGAAATATTGCGTTTATACCTATATATATAGTTGTCATACAATCTTTTTTTGGATAAAATTTAAGAAATTATGTAATCACAATTACACGTCATAAGACTGAACCCGCTGAACTTGGGCTGAAAGAGTCGAATCAGTTAAAGCCTGACCAGGAATTGATCTCGCCACGCGCCATGTTGCGGAATTTCACTGTAACTATTTTTTTTAATACTCTACTGAACTAACAGCGCCCTCTTGACAATGATCATGTATGGTCAGGATTTACAAGCCATCATATTTTAATGCAATGCAAATTTGTTGTTATCAGCAGAATATACACTAAGATCATTTTAGATTCTCGACTAGGTACCTACTTATATCAACATACTTCTAACTTAGTTCCGCCTTTTAACTCTTTTAACACATAAAAACAGTAAAAAGCTTTTTTTGTAGAGACTTTTAGCTGTCCAACTCTAACCCCTATCCCAAAGAGATAAGATCTACAAGACTCTTATCATATCTACTGTTGTGCAAGAAGAAAAGGCTTCCCAATGGCTAAACGATACAAGGAGGTTTTAACTTTATGAGCACTTAAGTCGTTTTTCTTGTCAAGAGAAAGGGGGCACAAAGAATTAAAACGTACCTGTAACTGGAAAGAATATTATGCCCATATTGGCAGATCAAAGGCCATACCTAGAGTTCATCTAAGCTAACTTTGCACTCTCTTTTTTCGTCATTGGATTCGCATTCATTCTCATTATAAGAGCGACTTGGAATCAGGGTGGTGAGGTTCTTTCTGTAACAGGTACAGCCGCCGATAGGCTGTTGCTCGTTTTATGGATAATATGGATATAATATTGTATTTCTTTATGTTATTCTCGAACTCCAGTTCATCGGCACACAAACCTCCATAAGGTTTTGCCTACGATGGGTCTTGTAATGATCTAAAAAACTGTAATTTGCTTCCTTATTCAATAAATTAAAAAAAAAAAAAAAAAAAAAAAAAAAAAAAAAAAAAAAAAAAATGGAAGACGTGCAGCGTAATAGTGGCAATTGGGACAAAGTGTGATAGTGCCAATATAGTTACTTAGGATTTCACTTTTGTGGTGACACACTGTCGCTCACCAAGGAGTGCAGAGTTAGCTTGGACTGACTAGTATCTAAGTGATGCCGACAGTTTGATAAAATACTTCGTATTTCAGGCTAGGACTAGTCAAGTTACTCTTACATAACGCCATTATGTTTTAGCGCCAGGGGGCGCCACAAGCCCTCGGAAATTGTCATTTACTTGGAAATTTCGACCCATGCCACCGAGCCTGGGTGGCCGAGCGGTTAAGGCATCTGTCGCGTAAACGGAGGACGCTGGTTCGATTCCAGCCCCGGACACTGGAGGCCTTGGTCAGTTTTTCCTTTGTATATGATATTTATTTCGTTTATAGCCATTATGTTTATTTATTTTTTCAAAATAGTCCTTCCAGTAGTCCTTGGAACTTCATACTTCCGTGAAGAAGACTGCGTCCGGCGCGGTTGCCATGGCAACATCGATTGAAGCGCATCCTACACAACACGACCTAATACCGGCGACGCACAACCGACACGACGTAAGCACCTAGCATCTTTCTAACCAATCTTAAACCTTATTCAATGGTAATAGTGTACTATCGGTCGATTACATTAGTTGGTGTTTACGTTCTTATGACTTTCTTTGGTAATCAACCGCGAAAACTAGAAGGACGTATTTAATATGAGTTTGTATGGAACATAGGATCTTTGGAAAGTAAATAGTCATTTACTGTGGAAGTCTGTGACCACCTGTTTAGTAATAAACTGGCTTGCAGTTAATGGCACTTTGAATTTATATTAGTTAGTGGAATCGGGTTTGCTATGGAAGTTAAGGAAAGCTGTGAGTTTCTCTAAGACACTAGTGACGTTATTTATAAACGCGTTACTGGCCTAGCTGTATTAGCTATGAATCGTTTGTCTTTATCTGTCATTTTAACTTATGTATTTGTAAGAAAGGGATAAAACATAATTTAACTAAATCAGGCCCTTATTCATGAACTTTACTCATGAATAAGGGCATGACGTTTTAGTTTTATGAGATTCTTCGACACATTACGGTGAGGTGAGGTATTATTCTGGTATCCACCCAGAAGTATCAGAGAATACATGTTGCCTGCCTGATTAAGATCGACTTTTAATTGTACTTGCCTTTAAGAGAAGGAATAATTTCCTACTTACACGACTTTTACAAAATATTATAAAAAAATTAAACTACTATATCTTCAAAATCCTTCGGCTTTGATACACAAACACACAAGTCGAGTTTCGAACCGAGTTCCTAGTTAATGTTAATAATTTATAATACCGTCATATCATTATACAAGACATAAAGTAGACACCTACACATAATTATTACTCAAATATCAAACACTAGAATGAATAATTTGCGCCTCAAAAGCACCTAAGTTAATTCCATTGAAGCCTGGCCCCTAGCTGGCGTAGCCTAGGCAGTGCCGAGGCAGCATCGATTGCAGTTTGCTGTACGTTTGTGCAATGTGCATCCCGAACAACACAACTAATAATGAGTCGGCTAAAGTCGCAAAGATCTCCTACGAAATGAGTTGAGAGGTTTTCAACTTTAAGTACTGTCAGCTAAGGTAGAAAGTCCCTTATGTCCTCAAGTGGAGTTACGAGGTTTGCAACTTTACGGCCCGGCCACGACATCGCGCGGCGGCGGCAGAGGCGAGCGGCGGCCATAGGTGGGAACGAAAGGTCCGATCGCTGTGTCTCGATCCAACCTATGGCCGCCGCTCACCGCTGCCGCCGCCGCGCGATGTCGTGGCCGGGCCGTTAGCCGACTTAATAATGTCTGCTTTATTCTAATACTGGCGGGCAGAACCGCGTCTACTTCTGCATAGAATTAGCAATTACAGTCCACCCCCTTTCTACCTCCTTAAGAAATGATTTTGGTGATAATAACTACCTATTTTATATCCTTCGCAGGAACTCAAACTATCACCATACGATATTTAATCAAAATCGGTTCAGCAGTAATATAAGCGTAACGACGAGTGAAGTGGTAAAATACAGTAGTTTCGTATTTTGCTTTAATTAGATTTTAGATATTTATTTCATGTAAAAAAGTTTAAATTTGAACTATAAAAAACCAATAGCAAAGGTATACAAAAACTATCGTTCGATCTTCTCCATTCACCTAAATAACACATGCGTAAGGGGAACTGATGTAAGTACATACATACCTTTTAAATTGGATGCCTTGGTTCAATCTAATGAAATGCGATCACAAGACGTAAAATGAAATACCTTATAAATCCTCCCACCGCAACTTCAAAACACAGCAGAATTCAATTTGTCATAACCGCAACGCGGCAGTACACAATACACAATTGGCCATACAGGTTCATAATACAGGATACAGGGAATATGCCTCGGGCGCCTGCCGCGGGTAATGTCTTCATCGGAGATATATTGCCCGTAACTTTCTTGAAGGCGCTGTGGAATATTGAGTTATGTAAAAATTTATTTTTGGATTACTTTTCGTATTTTTCTCTTTGATTATATGGAGGATATTATTAATGAAATTATTGATAATTTTTTTTATTAAACCGCGCAAAAGCATTAGCATAATGGCTAAATCTAAGATTGATTAAATTTAGCCAATGATTACAATGAAAACATGTTCTACTCTAATAAAAAAAAAACTGCGTAAGTTATCGTAAGAAAGTTGTAGGTTACTTAGGTGCCCTGTGCCCTGATTACTATCTAGGTTTTAGGTATATGTACTGCTAAAATCAGGCTTTATTTTTTTAAATTACAAATATACATATGGATATATATGGTTAAGCTGTAGGTTACTTATATAGGTGCAATGTGTAAAAAAGCCGCGACATTTTTTCGCCTTCAGGCGTGAATTCCGCTGCCGGTGTCGTGATAAAAAACCATGAATTTTCTGTCCGAAATTGGGTCAGTGCCGTTTCGATCCTTCGCGATTCATAATTATAAGAGGTTTATGTGTAATACAGTAATAACACTTCAGGGTATCCGTTGTTATGATTTGTTGAATCTCCCGCAGAAGTTATAGCGACTCGTGTATGGTATTTAAACATAACTGTATGCTACCTGCTACGATAGATATAACTCCGTAATAGATGGATACAGTCTAAGAAAAAAAGTGCCTCGAAAATCAAGTAAATTTGATTCTCGATCAGAGGGCGCTACTAGCTTTGGCCTACTGTCGTATAGATGGCGTTGACGGTTTCGTTTGTTATTTAACAATTTTAACGCATATCAGTAAAAGAACATGGGTCAAAATCAAAAAAATAATTAATGCAAATAAAAAATATCATTTATCCATATTTAAATACATTTTATCGTATTTTTACAAATCTTCATTTTTAGTTTTAAAGTGTGTCGATAGATGGCAGTGAATTTACTGTGGTTACAAAATTTACTATGACAGTACCGCTCTCTGCTACCTACCTGTACAATTTCTTTCTCACTCTAGCAATCGCAGCTTCCTGCTCTAAAAAAGTCGGGCCTGGTGTTACCGGCAAATAGAAATATAGGTATTATGGCGCGCAGTACAAAGTAAAAATTATTGTGAGCGTAGATTAGTTTAGATGATTTGAAGATTGCATGGACACAGTATGAATGAAATTCATTCATAAACTGGCCAATTGGAAATTCACCAGTAACGATGCGCTATCCCATACTAGTGTTTTTTTTTTACTTTTAATTTATTTTTAAGCTTTATATGTAATTGAGCAATACTTGTCATCACGTTTTAGTCTTCGCGTTACTATATAGTTTGTCAAAGGACTGTCTCATTTCAAACACAGACAGAGATAAACATACTATTCACCAGTAACGATGCGCTATCCCATACTAGTGAATTTTTCAACTTTTAATTTATTTCTAAGCTTTATATGTAAATAGTTGAGCAATACTTGTCGTCACGTTTTAGTCTTCGGGTTACTATATTTTGTCAAAGGACTGTCTCATTTCAAACACAGACAGAGATAATCATACTATTCACCAGTAACGATGTGCTATCCCATACTAGTGAATTTTTCAACTTTTAATTTATTTCTAAGCTTTATATTATATGTAAATAGTTGAGCAATACTTGACATCACGTTTTAGTCTTCGCGTTACTATAGTTTGTCAAAGGACTGTCTCAATTCAAACATAGACAGAGATAATCATACTATCTTCTGTCTTACAGTAGTACTAGCACCCAAAAAAAAGGATGAGTATAGTTTTTAGGGTTCCGTACCCAAAGGGTAAAAACGGGACCCTATTACTAAGACACCGCTGTCCGTCTGTCCGTCCGTCTGTCTGTCTGTCACCAGGCTGTATCTCATGAACCGTGATAGCTAGACAGTTGAAATTTTCACAGATGATGTATTTCTGTTGCCGCTATAACAACAAATACTTAAAACAGAATAATATAAATATTTAAATGGGGCTCCCATACAACAAACGTGATTTTTTTGCTGTTTTTTTTTGCGTAATGGTACGGAACCCTTCGTGCGTGAGTCCGACTCGCACTTGGCCGGTTTTTTTCATTTGAGCACAACACATTTGAGGATAAACAATAGTCACGCTTAGCTAACTAAATTGTATAGGTATACACTTAATTAATTACCTTCGCTATATTAATCGTGAATAAATCCTTAGGACTGGAAAACGCCTACCTAACGACAATACGTTTCACGTCAAAATACCATACTGACTATGATACTGACATACTGACAACTACTGACAATATATAAGTTACTCTATGCTGACAATGAAGCCACTAGTTCATGGAGACTGTATAAAGGAGCCAAATCTCTATGTATGAGAAGTGTCCATCAAAAAACAGTAATTAGGCGGCGCCACCATACACCGAAATACTACCAAAAACAACCTACGTAATTTGGTCGGGTTATTTGTTGCCTTATATGGTTCATGTTATACTCATCAGAGATTAGGAACTATTATTTAAAGCTGAAAGCGGTCAGTTTTGCAACAATTCTGCCATAAGAGATTGGCATCCTTTCTATACCATCCATACACTAGTTATGCCACTAGACTAGAACGTAGTGATTATATCATAGACATAGTACAGTAATTATAGACATGAAACCGAGCGACCAGGGGTAAGAGAAAAACATATTCATGTATTGGCAGGTTAAATTTCGGTATTTCGCCATCGCCTCCTACCTATGCTGCCATAACCCGACCATGAAAAAAAACCTGGTCGGTGATAAGGACAAAGCATGGCACTATTTTCTCTTTCCTCCTACAGGAATCGCAATAAGACTATCTTTCTCTATCAAAGAGTGTCAGGCCCTTGGATTATATGCTCTTTGGAAGCCACTACAAGTCCAAAGAGGCTACTTAAGTATTATTATTTTTGGTAAATAACAAAGAGTTGAAAAAATAAGAGAATCACTGTTGTCATAAGTACTACAATACATACATAAATACATACCTATAAATATAAATGTTGCTGAGCAATGCAGCAACTTTCATTTTAGTACTCAATAGATTGCCTGAAACACGCTCAAAGTGTTCCAATAAAGAGTAAATCGTAACAGCAATTTGTAGGGAAATAACTATTCCGTATCGAGGAAATTTACATACTGAGCGAGGATGTTTCACACAAAGGCTCATCAAAATCGCATTACAATCAAAGTTTTAATCATTTTCTTTTGTGTACTGTGTGAACAATTTCTTACTAAAATATGGTCAATATGGCATAGTATAAGTTCCATATTTTACCACAACGGTGATAAACAATCTTACAGCCAGCGGTAACAGGAAAGCTAAGCTTTGCTGACTGTACAGTCGCCATCAGATAGTATATCTGAGCGGCCAAGGTGCTCACAAATATCTGAACACGCCTCTATTGTCAAGGCGCTAGGTGCGATGGCGACTGTACCTATTTAGTGTACCTACAGATGTAGTACATCATTATTCTCCATCGTATTTTCACAGAAACGTACGAACTTGGTATTTCAATCAATCTCGGCACAGACTACATACTACAGGGTGGGCCAGTGATAAATGCATTAAAAAAAATTAATATATATTCAATTTTTATGTTTTTAAATAAAAATTATAATTATAATTTGGGATAAAGAAATAAATTTTACGTTTTAAAAATTAAATCTTCAAGATGTCGTCCGTAGCGGTTGCGGCACTCTTCCAGTCTTGCTTGTAAATTTTGAAAGACTTAACAAGACTTTCGAGATTTCCTGGCCCCGAAACTTCACGAATCGTATAGTTACAACAACAACACATGGTTTCAGCAAGACGGGGCCACCTGCCATACAAGTAACGCGACCCTGGAAGTTTTGCGTGAAATGTTTCCTCAAAAATTGATATCGAGGCGAGGTGACATTGCTTGGCCTCTCAGGAGCCCTGACTTAACTTCGGCAGACTACTTTTTGTGGGGTTACTTGAAGAGTTAAGTGTACTCCAATAATCCGACAACCACAGCAGAATTATTCGTCAAGAAATCCAATCAATATCTCCGCAACTTCTAACGAAAGTCTTTCAAAATTTACAAGCAAGACTTTCCAGTCCGTAGCGGTTGCGGCACTACGGACAACATCTTGATGATTTAATTTTTAAAACGTAAAATTTATTTCTTTATCCCAAATTCTAATTATATTTTTTATTTAAAAACATCAAAATTGTTTTTTTTTTTTTTAATGCATTTATCACTGGCCCACCCTGTATTTATGATCTCGGTACAAAAAGTACTGAGGTTGACTGAAGTAGCATAACAATATACGATGGAAAAAAATTATGCACTACATCTGTAAAGGAAAGGGAAAGTCCACTATTAAGTAGGTACATATCTGTAAATAGTAGAGCCCAAAAGTTTCGACCTAAATTTCGCAATTTCACCTACGACGTTCCAATTCCCTTAGAAAATTCGAATAAAATAATAGCTACGTATACGCGTATTATCCTAATAAACTATACTACCAAAAATATACCTAAAATCATATGACTAAGGTTGCTTTTCCAAGAAAATAAATGTTTGATACGAGCTCCCTATAGTTTCGTAGTGTCCCTCGAAGTTCCAATTTCAAATTCGCGCCAACGATTCCTTTTGCCGACGGACAGGAAAGGTTTTCCCGGGGTCATCGAACCCGTTCATCTGGCCATTCCCATCCCTTATCGAGTACACATGGAGTACCTATCGGACTATAGGACATCTAGCTTATATACCTATGGTCTTGTTGGGCAGAAAACATGAAACCGGGCAAGCATGTATAATATTTAGCCAACTGTAAATCTAAATCACACTAAACTTTGACCACGCTAACTTTGTACAAACTTGGCATTGGCAGTAAGAATGAATAGAGAAAATTATAAAATGTAGGTAGATATAATAGGCATGGAGACTATATAAAGGAGCCAAATCTCTATGTATGAAAAGTGTCCATCAAAAAACAGTAATTAGGCGGCGCCACCATACACCGGGATACTACCAAAAACAACCTACGTAATTTGGTCGGGTTATTTGTTGCCTTATATGGTTCATGTTATACTCATGTCCCAGAGCCTAACTAGCGCCACCGGAGAGATTATGAACTATTATTTAAAGCTGAAAGCGGTCACTTTTGCAACAATTCTGCCATAAGAGATTGGCATCCTTTCTATACCACCCAAAATAGTAGGCAATACAAACATAAAAGAGTGATGCAGATAATATATCTCTACCCTGTCCATAGACATAGTATAGTATATATATATATATATATATATATATATATATATATATACAAGTAGTTATAGACGCGCCACCGAGCGACCGGGGGTAAAAGAAAGAATATTCATATAGAATTTGGGCAGCATAGAATTTTTTCTCTTTCACTCTTATAAATTTCGGTATTTCGCCATCGCCTCCTACCTATGATGCCACCCGAGTGCCACCCGATCGGTGATAAGGACAAAGCATGGCATTTTCTCTCTCCTTTTTTAGGAATCGCAATAAGACTATCTTTCTCTATCAAAGAGTGTCAGGCCCTTGACCCTGTCTTGTCTAATGTAAAGCTGGATCCCTGTCGTCATTTACAGAATTAAAGGCCGTAACACACCATCGCACCGCACCAAGGTCATTGTGCGAAGCAAACATAAGTAAGAGCGAGAAAGAGATATCGCTTTCGCTTATTGAGATCTCGCATTAAAAAAGCGCTTGAATCTGCCCGCACACTAAATTCGATTTAAAGACCGAGGCTTAAAGTTGAAAATCCAACAACGCTTGATTAAAAGCGCTACCGCCATCGTGTGAATAAATATAGTTGGTCAAACCAAATTGGCAGTAAATAATAACAAAAAAAACTATACTCATCCGTTTCTTTTGGGTGCTAGTACTAAGACTGTCTCATTTCAAACATAGACATAGAAAATCATACTATCTTTGTCTTACACTAGCACTAGCACCCAAAAGAAAAGGATGAGTATAGTTTTTTTTGTTCTTATTTACTGACAATTTAGTTTGACCGACTATAAGTACCTAAAGGGCCCTCCACACTCATGCGCGAATCACGACGCGAAGCCGCGAACGCGAGTGTGGAGTCTAGTTTGCTATTCAGCGAAATCGACTCCACATTCGCGTTCGCGGCTTCGCGCCGTGATTCGCGCATGAGTGTGGAGGGCCCTTAAGGCGTGTGAAGCGTTTATGCTTGGTTTTATAAAATTATAATCTGAACGCAGTTTAGTTTAGAATAGCTATTACTAAACGCATTCTCTCTAATGTCGTTCAAATACTTTATGTTATACTATATTTTACAACGCAATGTGTTTTTGATTCGCAACAAATATTGACAACTATATTTTTTTGTGAATAAACACTGAATTATAATAAGAAAAATAAAAGAACACACCTCTTCATAATGTTTCAATAAAATTAAAATTAAACGTGAACTATGGTTTCGGAACGTTCCCATATACAGTGTTACCAGTGCAAAAAGATTTACCTCAAATTAGGGAGATTAAAGGTCAATAATTAGAACCTCATGGTATTTTTATCAAGCAGAGAAGCATTCTTAATCTGAGGACCTATCGCAAACCACGTTCGACGTTTTGCCTCCCTGTCACATTGTCAGGAATTTACAAGTGCGACCGAGAGGTAACACGTCGAACGTGGTTCGCGGTAGGCCCAAAACTCAGAGACGCAACGACATGTACCGAGATAAGGAAGAAGGTAAAATTCATTGACGCTCTAACCCACTACAAAAAGCTTAATTGGACATGTTGCACGTCAAGACAAAGAAAGGTGAACTAAGAGAATCTTAACATGGGCTAGTCCCCTCGCTAAAAAAAGAGGTCACCCTTTAGAAAGATGGGCGGGCGAACTTACAAAGTTTACAAACGACGTCTGGACAAAAGTCGCCCAAGATAGGAAAAAGTGGAGAGAAATGGAGGAGGCCTATACTATACTATACTCGTCGGGAGGTCTTTAATAATAATAAAATATATTTTATATTAATAATAATTATAATTTTCATAAACTCATAATAATATATAATATTAATATATTAATAAAGCGGATAAAAATGAAATGAAAAATATATTATATAATTTAAATGTACTGAGAAATAAATAAATAAATGGTATTTAACAAATCAATTTAATATGGGATTTGTCTATGGCAACATTCCATTCCAGTCAGTCACGTCACATCGCTAGTGTGGGTGTGTTGCGTTGCGTGCGTGCGTCCGTGAATGTGAATGCATGCTATTATTCATGTTTGTGTGTATTTCTGACGCCGCTTGTGAGTTGTCATTCCTCTAATTTTGGATTTTATCACTAAAACTCTTCAAACTGTCGTCTCAAGGTACGTAAAGTGGTGTTTTCATCAAACGTGCGTTATCTTAGTGAATGAAGTACCGCGAATACAAGTTCTAATATCGTGCATATAACCTCAGACAGGCGTTGCCTCTGTACCGATGATTATCTCGTTTGGATTTTGGAATTCTTGAATTTCCATGTCATAAAAGTGTGCGGTGTATCGATTGGTTTATCGGTGAGTCGGTTATCTGGTGATTCTTGCGGAATGAAGTGTTTTTATCGCGTAGGGGCTAGGCAAGCGATGTTTTGGGTCGCGGTTAGTCAGTCGGCTGCTCGATGCCGGTCGGTGTGGCAGTGTCGTGCGTAGCGTTCAATAATGGTAGGCTGGGGTGTGTGGGGTGGTGCTCTGGTGTTTGTGGTGTGGTGCTAAGTGGTGTTTCTGTTGCAGGCCGGCAGGATGCTAAAGTTCATCCGAGGGAAGGGCCAGCAGCCCTCCGCCGAGAGACAGAAGCTTCAAAATGAACTGTTCGCTTTCCGCAAGGTAAGTGCACATTGTTTTCAAACATAAAGTATTGTTTTTAGTTTTTATGTGAGTTCAGTAGACTGGAACAAACAGTTAACTCGTCTATTTTAGTAGGTTTGTTAATTACATTCCACATTTGTTCTGCCTTTATGATTACAGTGGCAGTTGCGACACTTGCGATTGTGTGAATAAATAGGCATCTTTCTCCAGTGTGTATCTGTTATATATTAAGTATTCTGTGGAGAACATGTAGTTTTGTTTATATAACTAGATACCCAGAAGATTATGGTGCGTGGTTTGGGGTGTGGAATTTCAAAAAGTGAAGAGTTAGATAGATAAGATAGTTATACAAAAAATATTATACCCAAATATGCTAAACAAGTTATAAAAATAGCATCATCTATTAATAGTGTCTCAATCAATTATTTATATGATAATTACCATCATCATTAACATAACTGTGATGACATGAAAGTTTATGTTAATTACCAACACTTGTTGTTATTTAAGTAAACTTTATTGCACAAAAAACAAAATTATACAAATAGCAAGCTTAAAGCTTAATAGCACCTTTACCAGACAAACATGGAACTATACATGTTAAATGCTGGAATTAAAGAATTGTGAAGCATCAAACAGAAAAATGTTACTTATTACATATTGTTATAACATATTTAAATATACCAGTAAACATACCGCTTACAATTTATTTGAGCTGCTATTTTGTTAAAGATGTAAAATATAACTATCGCATATTGCACTTGTCTACTTATTTAATCGCAGATAACGTTATCACCTTTGAGGCTGCCTGTCCCTTTTGGCGGAGATGAGAGGAGACATGCGGGGTTCAATCCACGTTTCTTCTCGACCCATGTAGATGTAGTGTAGGGACGCCCGGCTGGAAGCAGGCAGGCTGACGCTTGTCGCGTTCATTTAGCCCAATTCCCTGGATTACGACCCATGTTGATTGTTGCACATATGCATCTCAACCTCAGTGGAAAGACTAGTTTCTGTAATACAGTGAAATCTCGATAATCCAGCACTTCAATGGTCCAGTATACCCAGTAATCCAGCACTCATCTTCTGTGTTGTGATAGTATTTTTCATACGGTCAGCTTTTCGGATGCCGATCATGCTCTTTTCCATTGCGTTCCAATCCAGCACTAAAATTGGGATACAAATGCTCATTTGACGTCCTAATTTACTATATGCGCTTACATTTTCGCCCAGATAAGATAGAGTTCCAGATAAGAGTAGAATTTTCTAAAAATCACATCAATAATATCCAGATTTGCCAGACTTCCAGTAATCCGACTCTCTTTTGTCAGCATTTGTGCCGGATTAGTGAGATTATACTGTATAGCTCTATGCAAGTATGCTCCTGTGATGTTGCTTATGTCCATGGGCGACGATGACGGCTTCCCAGCAGGCAGCTCGTCTGCTCGTTTGCTATCACATAAAAAAAAATGCAGATCCATATACTGCTTACCATCAGTCATGCTAAAAATTTTTTGGTTTTTTTGTGTTAAAAAGGCACCTAGCGTAATAAACTCATTGATACCTGTTATCATAAATAAAATTGAAGGATGATTAATCATTACACTGATAAAGCATAGCCTTAATATAAAAAATGTTTATTTTGTGCTATCTTATCCGCCCTACGGTGTTTGTGTTGATTAGATATACCTGTCACTTCATTTTTACAGCAGTAAAATACACTGAATAGCAACTAAAATGGGCTACTTTGTATGGCCTTTTCTATGTAATGTGACCAATTTGAATTGTTTTTTAGTGTACTTGAAATGGGCCATGGTCAGAGGAATTTTACAGTTTTTATCAAATGTAAAGAAACTATAAATTTTCCATATCTCACTTGGTTTTGCAATATTTAGTAATCTAAATTCTGAACTAAATAAGTATGTTTGGTTTGCAAATACAAATATTGCAACACTAAATGAGTACTATTACTGGTGGTAAAAAAAAAACCGGCCAAGTGCGAGTCGGACTCGCGCACGAAGGGTTCCGTACCATTACGCAAAAAACTGCAAATAAATCACGTTTGTTGTGTGGGAGCCCAACTTAGATATTTATTTTATTCTGTTTTTAGTATTTATTAGTATAGCGGCAACAGAAATACACCATCTGTGAAAATTTCAACTGTCTAGCTATCACGGTTCATGAGATACAGCCTGGTGACAGACAGACGGACAGCGGAGTCTTACTAATAGGGTCCCGTTTTTACCCTTTGGGTACGGAACCCTAAAAAATACAACATAGGGTTCCTGTTGCCACTTTAAGTGACTTTTTGCAGGTAATTAATTAGTTACGTGACACACGTGTAGTAACTAGTAAGGAGATATTTTAAACCTTAGACACCTTGTTATAAGATATAATACTTGCCACTTAATTGTGACATTATACACTTGCTCCAATGACCAATGATCAACCTTGACAGCACAGGTGGCATCTAATTTTTTTACCAATTTTTTTTTGTTCTATCATCCACTATTTCCTTTGAATGTGAACTTTATCGCCATGCAATAAAATCGCTTTTCTATAAAAAAGTGCGAGAAACGAGCTTGCTAGAATTATAGTTGTCTTTTCTTCACCCAAATTGAAACATGTATGATCCGGCAGCATCAGAATCTCGCATAACTCTCCTGTCTACCATAAAGTGAACTTTAACATCATGCAGCAGGATTGCTTTTTCAATGAGTGTTCAACTAGAAACGAGTTTGCTAAAATAATCGTTTTCTTACCGAACCTGATTGATGTTGTAATTGCTATGAGCAAAAAACATTGATCGGGTCATTGACCCCTTCAAGTGTGTATGCCTGAGTATGTTTACAGATGAGGGAATAGTAAAGAGTGACGTTTACTATGGATGAATCAACTTTTAGAACACTTTTAATTTTGTGTCCCTAGACTCCCTAGCAAAGAAAAATCGATTTTTCAAACACCATGTTGATTTTTTAACTTTTTTGTTTTACACGAGCATTATTAGATCCATACAAAGTCGCATTCTTCATCATTGTTTTGACCGGATATTAACGAAGTCTCCGTTTAACTGGTAAGTCGCTTTGACATGCACTTCACTAGTGTTACCCGTCAACTGAAATTCAATTTAGATACCGGTCGAAATAAATCCGGTCAAAGTGTTTATGACAGACGTATCGAAATGTCAATTGACTCTAAGTAGCGAACAGCTTTCACTAGATGGCGTTACTGTATTTTGCAGTTCAAAAAGCCGCATAAAGGGGCCCACTGACTATCAGTCCGCCGGACGATATCGGCCTGTCAGTTGTTCGGAACTGTCAAATTTTTGATCTAACTGACAGGCTGATATCGTCCGGCGGACTGATAGTAATTGGGCCCCTTAACATACCTCTCCTAACATACTAACGGATCTATAGCAGTTATGAAATTTATGAAGAAAACCGTTAGTCCTAGTCACAGGCTGTAAATTAATTTCCACAGAGGCTGAGATGAAAGGAGACGTGCGGGAATCAACCAATAGCATTGGTTGTAATGTAATACAGCGGAGCGGAGAAAATATGTGGCTTACAACCAACGCTATTCAGAATCATTGCATTTATTCGTGATAAACTTATTTACATTTCATACAAATGTAGGACGACAAAACATATATTTAAAACATAAAGTTTACCACGAAACAGTCCCGCCCGCCTCAGCATAATGCTTACCAGAAACACAGCGCTGAATTTCCGGTGAGATCATTTGTTCTATTGCTTGATTTCCGCACGTCTCCCCTCATTTCCCTCTCAGTGGAAAGGCAGCCAACTTTGGAAGGAGATTGACAGTCTTTATGATGAACTTGCCTGTGATATGTTAAATGAATAACGTCTGTCTGCGAATGTCCTTGATTCCCAGTTGTTCCAATTGGGCCTGTCTCGCTGCTCATTTGGGCGATCGTAAAATTATTATGTTCATTTCAGACAATTGATAACGTACAGGCGATGTAATGCTAGGAGTAGACACAAAATTAATGTCCGACCGAATTTTCAGTTTCGACATAAAAATCATGTTTCGGCCGAAGTATCGGTTTCGGCCGAAACTAAAGCAAAACGGAACCTTCGGTTTTGGCAAGAAATCCGGTTTCGGCCGGACACTACACAAAATTAGGGTTGCCATATGGAAGAATGAAATGTCCTGACATCACCCTAAAAATCCTGACATTTCTTGTAAGTAACATATATTTGGCGTATGTTGAACGACGCCCCGGCGGCGCGCTGCGCTCTGCGGTGGTCATGAAACCTCGAAATTCGTGTAACGTAAAATAATAATGGATGAACCCTGTTGACGATGATTTTTATATCGAAATATTTACAGTACATAAAAGTTTAGAGGTCATACACCTACTCTTAAGGAAATCGACTGACATATCGATTCGTTGTTAATGTTGTTATCGCTATCAACTCACTGATAACGTGATAAGGCTTGCACCTTTCAGATACCTTGTAGGTACATGTATTACTCGTAGCTATCGTACCCACTCGTATCTATAGCTAAAAGATAATCTATCGGTTTATTTTATTATTACATGTAGATAGTATATTTACTTATGTATTTTACAAGCTTTTGAATTAGTCCATACTGGCAGATAGTATGCCTCGATGACGCTTAGCACGATGTCAAACGAAGCTAATCTAACACCCAAAACCACTCAATTGACCCCTGGCTACTCCTTAAAAAGCGAGAGGGAACAGACGGCTACAGCACAGCAGACCCTATGCTATATTTTAGCTCAATCGGACCTCAGGAATTGGTTCAATTTTTGGTTTCAAGATCATTGTGAGGACAGAATTGTGTAATAAGTAGAACCAAACACTATCACAAGCATCACAAGTCTATGGAAGTTACGTAAAATGTTATTTGATGTGACTAGTATGTAAGCGCCTTGGTATAACGCTGTAATGCTTATATATGCTAAATAAATGAAATGAAATGAAAAAATCTAATATCCCATGACCTGTACCAAAGAGGATATAATAAGATAAAGCGGTACTGTCATAGTAAATTTTGTAACCACTGTAAATTCACTGCCATCTATCGACATACTTTAAAACTAAAAATGAAGATTTATAAGAATACGTTAAAATGTATTTAAATATGGATAAATATTATTTATATGATTTTGACCCATGTTCTTTCAACTGATATGCGTTAAAATTATAAATAACAAACGAAACCGTCAACGCCCTCTATACGAGAGTAGGCCAAAACTAGTGGCGCCATCTAATCGAGAATCAAATTTTCGTGATTTTCGAGGCACGTTTTTTCCTTAGACTGTATCCATCTATTACGGAGTTATATCTATCTTTGCCTGTACCAAAGGTTTTCCCTATAAACCAATACTTTAGTCGTTCGATTTGTATTAACTGGTCCCGAACGGCTAATCCTTTGTCTATGGTTAAGTAAAACCGCACGTGCTACTACCTTGTAAAAAAAGGGTCAGCCATTGGCGTATAATTCTAATTGGCACCTGAGCGCGGGCTAGTCCAACGCTCAAAAAACCAGCGCAAGTGCGCTCTCCGATAACGCGCCTTTGTTACGCATCTCGATGACACATTTTAGACTGGTTCTATAGCGTTCGACTCGCCGACACTTAGTAACCGTCGAGGGGCCACACAAGAAATCGCAAATCATTTTTCTGTTTGTTCATTTTGAACCTTATTGCAATCTCCATAGTGGTAATTCAATAACCGGTTAAAACGGCCTCAACCATTTTTAGGGTTCCGGGTAAAAAAAAAGGGTAAAAACGGGACACTAAGACTTCACTGTCCGTCAGTCTGTCTGTCACCAGGCTGTATCCCATGAACCGTGATAGACAGCTGAAATTTTCACAGATGATGTATTTCTATTGCCGCTAAAAAGTACGGAACCCTCGGTGGGCGACTATGACTCGCACTTGTCCGGTTTTATTTAATGCAAATAAGGGTTTCACTTACAATAGACAAAGAGTTATCCCTTAGGGGCCAGCTTGAAAGCTAACGACTATAGTCATAATTATAACAAATGTTACACGTTATACCGGTTCTCCGTGCGCTAATCCTCACAGCCGACTGGCCAATCTTAGACCTTATTTCAATGGCATAAGGTGTACAAAATGATCAGTTATAAGTGTGCTATCGTAGCCATTAGCCGCACCCAGCCTCGCCTGTGGATAATCTATATTGTCTGATAGCCCTATCACCTTGTGGTGCTATCTAGACGTTCCTTTGTTTTCAATTATTTCATGTAAACTGAACGAGACATCTTTGATCAAATGAGATCCGCATGGTAACCAAAGTCGTTGAAATAGCTTCGAAAATTGCCAGAGACCGTTCATATGTATGTATGTCGTGGTTAAGGGTGGCAAAAAAATAAGTGCATACCCGTTGCCTGGAAGGTGCCAGGAAAAAATATTACCCTCCCATAGAAAATGGACCAGCCAAAATGTATGAAACAGCCAAAAATTTTTTCGCGATTTCGGGGTTGCTCCCATAGTAAAAGTTGCTCAGTATAATAGAGCAGATAAAATAGTTCCTGAAAATAGCAAACTGATGACTAACTATTAATCGTACAGGATTTTAGTGAAGTTAAATAAATATTCTAATTTTTAGTTATATAAATACAATTTAGATAACCTATTCTTATTCCATACTTCCATATAAATATTCGGCATTTAGTTACATCCAATGTCTATTTTACTATCCAATTTATATTCTCACTTACTCTCACATTTGTCACTTCATGTTTCTTTGACAAATACGAAGATCATCGATTTATCTTTCAGATAACATGTGATTCTCCTTTGTGCTCCCTATCAATAGTATAGATATGACCGTATTTACATGCAATCCCAGTCGGCCCAATGTACCATGACGGTATTACCGTGCTGCGCTCAGATTTCATGGTCCAGCGACTCGCAGCTGATGACTTCAATCAATCAATGAGTTTACATTAGCGTAGTGTGGAGGTCTCCTCAATTGACAGACTTAGGGTTCCGTACCTCAAAAGGAAAAAACTGAACCCTTATAGGATCACTCGTGCGTCTGTCTGTCTGTCTATCCGTCTGTCACAGCCTATTTTCTCCGGAAGAACTGGACCAATTAAGTTGAAATTTGGTACACATATGTACATTTGTGACCCAAAGACGGACATGAATCGTAAACAAATGAATTTAATTTAATTTGTAATTTTATATTAATATTTTTTTTTATAATTTTAACATAAACAGTTTAGAAGTTATTATATACTGTTCATAGCATTGATAACGGGTGAATTTGTTTGTACCAAACCGCCTGCCAACGACGTGTGCCGTACATTGTCCCTGTGTGTCAGTGTAGGGTATGCACATTGTCACAGTACCTACACTTGTTTCGTAGTACTCGATATACATTAAAATGTGCTTGTATGAAAAGTTTGACAGTTATCTAGCTAGCTAGGGGATAGTTCGTTTACTGTGAGTGGTGCAATGCAATGCAACCTGTCCTTAGTACAGTAGAATCTCGATTATCCGAACTAATTGGGACTGAGACTAATTCGGATAATCAAAAGTTCGGATACTTACTTAATCGAAATGTGTTTTTATGGGACTAGGTATGTTCAGCTTTGAAATTGAGGGTGCGGATAATCGAGGCTCTACTGCATTCTTAAATCATTTCCTTACCATTTCGTGGGCTTATCTCCGACGTAATACGATGTATTTCGCGATCCTTTTATACCTTTTGTGTTCATAGAATAAAAGGATGGTGTCGTCTGATCCAAGTTAATCAAAGCCTTCAGGTTCCCCGTGTTTTTGTGTTAGAAAGTCAACTTTAATATTTATTGCATAAGGATGTTTTCACCTTGATATTGACAAATACCACCTGAAATCCGAGGTTAGGGCAGTGAGGTGATTGGCCCATATTGTCAACTTAATCGTATTAACTAAGAGGCCATGTGATTTTCGTTGCGGGATGTAAATATCAGTCACTTATTTGATAGGTACATACTATTTAATAACACTGAGTGTGACGTTTCTTTTATCCTTTATTAAAACCTCTTGACTTTGTGACGTTCCTTTTATCCTTTATTAAAACCTCTCGACCTTGTGACGTTCCTTTTATCCTTTATTAAAACCTCTTGACTTTGTGACGTTCCTTTTATCCTTTATTAAAACCTCTCGACTTTGTGACGTTCCTTTTATCATTTATTTAAACCTCTTGACTTTGTAACGTTCCTTTTATCCTTAATTTTTTTATTTATGACATTCTCTTAGTAGCTCTCTAGTATCAAACTGCTATGCCGCCTCCGCTTGGGCCCGAAAAAGGGGGAAAGCTCTTGAGATGCTGACTAAACGTTGCGAGAAATGACATGCGTGCCAATGGTAAAGAGAATGCCGGACCCTGGGCCCCGAAGCTATAGCGGATGATGCAACCGGGATAAACGCTAATATACCATAGAGAATCAAACTGCCCTTCTAAGTCCCTTGGGAGGCTAGATTTAGACTATAACCCAAGCCAATGACAGCAGTACACAGCCCGATGAATAGGAAAAGAAAAGCCCAGGTCTGAGTCATTTGGCACTACGCATGCATGCCGTGATGTACCTCATGTACCGTTGTTACGTAGGATGTTCGTGGAGTTTATGCAAATCTAAACACATCAAATGAAACCAAGCGACGCTACAGCTAAAATTCACAGTATTTTCACTAGTTTTAACCGAGGAATCGACGAGTAAGTTAGAAAACCAAACGTTATAAGGATAATAATAGTTGATTTTTCAAGTAGGCATATTACAATGTGCTTATGGACGTCAAATAAAGCTACGCCCCTACACCTCTGACCCGAGAAGATTTAAATCCCTCCTAAATTGTATGAGGGTATCCCAATATGGGACCGGTAAG
This sequence comes from Cydia strobilella, assembly GCF_947568885.1. Classification (NCBI taxonomy): domain Eukaryota; kingdom Metazoa; phylum Arthropoda; class Insecta; order Lepidoptera; family Tortricidae; genus Cydia; species Cydia strobilella. Next base: position 1,491,497 of record NC_086049.1, on the reverse strand, counting down.
AAACTCGGCGAGACACATATAGGGCTAGGGCGTAGAATTATAATTTTATGTCTTATATTATCTTGTATTCGAGTAATTCCTATTACTTTAGAATCTCGGCTTATTCCGAAAATTACCCATAATTCCAACATTAGAGTTGGAATTAGCCGAAACTTCGAACTTTTCGGTATTACCCGAGTACCTACACCTTACTTGTACCAAAGATAGATATAACTCCGTAATAGATGGATACAGTCTAAGGAAAAAACGTGCCTCGAAAATCACGAAAATTTGATTCTCGATCAGATGGCGCCACTAGTTTTGGCCTACACTCGTATAGAGGGCGTTGACTGTTTCGTTTGTTATTTATAATTTTAACGCATACCAGTGAAAGAACATGGGTCAAAATCATATAAAAATAATTAATGCAAATAAAAAAATCATTTATCCATATTTAAATCCATTTTATCGTATTTTTATAAATATTTATTTTTAGTTTTAAAGTGTGTCGACAGATGGCAGTGAATTTACTGGGGTTACAAAATTTACTATGACAGTACCGCTCTAGTATAAGTTACTCTATGCTTGTACCATTCCAACGAAAACTCAGTTTTACTGGTACTTTGATTTTCTTACGTGATGGACGACATTCGGAAGATCGCGAGGCACTTCTGCTACTAAACTAACCCAGGACCGGGGATATGTGGCTTACGAAGAAAGGCCTATACTTAGCAGTGGGCGAGAGGAGGCTAAAATGATGATGATGATGTAATAATATATTTCATTTGGTTACCGGTAGGCATTCTCGTGTTCTTTAGGATAAGTTATAATACTGTTTATACTTACAGTTACGAGGCAGTAAACAATGAATGGCATGAATTAAATATTAAGAGGACATGCGATTGACTCCTTTGCTGACGCATACAAGCTGTATTTAATTGTCTGTTGAAACTTTTGGTTACGAGTACATTGAAACTTTAGATTACTTTATTTTTAAAACAGTGAAGTTTAGCCGTAGGTAGAGTAGATATATGTACTCTATATTTCGATATACAAAACAACTATAGGTACAATTGATTGAGTTTCCTAAAAGAACGAGAAATAATACTGAAATGCAGACGCTCTCGCTTGTCAAAATTGAACTCGAAAAGATTTAACGAATTGCGCTAACTGGCAAAAGCGAAAAACTTTGTAGGTAAATACTCATAATCGTTACACACCTACCTACATTAGGTACATAGACTTTGTAGGTACTGAAACTACTGGCAGCGAATGAATAGCTTCCCATAGTCGCCATTATTATTATTTTTATAGGACATTTTTACACAAATTGACTAAGCCCACAGTAAGCTCAAGGAGGCTTGTGTTGTGGGTACTCAGACAACGATATATATAATACTAGCTGTTGCCCGCGACTTCGTCTGCTTGTACTTGGTAACCCCAGCTAGAGTAAGAATAGCGCCTGGAGAAAGTCTTATAGCAATTATTCAGTTTGAGCATATTCATCATCATCATCATCATCATGTCAGCCGATAGACGTCCACTGCTGGACATAGGCCTCCCCCAAGGCTCGCCACTCCGACCGATCCTGTGCCGCTCGCAACCACCGAATTCCCGCGACTTTCACCAGGTCGTCGCTCCATCTCGTTGGAGGCCTACCGGCAGTTCGTCTTCCGGTACGCGGACGCCACTCCAGAACCTTCCGGCCCCACCGGCCATCAGTTCTGCGAGCAATGTGCCCCGCCCACTGCCACTTAAGGTTTGCAATTCTGCGAGCTATATCGGTGACCCTAGTTCTACTGCGGATATCATCATTTCTGACTCTATCACGCAGAGAAACCCCGAGCATAGCTCTCTCCATTGCCCTTTGCGTGACCTTGAGCCTTCTTATGCACACAAATTAGCAGACACTTCATTAATTATCTCAATTCCACCCCGCTTTTTACTTTCTTAAGGGATGATTTTCGGGATAAAAACTATCCTGTCCTTCTCAGGGACTCAACCTATCTCTATGCCAAATTTCATCTAAATCGATTCAGCGGTTTAAGCGTGAAGAGGGAACACACAGACAGACAGACAGACTTTCGCATTTATAAAATTAGTATGGATATAAATATTATAAATACTTAAATACATAGAAAACATCCATGACTCAGGAACAAATATCTGTGTCATCACACTTAACATTACTCGAATATGTAAGAGCGATCTCTGTTTGTTAAAAATTTATAGCCCACAGTGGTGTATCGCGTCGTCAGATATGAAAATAAGTAAGGTGCAATATGTGACCCCTGCACTGTTTGTATAAAGAACCTGTCAATATTAGTTATCTCAGCGCTATTCTAATCTGTATCAATTATAAGTCCACAGACCGCATTCCTCATTGTTCGTCTCAGTCTTATTGTAATGCTATCTCGACCTAACCATTCCTATCTTTTACCGAGCATATCGAATGAGCCAACCAGAGTATGTGTGACCTTAAGGTTAGTAACAACTATAGGTAGCTGAAATTCACTTTTATAGTGGTTGGTCCTTACAATGCGCTTGAAATACCATTTCTTATTTCGTAAAATCCAAATACAGGTTTGAATTTGAACTTTAAATTTGAATTATTAAGGTTTGTTATCGACAATTAATTATAGTCCAATAAGAAAGTAATTAACATTGCGAAACTCCGCACGCGTGGTATTGTTAAGTGAAACACTAGGCTAATGGTCTGTTGGTGACATCCTTACAGCAGTTCCACAAATTGCTCAGATAATTTTAGATGATGTTTGTTAAGTACTGACTACTGACTATTCAAAAGCGTTTTTGTTGCTAGGCCAAATAAAGATCTTGAATATTGACTCTCAAAATCCTCGAAACCATTCACTAGCACCAGACCGCTTGTTACGAATTTTAGATCGCCGAATTAAAATGCCGAAAGGTAATCAATGCGGCATCTGGTCAGTATCAAGGCGCGTGTGTTTGTGTGTGCTGTGTGCGTAGACTTTACAGTGGCAATCAAAATAACATTCAATGGTTTAAAATTAAAAACACGCGTTCCATGGTGTAAATCTGGCTTTTATATCGCTCCATATGTCAAGAATTGTCCAATTGACTAGGCGAAATTGCAAATTCAAAGTTCGGATGCTGTCTTCTAAATATAATGGCTACTAAGTGCCTTATAAATGGGCCTCACGGCAAAGCCGAGCCGCCGAAGCCGTGAAGCCGTGAGGTCCCATTTAAAAGGCCCTAATTCACTAGCTTTCCTGGGTGTCATGCTTCAAAACTTGTATCACCGAATTAGGCGTTTCACCAAATAATGCGAGTTATCCTATACCTAAATAAGAAATGCAAGAATGAATGAAAAGAATATGAATATAAGAGAACACTCGTAAGCTGAAGTCAAAGATGCGGATGTGGAACTCTTTGAAAAACTGTAAATTTGAGATAATTTTGGTCTTTTTATTTATCTGTATTTACGATGATTATGATTAGGTACGATTCTTTCTAATTTTGACATTTCGGTAATCCATTTTATTCAAAGATAATCTTCTACTTTCATTATGTTTGTGGAGTTAAGTTTATTTTTAATCACTACTTAAGTATTCTCAGTTTAAACGGACTTTATAAAATTTTAAGTCGTTTAAGGCAATATGTGCAGCGATGGTCGTGCTCTGCAAAACTGGAAATTCTGAGATCTTTATCAATATTGTTCGTACTTTTTCACACATGATCTCATCTTAATCTCAACGAACTCACTTACTCTATTATCCAAATAGGACCACCTAGGCATAAAATAAAACCTAGACCGGAGCAAATGTCAAGTAGGAAGCCGTGGGAGGTGCCTATTCTGGCAGTGACGCCATTCCCGGCCTAATGGAGGTTAAGTTGTGCCCCGACAACGAGCTTGTTTGGCGGCAAATTGGGTGATGCTATATTTGAGATAGGGGGTTACGTACGAGGGAAGCTATGAGACTATGATGTGTATGTTCTTAGTACTAATAGTAATACTCTTAAATTTATTATACGAATTGTCAGTTAACAGTTTGGACGATGGTACTTATAGAAATAGGCCAATTATTCATTACTATTATAACATTATAATTTATATATTGATAGTCTGTTAGTGACCTGGGTTCTAGCAGAATTACCAGTGCTTCGTTCGAAAGAGCGGAGTGTATAACTGAGCCAGAACCCTTTGGTTGTGCTGCAACGCACACAGCAATTCTACGGTTTATTTTTTTAAGTTTTGTTTTCTATCTTAATGTTGCTTTTTAGGGTTCCGTACCCAAAGGGTAAAAACGGGACCCTATTACTAAGACTCCGCTGTCCGTCTGTCTGTCACCAGGCTGTATCTCATGAACCGTGATAGCTAGACAGTTGAAATTTTCACAGATGATGTATTTCTGTTGCCGCTATAACAACAAATACTAAAAACAGAATAATACAAATATTTAAATGGGGCTCCCATACAACAAACGTGATTTTTTTGCTGTTTTTTTTTTCGTAATGGTACGGAACCCTTCGTGCGCGAGTCCGACTCGCACTTGGCCGGTTTTTTGTATCTCTTCTGTTTCTTTTGTTTTACTATGTGTGTATTGTGGCAAACGAATAAATGGTTTATCTATCTATTTATCATTATATGTTGTACACGAATGAAATCAGACTCAAATTTGGAGCAACTGAACTGGAAAACTAATTCTAGTAGAAGTATAAACATTCTTCTGCTGGAGCCGTGGACTTAAATCTAAAGTAAAAAAACTTAAATATAAAGTATTACGGTTTATGAAACACAGCGGACAGACAAACAGGCGGGCTTTGTAATTGGGTTCCGGCCTTCCGGCTGATAACATTTGCGTGCTCTAAAAACAGAACAAGGGCTATAACCGCGAAAATCGAAGTTCGCAAATTGCGGGCATCTTTCTTTGCCACTCTTAATTATTACGCCTTCATTGAAGTAAAAGAGAAACATCCTCGCAATTCGCGAATTTCGGTTTTCGCGGTAGGCCCTCGGAATTCATGTGCAACAAGATAAACAGAAGAGATTATACGAACCAATTCAAATAGCTTACGAAGAAGTAATAAATAGATTTAGTTAAATTAGTAGGTATATGTCGTGTATACCAGGCACGTCGGCGTCGTTCAACCAAACATCATATGTACATACGACCAATAAAACAAAGTCAAAATGACTCAACAAGATTCAGATGTGAGTTGATTGTATCGTTGACGAAACTGAGAATCATCTTGTTATGCATCGGCATCGTAGTTATGTAGCTGATGCACGTGATAACATTATGGTCAACAAACAAATTAAGAGAATTGGAGTAGGTACATCTGTCTAATATATTTTATAGAGAAACGTCAAGATGGGCACGTGCCGTAATCATTGTAAACAACCCGTGTAGGTAGATATATTGTATAATCCATACTATAATATTATAAATGCGAAAGTGTGTCTGTCTGTCTGTCTGTTAATACCTCTTCACGCTCAAACCGCTGAACGCCGTAGTTTTTATCCCAGAAGTCATCCTTTAATTGATAAGATTGGATAAAAAATAAGCTACCCAAATTACTAACTCCACGCAGACGGAGTCGTGGGCAAAAGCTAGTAGGAAATATTGAAATAGACCAATTTAGAATTTGAACTTTTGCAACTCGCTGTACATGCATTCACTCCGATTTTTCATGATTGCTATCACGGCATCTATAATCTACATCGTAGATTCTACAAAAAGTTCGTTACATATCACAATCAAACAAAAATTTGATACCTAAAGTTGCAGTATTTGCATTGGTTTCCGCAACCGACTTCAAACGATAAGAGCCGGATTAGCTGGTCATTCACTCCGACCGACGCGAATGCAAAAGGAACTGGAAGGGCTTAACTACACCTATGCTTACATTACATACTACTTCTGAGGTAAGGTAAGGATACCTGCTTTATCTCGCCGAACCTCAATATTTGCTCGAGGCTTTTGTAAAAACTACCATGTATTTGGATAACCGAGAAAGTTGCAAGGTAAGAAGGGCTATTGCTGAGAAATGGGACAAATGCCACGTATTTATTCTTTGCCCTAAGGTGTTATTGGTGCCGAGTTCAGGTAAGGCAAATTACCGGTTGTTAGTATTTTACTGCCATAGAGAGGCAATAGAATTCCTTCTTTAAAACAGTCGTGTGGTAGGCATCTAAAAATTGCCTGATACCTTAATTCGCAAAAGCAATAAAAGCCGGTAACTTTGGATAGTAATGCTGTACGTCTTCAGTACCTATACTCATAAGTATGTAGTAGTATACCTAGATAGATGAGCTTAAGGCTCGGCCGCCTACCTCGATTCCCTACAACTATGTAGGTGGTGCGCTGACGTGCCCAAAATGCGCTCGAGTATTTAGCAAGAAGATAGGGTACGTGAGCCACCTAAGGGCGCACCAGAGAGCGGATCAGCTACACGCTAATAACGCGAATTAGAAATTGCCTACTCCAGAGCACACAGTCGCTGTGGCCGAAATCGGTCAGGAGAGCATCATCATCAGTCAGTAGTACCTATGTAAAAGGAGTTCAAAAGTAGAGCACTTAAGTTTTAACTCATTTCGAACAATGAAAATATTACGTGAAACTTATAATACCATCAAAATACCGCTAACAATAAATCAATTATTATATAATGCCACTAATGCTTGCCTCCCGGCCGTCCTAATGCAGCCAACTTATGGGAAGTCACGAATGCAGCTTTGCTGATGTTTAAGTTTGATGTCGAACCGAAAGTATTCTCTTTAACGGTTAGGGTTAGTTAACTATTTAGTAGGGATAAAATACGTTATATAATAGTACATTTCAATGCAAGTATGGAAACATTTAAATGCAAGCTCATAAAAGACATCTCGGGACTCGTAAATAATAACACTTTCACATGTACATTGAACGACGTTTTTAATACATTCGAGAAAAAAATCACAATAATACAAATATTCTTTACATAAGTATTACACTTAGGGCCTGTTTCACAATGTCCAAGTAAAGTCCTGAATAAGCTACTTGCCACTTATCTGACGAATAAAGTCATCGTTGGCGTTTCACAATCTCCAAATAAGCTTTATCTGCTGGATAAAGTGCTTTATTTGTAGGAAATTTTATCTGGCAGTTAATTTATTTGTTAATTAGCTATCCAATACTTTACTTGGACATTGTGAAACAGGCCCTAACAGTTACAAATTTTCCCTTGAACATTAATGATATTGTATATTTTATATTATTCAGCACTATAAAGTACGTTCAGCGTTGATTTACATTTTTAGTGAAATATCGTATTATATAAATTTTTATTTATATATAAAGTAGCACTTTTTGAGCAACTGTATTTAAAAAAACATTTACACGTATACCTTCTAACTATTTAGTCTTTTTGCCCTAGCCCGCCGTCTAAGTTTTTTCTCCAATGATTAATAGAAGTACAGTCAGTGCCTCGCGCCTTTGTGACCGGCCACTCACCTTTCGAAGGTCGTGTGTTGAAACCTGTGTCTATACTACTAGCGTACGCTATTGTTTTTTGGGTTCCGTACCAAACGGGACCCTATTACTAAGACTTCACTGGACCCGTCTGGCTGTATCTCATGAACCGTGATAGCTAGACAATTGTTCAAAGAAAATGTATTTCTGTTGCCGCTATAACAAAACAATACTAAAAAGTACGAAACCCTCGGTGGGCGAGTCCGACTCGCACTTGTCCGGTTTTTTAAATATTTTATTTAAAGCTATAGGTACGGTATCTGTTACCTCCTAATGTTGATGATACAAACAAAATTTAAGTATCATCACCCACAACTGTTTATAGCAAAAAAAATTCTTTTCCAGCGAGCAGGAAAGCGTCTACAGATTTTTTTAAATTTTGTGGGGTCGGTGGAAGGTTAAAAAAATCGTTTATTCGATTGTGGATTTCGTCATTTTGGTCCAAGTTAATTCTATAATTTTTCTATAACTTAATATGACACTTATTTGTACGCATTTCCTTAATCTGACGACCACAAGTTCGACGCCCGATTTTCAGATTGTAACCGTCAGATTAAGGAAATGCAAATAATTTTCAGATTTAATAATAGCACAAGACATATAAGATCTACTGACGTACAGATAAGTGATGCTTTTAGTAAGATTTTTAAAAGAGACAGCATTTTATAAATAAACCTGAAATATAATAATTTTGTAAAGCGCGGAAACATATCTTTAATTCTTTTACATGTGACTACGCTCCGGCGATAATAAAAGTTCGAAATTCGATAATCCCTATTCTTTTCATTGTGATAGAATTGGTGATACATAGTAAAGAATATAAAGATGATGTTAATCTAGCTATTAGGGGGCACTTCTGTAGAGGTTTTTGAGGATTTTCTATAATATTTAAAAATTGAGTACCAGTTCTAATGCTCCAATTATTTGACGAAATTAAATTTGATGGCTTATTATTATTAACTAGCGACGTTTTACTTTAAACTATTGGTTTACTTGTAAATCTAATGAACTATGCCGCTAAAGTCGCCAAACCAGATTGTTAACTTAATTCGGCCGGTTAATAGTATTAAGATTAAAAAGTGCATAGGTAATCGATAGTGCGACGACCGCGGGGCTTCTGCCTGTGTTCTGATATCACATTAGTAAGGTTTCCGTGTGATGCAAATCCTTATGAAAATGTGGAAATGCGTTTTGTTCCTATTACTTTTGTAGCGAAGAAATAACAACGCCTAAATTAAATCCCAAAGGACATATCTAGGTAAATAATTTAAATATAAATTTAATGCTCACGGGCGCAATTGCATGGCATTAATGTAAATAGTTTTTAAGTCTCATGAAGTGAAATATTAATTTCTTTTGATAATAATAAATATCTTTACCCGAAATATTGAGGAAAAAAAAATGTATTACGGTTTAGCATAATCTAATCTAGTAGCATCTCGTGTAAAATAAATTACAACATGTTTTAGTAACTATTATTGCTGTTTCAGAAATAAATAAGTATTTACATGATTAAATATACATTAATTAAATAAATTTTACTAGTCGGTCATAAAACCCAACTGTTGATGACATAATAAAATCCATCTTAAAAGTTTTATTAAGAGTAGATAATTGATCTCGAAATCTACACAATAAACTTTTGCACGAGAACATTTTAGGTACGGTCGGTGTGAAAGAAATTTTATTCCTTATTTCTATGTTAATAGGGTACACATTAAATACATCTCTTTGTCATCGATCGTACAGTACACAGTTTCAGATAAATATGCCCGTACTTACTGGAAGCTAGAGTAACCCAACTCTATTTAATTTTACACGCGAATATAACCTTAATTTCTACTACTGTATATCCTAAAATACCGTAAAAAGTTACATAAACATCGCTTTACGATTGTTTTACGATTCCCACGGCTACCTATTACGTTAAATCTTAATGCATTTAGCTAAATGAATGGCACCACCCATGGCTCTACGTACGAACGAACCAAAGTTGCCCTAAGTCTATTTAGTTTCCCACACAAATTTTCCTCTAAATAATGTATATTTACGTTCTAGAATGGCGTACACATCCATCTGGAGTTAAGTCATTATTTGTTACGTTCATTCATACCTAAATACTCGTACTTATCTTCTTGAATAGAATAAGTCGTTTAACGCAACATTAACTTTCGTGTTTAATATACTTCAGTGCCACATTTACATCTGCTGTCAATACATTCGTGTATAGGTACACTACATACATACATCGGAAAACCTTCCTTCAGCCTTACAAAAATGAGATTTATGTACAAGAATATGTCGTACGTACAAAGGTATTCTAACATCCCAAACGTAGATACATACTTAGCTATTGTCCAGGTTACAAGCTTATAAGATATTCGATAAGTAGTTGATGATTCTCCCTTTTGCTTATTTCAGTTTTTAGGGTTCCGTACCCAAAGGGTAAAAACGGGACCCTATTACTAAGACTCCGCTGTCCGTCTGTCTGTCTGTCACCAGGCTATCTCATGAACCGTGATACCTAAACAGTTGAAATTTTCACAGATGATGTATTTCTGTTGCCGCTATAACAACAAATACTAAAAAGTACTGAACCCTCGGTGGGCGAGTCCGACTCGCACTTGGCCGGTTTTTATTTTAATTAAGATTTCAAGTTGCATTATCATTGCTTTATTGTTCACCTGCTTCAGAACCATTTCTCCTCCACTTCAAAAATTTCTGATTTTAAAGACCATAGCACGCAAGTAACGACATCCATCAAGCTTTTCTTGGCCCTACCGCCCCTACCCCTGGTCCCTGAGTAATTGCAAAGAAAAGTCAGATATAAGCTTGGCCGGCTTGGCCCCAAGTATGTGTCTGCGTTTAGTTTAACATTATTTCATTGTTGAATACTTTAAATAGATACATAGGTATTTTAATAACATTGTGGCGAGTTGTAACACTCACGCCACAAGTAATGAAGAGGAATGCATCCGGCCTGCGGGGATTATAGTTATTACACAATCTGAAGCATACCTCGCGCGTTTCTGGGATATGTTAACATAGTCAACAGAACATAATATTAATTGTAACATATGTACTTAGTGGATTCTGTTTTATTTCAATACGTGTGTGATGGTAAGCGGTAACCTATATGACACATGCAACTCTATGGGTATCTTATCACATATTAAACATATTAATAACGGGTCACTCACGTATTTTAAGTCGAAAACGCTCGACATGTACGCTCCAATATGTGTATGTGTGCTCCTCGGTACGGAGTGAAACATGTCGAGCGTTTTCGACTTTTAATACGTGAGTGACCCATTATTAATATGTTTAATATGTCTGTGTCTCACGGAAGTTTTGTTATCTTATCACATGTACATCTGCAAAGTGCATGGACACTTTATGAATAAATTTCATTCAAAAAGTGGCTATGCACTTTTACAGCCCGCTGTATCTCATCAAGGACACGAAAAAACGCGTTAATTCAGTTAGTTCTTAAACACCTCAACACGTATTGTTTACTGGGCCTTGGCAAATCAGAAGGTGGTCAAATTAAAGCAACTCCTTGGTGAAAAAATGTAACTGTGAGGAGTAATAGCATTGGACGATACAGTTGGCAATTAAAACAAATATTTTTGACAGAAACTTATTACTCATGTGATCTTTAAAACTGTCAAGTGATATTTTGTGTTAATAAAATATGATGGTGTCACCTCAATGGCAGCCAACTGCCCAGACCACTCATCCTGTTCCTATAACACCACAATCACCAACCGTTGACGTGTCCCGTGTATCGATAACATTATCACCATCGTATCGTTATCTCGCCTCGCCCTTCTGGCGATCGATCGTACAGTCACCTGCAATAATATGTTACACAACGAAGGCCGCAAAAATATCTAACACGATCTTATTTGTAGAGCCATAAGAGCGTGTCACATATTTTTGCGGTCTTCGAAGAGTAACATATTATTGTCTATAGAAGGCCAGTTGAGAGAGCTGTTAGTACAGTCACCTGGACTGTTCTTCTTCGTCTTTGATATAAAGTTTAGGTTCACGATGGTATTTCGAGCGTTAGGTATCTTGACCAAGTCTCGTAGCAACAGTTCAAATTCCGAGGCAGAGTACAGTACTGAACAAATAAATATCACCCTCCGCACCCTCGTGTTGATTTTAAGTTTTATCTCGATTTATATTTTAACTGTATTGCAATTATTAAGTTTTTGACATGTAAATTGGTTTTATGAATAAAATGATTATGATTATGATTAAGCGACCCAAAGATTCTCAATAGCTTGTACCCAGATTTCTTAAGGGGCCCACTGACTATCAGTCCGCCGGACGATAGCGGCCTGTCAGTTAGAACAAAAATTTGACAGTTCTGAACAACTGACAGGCCGATATCGTCCGGCGGACTGATAGTCAGTGGGCCCCTTTAGAGACGGAATAACCTGAAAGAAAATTATACTTTATTTGGAGAATTTAGTGAGCTTTTAAACATAAAATCCGAAATTTTGGCCCAGTATTATTAGTACAATCAGCACTAAAAGTAGCGTTTAGACTATGCGTTAAAAAAAATACTCTGGCACAGCCACTGTCGTAGAAAGAACCGGCAAAAATGTAGCCGTGAAGGGTTGATGTCCCATAGAAAATTTTACTTGGCGCCTTTTTCTACTGACAAGTTGGGTGTGTTTGAGTATATCTACCTACCATTCTCTTATAAGCAGGCTCAATAAAAATGTCTCTATATGTAAAGCCTGACCAGGAATATATGATCACGCGCCATGTTGCGGAATTTGACTGGAACTATGGTTTTCATACTATACCTACTGAACTGTCATGACATGAGAATAACAGCGCCCTCTTTACTATGATCATATATTACTGGTCAGGCTTTAGGACAATTAGACTATAGCAAATAATTTTGCACTAGATCTGTAGTTTTTTTTTCTATTTGGAAAAATATTATTGGGTAGTAGATACTTTTGGCGCGTTCTTTCATCTACTACTATTGATGCTGACTTCACCTATTTGCGACATAAGTTGTCAACACGTTGTCAACCTCCATTAACCATCTCATGTCAAACATATATGGGAATCTGTCATGGCTATACGTTACTCCGCCATGTTTGTATCCCATGTCAATATTTGTATTTGTACAAGGCACCGTCTCTATATGGGCCCAGATAACAAATCATGAAGCTTTACCTCTTCGCTACAAAGAACCAATATATTCGTGATCTGCGATTTTGTATATTTGTTACTAATGCAGGGATCAATGTATACAATTTTTGTAATGTTTGGTGAATAAGTAGACAGGTTCTGAGGTTCACAGCTTTAAACAACTACGATTTCATGTTACATACTTTTAAACTTCCTTGTGTTTTAGGATAGTAAAGTCCCTTTTGATTTAAATTTAGTTATTTATTTACGTATTTATAACTTCTTTAATCTTTATTTGTATGTATTTTATGGTAAGCATCGCCGCTAGCTGTTACGCCTATCTTTAACTAGTATTAATTCGTATAACATAAAGTTATGTTGCCCTATTTAACAAAGTTATTTTTCTTTCCAGGTAAGTCAAATAAGCTCGACGAAAACTCATACGCTGTTTTTGCGAAAGAAACCTCTATTATGATGTAAGTTGTTTAGTAAAATAAGACCTTAACCTCTATTAAAATTCTTGAACAATATATTCTAGTTTAAAGACATGACTTCTGAAAACATATTCCATTTCCAGTCAGCTCCAACTCTTTCAACAAGCTTCATATGACTTGTCAAACTTCTTAGTTTTTTTCTCACAGTCCCCGCGTTAAAAAGTTTCTGGAATTTGATTGTACGAACTTGATATTCTTAACACGTACTTCTAAAGAACTAGGGGTCGAGTTATTTGCATTATTGAGGCGGGTCACAGAAAATGCAAATATGTACAGAATATCGATATTTGTCGGTGGTAAAGCCTGAAATTAACAATCTTATAGTGTCAATACGCGTGAACGCGCAATAGGGGCTATACTTAGAAACTGGGATTCAAAGATTGCAGCACAGTCATGTAAAGACGTGACAGTATAAAAAATCTAGTATGGCGACGTGGGTACTTAAGTTGGGGCACTTACTGTACTAAAACGGCATTAGGCTAGGCACATCTTGCATGTCCTAATACCACCTCGGAGTGAACGTGTTCTGCCTTCTGCCAGATCAAACCAAGCTAAGTTACGTGCTTTAGTCAGAGCTGTGTCCGTGGTTTCTGTAAACACAACTTAACAGAAATAACTCGATTAAGGCGCGCACATTAGACTAATCTTTACAACCATTATGATAGGGAAGAAATCTAGGAAACACATCAAGGGTTCCTTAACCTTTAAATAAGTACAGTGAACTTAAGTTTTGGTCACTTTCGTTCGTTGAATTTGCATTTAAATGAAACGGTACAACCGGTAGAGGGCGTCAATTATTTACGTCTGAGTACGTCTCTTATGAGATTTAGCTCGAATCCCTCCCTTCTGCCCACTCTCAATCTCAGATTGCGAGCTTTAGTAAACATAAGGCCGATAAAGAAAATGCCGTCTACAAGTTCTTTTGTCGCTTCTAACTTGCTTTTGTACACATTCTCCACTTACAGAAAGTCAGTAGAGCAGAAGGAGGGAAGCTCTTCCTTTCTCAATTTGTCTTAGCAAAGTTTGTTCTATACATACTTAATACGAGACTTCTTACCCTATGACGATCTTCCCAACCAAAATATGTACATGCCGATTGTCTTTTCGATATTATTAGCCTTACGTTAATATAAGTTTGATTACTTAATACTTACTCGCTTCGAATGAAAATAGAAGTTGATTAAGTTTATCGAATGCCTGATCGCCTAAAACTCTTTTATATCTACATGTTACCGTCACTTTTCTCTCAATACCCCTGTTTCTCGCTAAGCAGGATCCACACGCCGTTCCTCGGCGCGGGCGCCGGGAGCTTGCGCTCTATTTCCCGCGTTGCATAATTCAGTTGCACATGCACAATTGCACACGGCATCGATTTTCACTTTCAACCGTTGATAAATAGCATGGAAAAACGGCCGTGAGCGAATCGGTTCGATTAGCGCTATAGTGAGCGTAGTTTTGTAACGTATTACCATGTAACATCCCTGGAGTTTTAGGCGTCCATAGGCTATGGTAATCGACGACGTGGTTGAAAAAAATATATTGTGCGTCCGTGCCAAAACACCCTTGCTGTCTTATAGTACCGATTCCTGACATGCAAAAATCAACGTTTGCACTTTCTAGTGTTAATCGTTTATTGAAAACGCCAATCGAAATTTAAATTATGTAAGCTCAATACGGCTAAATCCATCTGTATATGAGCCATTTTTTTATAAACAGTAATCCACGATTGTTATCTTCAGAGACAAAGCAGCGATTGCTTTTAGTTTTGTAGCAGTCAAAAGTTCTACAGTTGAAGTTGTCATCCATCTCCTCCAATAGAGGGAGGATTTTAATTTTCTCGGGGCAGAGGTGTAGAGTTAGAGCCGGCGTAGCTTTATTTGATGTTCATAAGCGCATTGTAATATGCCTACTTGAATATCTTTACCATCTGTCATCTCAATACATTATCAATTTTTGATTGGCATTTATCGATAAACAAATGTCATCTTGGCTACGGCCCCTGACCATCGATGTAGCTTATACCTTTGCAGTAATGTTATTACAGAACTCAATTATTATTTACAACTCCACCAATATCAGTAAGCGGTACCAGTTTGTAACCATACGATTAAATAAGTAAAGTTTACGAATCATTCAACTGTGTGGACGTTACAAAGCGCTGTTCATGTATTATGAACGGAGATGTACCCGTATGTAGGGTAACGGTACACGCCTCCTTGCACGAACTTTCTGTGTCGGTGCATTGTACAGCGTGTAGCCTTATTAGGACCGTGACAAAGCTTCTCTGATTCTGTTGTCAAAGTAAAAGTGTAAAAAATATAAAGTTAAAATATAAATCTGGTTGCTACCATCGGGCTTACTGCTGTGGCGCAACGACCCGAAGTGTATCTTGGCCTCCGACACCAAAGACAGCCATGCTACTCTGTCCAAAGCCGTTTCTGTCCAGTCGACGGCGCCGAGTTCGCTGAGGTCTTTCTGCACTTCGTCTCTCCAGCGATACCTAGGGCGTCCAGACGGTCTTCGGCCACTTGGTACTCCAGAGTACTCCCTCCAGATTGCGCGATCTTCTCCCATCCGTACTACGTAGCGGAGCCATCGGAAACTGTTATATATTACGGTCAAAATGTTCAGTTCATCCTTAATAAGGCCCACCCTTAATATTTATCAACTAGATAGGTGAGGGTAATAACTTATTTTTTTACAACCTCTGTTAATGCAGCTTAAATTGCATTCATATGTAAATCCTCGGCCGACTCACGGTAGTTAATCCTGAATGCACTATTGTATTCATAGCATAAATCTAAGCCACAAACCCGAACTGAACATATATGACTGGCGGAAACGGCGAAAGGAAGCGTAACTCTAACTTAGGATAATGTTTACAATTTTGACCACTTTATACCAGGCAAGTGAGGCAAGTCAAAACTGACCTCATAGTACAGATAGTTTAACTAGTCTTATTAGCTTAGAGGATATAACCAAACGGAGTAGCCATTAACAGGCGTTCCCCTCTGTCGAAAATAGGCGGCCAATGGTCATACACAATGTATGGGCTGATCTATCTGTCTGTATTTCGATGAAAATATATGCCGGTTTCCAACAAAAAAAGGTACCTAATATTGTTGAATGATAAATCTACTTTATTGACAACCGATTCTAAAATTACCTCAACGTATGTGCATTTCATGAGAGTAAATACCAACCGATTTCAACTTTATGAAGCCAATATGTGTACCTATTGTTTTTATTGCACGTTAACACGAGTGTTGAAAATGTAAATCCGATCCGTATCAGTTATCAACATTTCCAGGTAAATGACATCAACGTTCAAGTGAAGTTGTGAAGTGATGCGGAACTGATAAGCGTTCAATAAAAATACATGTCGGTAAAAACTTTACATAAGTGGAAATTATGCATTTTGGTTGTGTTTAGAAATATGAAACTAGTCTTGCCCGTGACTTTGTTGATGTGACCCATGTATTACCATGTAATTACAACCCATATTTATTTAATTCCATTAGTTAGGCGATGAATTTCAGGGTAAACTATCCTGATTCCTATCTCATTCTAAGTTAAGAGTGTAATAAACTAGATTGAAATAACAGGTTATGAGTTTGATGTGGATATGTTATGGATAGGATTTTTTTCAAGTAGAAACACTCACATAGCAATTATCCAGATCAAATTCATTCCAGAGGTGTGTGCTCAATTTCATCCCAATTCGGTTTTGCTTTGAAGAGAAATAAATCATAAATATTATGTCATGTATATTATTTAGTAATCGATCTACGTCAGACTCCACATAATGTCAGATCGCGTGGCCGGCCTGGCCCATCAATCGATCTCACACCTCGAATGTTTATAAATACAGTCATCTCATCAATTCTTCGCGTTTATTTGAGTTAATGTACTGACTTTACAGTCAAAATTTTTATATCTTTGGTAATTAAGGTTTTTAGAACGAGTGTACAGATTTAGTAGTGGTGTCAGAACTGTAACATCGCAGCATACTAAAACACGTATTATATTAAGTGGTTTGTAATTGTAACTGAACCTACATCTCCTGTTACGAAGTAGAGCCCCTTAAAGGTTAAACGCGTCTTCCCCGGACAATAACCATAGGACTTAAAACTCGTGGTTATTTTGTAACGTTTTTGCTCGGTGGTATTAATTCTCATGTACAGTCAGCAAAAAAGGTGTAGATGGTGGTGAGGGGTGCTAATTTAATTGTTTTGCTAATTGTACCTAAATATAATTTATCTATCGACAATTCGACAACTGATTGACAAGGTAAGTACTGGCAACCGTATTAGCTTCATTCTTTGCTATTCTGTCACCTCGAATACCTTATCGCTTTTCGCGGTTGAGGGCTTATCGCGAAAAACGAAATTTCTTTATCTGCTTCTCTATCGCTCTTACGTAGTTCGAGCGAGGATACGAGAGGTAGGGCCTCTGCTGCTAGTAGCTTGAAATTAGCGCACAGTTACTTTGATAAAATACCAAAGAACTCTGCGTCCGAGTAGGAGTGTAAATATACAGGTAATTCCCAAGAACCGTAGTTACTTCTTGTTTAACCGATAACGCCGCAAATAGCCGGCGAAGCACGCAGGTGATTGTGACTATTGTGAGTGAGTCACCCCAACATTGACATTCGCTAATCGTACTACACCGCCTTACTTACGAAACGTCGTATGTTACGTACAACTTCAAAGCATATATGCGACCTTTTAATACGCCAGTTCTACTATTCAGATTACTTTTGAAACGTCGTATATCACACAGAGCTCCGAAGTAGACACTGCCTTTCGACAATTAAGATTTCTCTCTCGTACTACACCGATGTATCATTGAACATCATATATCCAGAAAAAATACAGAAGGAATTTTAAGACTTTAGTGCAATGGGGTAGAGTGCAGTATTGATTAACTGCACGTTTTTTATGTTTTGAGTAAACTCATGATTATAAATTCTACTGTGGCTTTGCAGGTATTCCTTAAAATGTTCTCGTCTTGAATACAAAATGCAGATAATGACTTTCCAAAAATTACATTACGGAAGTTTCTAAGTTAAAAACAATAAGGTAGGACTGGAAAAAACAAAAAGTTGTGTTTAGGATATGTGGTGTATGGTTGCGGCTTGGAATAGTAGATTTCATATATTAAAGAGACGAAGCCGTCCAGTGGTGAAGGCCATATTCGAACCGGCATCTTTAGCTATCGCGGCTAACGCCCTGAACGGTGAACCCCTAGGCCACCTCGCCACACACATACAATATTACTTCTAATTTCAATACTTCAATGACAATACGTTTTTCGTCACTTTTCATTATGGTGTCAAGCGGCCTTTGACATGTAAGGTCTTTGATCATTGCCTTATCAAAAGGTAACGGTTTTACGTTTTATTTGCACATAAACACATACTTACTACATAATATACATTTTTACTACATAATACTTTTTAATTGTACCTCGATATGTGAATTAGGAAACTATAGGTCTATAAAAAATCAATTTGTAGCTATTAGCTAAGTTGCTTATGTTTATTTTAAGACTGTTTGTTTCTCAATAAATAAATAAAAAAATAAACACACCTAAAGAAATGCGTATTATCGTAATATTTGTTCATTATTAAAGTAGGGGCTTTTATAAGGAAAAGGATATCATGACTCAAAACAAAAGAGATAATCACGATAAGTAGTTCAGGTAAGTGAGTGACTTCTTGCAATTGCGAGCATTGAGTGAATATTAGTCAGTCATTGCACGTATTTCGATGCTGTTAAAATGCGCTCTATTGAAGTACAGTCAAGGTTGAATTTAGAATACGCAAAAATAATTTTTAAGAATGTTATGTTAGCGCGCGGTTTTTATGCAGAATAAACTGATTCAGAATAAGATATAGTTTTTTAATATGTGACTACCCCAAATTTAAAATGTGATCCATTTGTAATCGTTATCAAGATTACCTTTCGAGTGCATTTTCACACTAAGAAACGCTGCATTAAGAAAAAGAAAATCGAATAACAAAACTGCACATTTATTGTTAAAATAATTTACCTAACTAGCTGATTAGCGTTTATCGTATATTTTAGATTAAATAAACATAAGAATAAAAGTAAATTGCACTCTACCTTAAGTTAGCGATTATTTTCGTTTTCTGCACTTAAACTAACTGGGCTCTTACTAAGTGAAATATTTGCCTTCCACGTACAAATATTGACTCGGAAGTAGCTGTATTTGATATTTCTGAAGCCTCAGGCGATAACGACTACTTCTACTTTAGCTTAGTTGGTTTGGATTTGCAATAAGAGGAGCTAGGAGTTTTAGCGCTGCTTTAGAAGGTTGCTAACAGGGAGGTCTGTTAAGGTATTCTGTACAAATTGATAATATAATTTACAGTGAGTTAAATCATTACGGAGCAGTGAAGGAGAATCTGATGAAAATATAAGACAAATAAGTAACTTTTATTCTTAGGAACTTCAAAGCCTGTTAACTTAGAACAGAACATGGAATTTAATCAGTATAAGACAATCGTTTTTTAGAGGTAGTCAAGTCTCTGAAGATGGGCGCGACCTAATTAACTAATGAAACAATACAGTTATCTGTTAAATACAATATGACGGTAAAACATTCCACCTACACGAAGTATCAGAGCATGCCTCAGTATTTCACTACCTCCGACACAATGACCTGGTACCGCAAAGTACCACCGCACAAATTGTGAATTGACAATTAATGAAACTTATTACAAAGACGTGAAGTTCATGAACGGTCAGTTATAGAATATTTCAAATAGCTTGGATATGGGTACGGTGGGGCATTTTCACTTAAAAGTGCCATTTACTTTTTTTCGAAAAAACATTAACTTTTGGGTTATTTAGACTCAATGAGACAAAGAAAAAAAGTGTCCCCAGTTTTTCATGTTTACTCGAAGCACTTGTTCCTTATAAGCTAATTTGCAATAGCTTGGATTATTCTATGAGTTACCGCATGCCACAAGGTTATTCTGAACAATCTGAACGTAGGCCGCCGGGAGCTCCAAGATGCAATCATTACTCTTTGTTTAACTTCCCATGTACCTACTCTAAACAATCGTGCCGCGGCAGTGATTATCAACAGCACGTACCACTGACATAACTGTGTTCTCAGCAACCTGGCTCATCCGTACATTGGCGCCAGCCAGGAGATTTGTCGCCGTCTTTTCGAGCGGCGATTATTAACAGCGCACGTACCACTGACATAACTGTGTGCTCACCAACCTGGCTTATCCGTACACTGGCGCCAGCCAGGAGATGTGACGCCGTCATTTCGAGCGGCGATTATTAACGCAGCGCACGCACCCCTGACATAACTGTGTTCTCACGTTCTCATCAACCTGGCTCATCCGTACACTGGCGCCAGCCAGAAGATTGGACGCCGTCTTTTCGAAAATATTTCAGAACCGAAACTATAATACGGGCTATACACACTCGGCGAGAGACCCCAAGACAGGCCGAGAACAAGTTAAGTGTGTACATGTTTCTCCCTTCTCGTCTCGCTCTTCCTTGTCTCATCTCGCGCTTCTCCGATTGGATCGGAGCGGTGCCGCTGCCGAGACTCTCTGCGAGAGGCTCTTGACAAGTCATGAGAAGATAAGAAGGTCACGGCGCTTGTACACTCGACGAGACGAGACCGAGAGCGACTGAGGAGACAGTGCTCCTTTCTCATCTCGCGATGTCTCAATCAGCATTCAGTTTTTTGCGGCTGAGTCAAAACGACTATTCGAAGTTCTCAACCGCATATCTCATGGCGCCTCCACATTCTCGACGAAACACCTCGAAATAAGCAGTACATTGTAGTTTCGTCTCTCTATTGTATTTCTCATTGGTTTTTGTCGCGTCTCGCGATATCTCAGTTGACAACGGTGGTTTTTTTAGCGCTAGATAGGGTTCACTATTTCACTATTCGTCACCAGATGGTTGGTACCTAAACTACCTAACCTATTCAAACACCACGAGAACTCGGCACCCTCGGCATATCTCGGGGTATTTCGTCAACATATACATATGTAATACATCTGTAACTATGTACCTGTATTAAGGTTCGGTTCAGAATCTAACTATAATAGCTCAGATGCAATCACAACGTGTATAACTTTCCATATAAATCTCACAACAGCCGTGCCGCGCCGCTGATTATCAACAGCGCACGTACCACTGACATAACACATTTTTTCTCAGCCGCATACTCACGCGCAACTCCAAACAGTCCTATGTACACACAAACTATTCACATTTGTAGATACTTCAATGAACATACGGTCTTCTGGAGGTGTACGATTGCAGTGTAAGGAGTAGTAAAAAATATGGTTGCGTAGATGAGTGTTAGATATTGAGATCGATATGTAGATGTTATGTCTGATGGTTGTTAGTGATTTTGTTGGTGAAACTATAGGGGTGTTGGCTAAGCAGCTGGCGCCCGCATTTTCTAACGCCTGCTGGTTTCGGACCCTAAGTAGCCGAATGATGAAGTTTAACAGTTTTGAAATACAAAACAAAAGGTAATCACGGTCCATATCCCGGTGGATATAAGTCTAATGATAAAGTTTGTATCGTGTTGTGTGTAGGCCCTACACACAACACGATAGGGTCAACAATGTAAATGTTATAACATCTACTGTACTGTACCATATGTTCTTGTGAATAAACTTTCATTCATTCATTCGAAATTTGAAGCTAAGGGGGTGTGTGCCTATGCAAGAGTCCAGTTTAAATGCAACACTGTTAACTGACCTTTGGTACAAATTGTCAAT
Organism: Cydia strobilella; assembly: GCF_947568885.1. Lineage (NCBI taxonomy): Eukaryota > Metazoa > Arthropoda > Insecta > Lepidoptera > Tortricidae > Cydia > Cydia strobilella. The sequence continues at coordinate 1,469,586 of NC_086049.1, read as the reverse complement.
ATCAGATTATGGTAGCTTACAGTGTGTATAGCTTAATATTAATTGCCTTTTACCGTGTAATTTAACACATTCAACAGTTACGTTACTTGAGTTACTTCAGTCTTCAAATAATAACTTAAAAGTTGCTAGCATTTTATGTAGCGCGAGACTGATGTTTTGTCAAACTGTAGGTACTCTGTGAAACTGTATGGACGCACTCGACACGTGCGAAGGTGTCGCGCGTCGCTTCCTGCGAAATTTCCGGTGCGCGGGCGCCGACCGTCTCTGCCCACCATGCGAATGTAAAACTTATCTTTGCCCATATTATTAGCTTACGTGCGAAATGCGTGTGGGTTGTGGGGGAATTATGAGCGATTTTCATAATCGAATAGGTAAAAAAATAGAATTTGGGGATAATATTATAGGTCTGTGCTATTCTGTCTACTTGACGATGTGTCTCGTAATCTTCAGGTGGAAGAAGTGAATAAAAGTAGGCATACCTTAGACCAGTTGGAATGTCAAATTAGTTAAAATTACATTCCATTTAGTTGTGTCCAAAATGGTTTGCAGTCTGTTATTTATCTAAGATACCAACCATTCTCAAAGTGTGCTCCGCGGACCCCTAAGGGCTGCGCAAAGCCTCTGTTAGGGCTCCGCGAAAGTACTTATAATAATTAGAAAAAAAACCATCAGCTATTCTATAAGTACATCTGGTCCACCGTGGCGAACGAAATTTTTTAAATTTGGGCTTCGTCAAAAATTTCGACTTAAAAGGGTTCAACCACCAAAAAAGTTTGAGAACTGCTGAGTTTTACTGTTATTTTTGTACAAATTACAAATACGCTATTTATATACAATTATGTATTTTATTTGTCTAACATCTATAGCGACACTCAAGGGGACCGGATGTTTTTTGAGGCGATAGAGAGTTTTCGTTATATAGAGAGACATAGACATTAATATATATTACTTTATTTTCACTATGTTATTTTAATGTATGTCTATTGTCTGTGTGTTTACTAATAAAAACTATTCTATTATATTCTAATATCAAAGTAAAGCAACTATAGCCAACAAATATGGATGTTATATAGAGTGACGTTATATCTGACGTTTTCAACCAAAAGGTACCACAATGTCGCTTGTTGATAAAGTTGATTTCTAATTGAAGCTATATGGAAATAGCGCCTTACTGACAAGCGACAATAAGTACCCTTTTGGTTGAAAATGGCACATATGAAGTTTACACTGTATACTGAACCCGAATATCCCGTGCTCTCTTAGCGTGTATAATGACACTAGCCATTAATGACGCCGGCGCTATGCGTGTCGCGTCGTGTGAAGCGGTCACAATTATTCCATATAAGTCTCTGATAGTGCGACTATGTTAATGAGAACGATTAGCTGGTGAGGAAATTATCTATCTCTAGTTATGTCATTCATGCATGAGTCATATCATAAGTGAGTTGTCGATACATAAAGATATAAAAGTGTGCGAGCGTCCGAACACATTACGATATAACCATGTGTTGAATCGCGTAACTTTAAAAGGGTTTGACTAGGTGGCGTTGGTTCGTACCAATTATCTAAAGCAAAACATAGTATTAGTTTAGTATTTAATGTATTTACTAACACATAGGTATAATGATGGTACTAACAATATTGTATGGAATTTTGAATGTTCTGAAATAAAGATATTTTTTTTTAATTTTTTTATAGTGAAGTAGGTACCCAGACTAATCCCAACTAGACCTTATTTTACATCTAGGTTAGGTCAGATGTCCCTTTTTCTAAAATCTAGTGCCTGTTTATTATTGGGATAAGATAAAAGAAACAGTCCGTGATATCAGAATGCATACAAGATACAGTTTGGTTCAAGTTGAAGGATCGATAAATATAATAAAAATAAAAATAAAACCGGCCAAGTGCGAGTAGGACTCGCCCACCGAGGGTTCCGTACTTTTTAGTATTGAGATACAGCCTGGTGACAGACGGACAGCGGAGTCATAAAAACTGTACTGACACATTTGGAAATGAGTTACATACTGTACTGACACATTTGAAAATGACACACATCGAAGTAAAATATGAATGAGCTCTCAGCATCAATGTAATAATTTAAATATTATTCAAGAGTAAAGATAACTTATTGAGCGACTTTAAAATATAAGAGAAACGAAATAGCAACTTGTGAATGACTTTATAACAAGGACCCAACAGGTGTGATGTCGATGGCTGGCTATTCACCAATCATTTTATACTGGTCTCGTTTTCATCTTAATGTGCCATTTTCAACCAAAAGGGTACTTATTGTCGCTTGTCAGTAGGGCGCTATTTCCTTATAGCTTCAATTAGAAATCAACCTTATCGACAAGAGACAATGTGGTACCTTTTGGTTAAAAACGTCACTGAGCTTTAGTCCTTTAGAATCTAGATTTGTAGCAATAACAAAGAGTATGAGGTACCAAAATTGACATATTCCTCTAAATGGCTAATACTATTATTTTGCATTAAATTAAATTAAAAATCTTTAGTTGACAAGATCATGTTTAATGATCATAAATATCACACAGTCATCAAAACACTTGGAGTGTTTAAAAACTGCACTTTTTGACGAAAAGTCAAAGGTAGAAATAATATGTGCACGTGGAGCATAAGGACCCTTTAGGCATGGAACGCGACATATATGTGTTAAAAACTTACTATGGCTCCCACTTTTACGACCCATTAGTGCAAAATGCAAATTAACTCATGTATTCCTTAGCTGACGATTCTAATATCTTGAAAATGTTATCAACACTGTATGTTCGTAATTTTGAGCTTTAAAAGTAAACTGGTCCACCTGTAGCCCGGTCGATAAGTGTCGCGAATACTCCCGGTTCCCGGACTCCCCGGTGCCAAGTTATAATAAGGTTTCCGAGTTGGGAACTCGGAAGCCATATTGGTTCTGCTCCTGTCGCGTAACCCTATTTACCCTGTTAGCTTTTATAGGGCTTGTAGGGGTTGGAACTTTATACAGAAAGAAATCGTTCTGTGATACTCTGAAAAGAATATATATATGTCAAGTCAGTGTTAATGTTGGAAGTTCAGTGCAGTACAGTGTTATATTTGGACACTACATCCAGTGGCGTAACTAGGGGCGGCAAGTGCCCCGGACGCCATCCAAGGGGGGCGCCAGAATGGGCAAAAGGCAGCAGCAGTTAAACTTTTCTCAGTCGTCAGGGGGCGCAAATTTGGTGACTGCCCCGGGCGCCATATCCTCTACCTACGGCTCCCCTGACTACATCGCCTACTTCATGTCATCCAAGACATATATCGAATGTGGTCTGAGGTCTGACCAACAAACCGGTTGTTTAGCTATTACCGCGTTTGACCATCTGTTGCAACTTCACGTCATTCCCTGCTCCGTATGTCATGCAACTTATTTCGCACCGAGGCGGAGAAGAGCGGAGATGAGAAGAGACGTGCGGGAATCAACTAACAGCATTGGTTGTAATCCACAACTCTTCTCCGCTCAGTTGCAGGGTTGTAAATTGTCGTACCATGGTACATGACAAGTATGCCAGCTAAGGCTCTAGCTAGTGTAAGAGTAAAAACACTAGAGCACCATTTAAACAAATATTTTATTTAGGGAATCACAAAATATGAGTTTTGTCTTGGATAGTACGTGGCGCGATACAACGCCCAAAACCGATCTACAAGATGGACGACGCTCCTTTAGTGATGTGGCTATCCGGTTGTCGTAGTGATGTGAGGACCGATAAATGACGATGCCGCCTTTTACTAGCAGCCAAGCCAACTCCGTTCAGAATCGCAAGATCCCTCTGAATCTCCTGATATCTCCGCAGTCTTCCTGATTTTAAGTACACAATCTTGAAGATTCTTCACATTCCAGGATGACGTGGTGTACAATAAATCCATGCATAGATATCGTGTCCGGGTCCATTAAAAATGCAGCGCCTATTGAATCTGCATGCATTTTGAACGCGACAGTACGATGCACCTACGCACTGCACGCTCTAAGGACTGCATTCTATATAAGCATCGGTTTTTCGAATACCAGCGTTTTTATTTTGCTTTTAGCACGCGCAGCGGGCCATCGTCCGCGCAAAGGTGAAGTTTGCATACGTTTTATAAAAACATGTAAGTATGCGTTTGTCTTTGGTCTGATATTTACTTTTCTACTAATTTTAGTCGGGTACAATCACTTTTGTCTGCGTGTTAATGCCGCTCCTGGTGGAAGCCCTGAAAAAAGTTTTCTATGTTCTTCCCCATCAGGAAAAGGAATTTAGACTATGCACATTCGTAATCGCTCTTCATTAAAATTAAAACGTTATCAAATTATGAAACTCGGATACATAATAACTAGCATTTACCCTTATTAAGTCCACAAAAATAAAAATGTTACACCGATAGCAATCTCCACACGCAAGTCGATACAACAACACTCGTGAATGACCGCTCCCGCAATATAAAAAATGACGTCACGCTTGTCACGGATGACATCATGGTTACCTGACCGTGTGTTATCAACATAGCTGATCATTGGCAGACCTTATCTCCTTGCAATAAGGTTTACGAAAGGTTGCAAACTAACTAGAGTAAAATAACTATAAAACTTTACGCGTTCGTAAGCCGGCAGCGCTTCTATGCGAGTACAACTGGCTACTGCGAAAACTTAGAAGGTAGTCTTTCTCCATCTCTCAAGTTTGAAGACTGCAAGTGTGACAAAGATGCAGAAATTGACAACAAACTTGTGCTCAGCGATGCTAGTGGATTGTCATTATCGCTGTGATGACATACAGTCGGTCACTGTCCACCTATGTAGCCCACATAAATATTTGAGCGGGGGCCGGGCAGTTTGGACTTCCGCTGTCACATGCATTAACTGGACAGTTTATGTTTGAACTAGCAACCGCCCCGGGGCGGGGCTTCGCACGGGGTAACAAATGATAGACCTAAACTCACTGACCTGAAAGTCACTCCATTGATAGGGGGATTGATAGGTAATTGCACTTAAAATAATAATTACAAATGGCGGACTTAATGCCTTAAAGCTTTCTCTGCCAGTCAACCACTGGGCCGAAAAGAGACGTTTGTTAGGTGTACTATCCGACGTCAAACATCCATCTGCGTTAGTTCTCATCTTAAAAGCAAAGGGGATGTAGGTTAGGTTAAAGCACTTGATTCACTTAAATGTTCTAATGCCAACAATGTTTTACCCGCAGAATGCTAGTGAAGCTGCAACTATTGGAAATGTGCCAAATCATACAATACAATACAAATCCTCTTTATTGCACAACCTCAGAAAAAATGTACATGGAAACACAAATAATACATGAAGACAGAGGAGACAACAGGCAAATCATATGTCGTATATGACTGTAATTCTTGCGTTTTCTTAAACACATTCAGTCCTGCACAAAGAAATATATATGTACGCGTCTACTACGAGTATAGGTACTTAACTAGAAATATGCATGTGTCAAAGCCTAAATATAGCGTGTTGATCGGCAACTTTTGATTAATTCAAAATCCCAGAAAAAAAACATTAAATGCGAGTACGAACAGGTCCTTATCCTCTAGCGGCCCACAATAAGAAAAAATTGTATTTAATAGTTTTTGAATCAATGGTATTAGAAAATTCTATTCTATGCTTTTTGCTTCGTTTTAAAATCTAACTAAACAAAATAATAGCAACTCTGGTCCATTTAATAATGATTTAAATGTCATTGTAGTTCATTTGTACTAGTATGATATTGTATTTTTTGTATTTTTTTTTTGTTTGCATATATTTTCCTGCATGCACTTTTTTGTAGTTCAATTAATTTATAGTTCATATTTGATATCTCTCGTTCAATCAACGGCCATCATACTCAGTATTGTTAAAATTTCTCAGTAAATTGTATTTACCCGGTTCCCGAGATACAGGCTGCGCCTAGTTTGGGGCCGATGGATATTAGCTTAATTGTAAAATCTAATTTATTATTTTTTGTTCAACCTGTGTGTCAACTTGTAAAATATTTGGTAAATAAACGATTTGTATTTGTTTGTATTTGTATGAGGACCATGGGACGCTAGAGGGTTATACCTTAGAAACAATTGGACTGGACCATTTAATATTGACCGCAATATTGAATGATGCACACGCATATTCCTCGTACTATCTAATGAAGTAAGCCCACACCGCATAACCTCGCGGTCTAATCAAGCTAGAATGTAACGGTGCGTACTCATATAGTAATTACGGTTTTCGGATACATTCCATCGTCCTCTGACTATTCCTAAACCTTATTAACATGGGCTTAAAGTCCACCTATGGACAGGAGAGTGTGGCACGTGGCCATATGGCCATCAGATATATCGGGGCGGCCGAGGTGCTCAAAAATATCTGAAGCCGCACTCTAACGCCGTGACAATAGAGGCGTGTTCAGATATTTGTGAGCACCTTCGCCGCTCCGATATATCAGGCGTAGTATTCATATCGTTATTAATGTTCGGTAAGCTAGGAGAACAATGGTAAGAGTTTGTGACCTGATTGCAGTATAAGTGGAGCTTTAAGTAGAGCGCGGTCAATAGACTTTGAAACTTGGCTCTTTTATTTGTCGTTAGGACTGAATCTTTTTCGAAGTTGCATTAAGGCCCGCCATAGACGGACCACTTTAAGCTGTCGGACTGCTACAAGCGGTAATAGGTACTAACTAATCTATTGCCTTACGTCTACGAATTTGTGTACAAATTGTCAGTGTGGATGATGGTAGGCGAATACTTAAACTAAGTACAGATGTAGTGAGTGTAAGTGTTGAATCCCTTATTACCTTATTAGGTAGATAAGTTAGGCCAATGTTGGAAAGACCGTCTACAAGTTCTTCCTTCGCTTGTAACGCTTGCATTTGTATATACACATACTCCCTCACTTGCAGAAGGTCGGTAAAGCAGAAGGAGCGAAGCTCTTCCTTTCTTACTGTGTCTGAGCGAAATCTACAAATCCGAGAGTTCTTTGCCATTTGAAGGCCTTCTGAACCAAAAAATTTATATGCCGGTCGTATCCACATTCTAATTATGTAGGTCTTACGTGATCGTGGAATATCTGTCGTTGCCCTTTTTTTGCTTATGATGCGTCACTTTCGCACTTCGATTTTGTTAGAAAGTGACGGCCACGATGTCAGAAGAATACCTGACCTGCCTGCTGGTGCTTATCCGTAAATGTTATTAGGACCGAGGTACCGGTCAGGGTTGTTAGCAGCATATATATTCATCGCAGTATTAGCATTGCAAATTATACACCACACCAGGAGATCAAATGCAAGGAATGTGTAGTGGCACTTATCGAAGATTACTTGGCTATCAGAAGCATGCATAATCTATATCTCGAGAAAGGAGTCCGCAGATATGCAAAATATTTTCTTAAAAACATATTTGTTTACACTGAATTTTGCTGCTAACACTATTTACACACGGGACGCTACCTCACGTTTCTCTTGCGCTGCATAGCACTGGAAGAAATACAAAACGATTCGGAAAAGCGTGATCTCTGTCATCGTATCTATCATCTGTTGCAAGATACGGCCAAGCTAAATGAAACTAGGCTGGTCATGTCTGCCGCATGCCGAATGACTTATGGGCCGAGATAACCTTCCCAACTAGAGACCGGGGACACGAGTAGCCAAGGATGATGGATAACTAGGACTCCTTTTTGAGACTGGCCAGATGTAGCACAAAACCAGGACGAATGGACGAAACCTACACAGCTTTATCATCTCCGGCATTAGTGGACCTAATGTTGTCTGTATTAATAAATTCATTCATTCATTCATTCATTCATTAGTTTTCAATAAATAAATCATATACATACCTACTTACGAATGTCACTAAACCTGTCGTTTTTGTTAACCGTATATTTTAAAAAGTTAGTCATTTTGCGACAGAGCCATTGAACGATTTATAGTCCTAATACTAAGTAGCTATTAAGTAAGTGGTCCTCTTGTGCCATTGGCTTTTTGCCGTATTACATTTTTCTACGTAGACAGGTTTGCATTCTAGGTTTTTTAGCCTCATAGACAATTTGCGTTGTAGTTTTTGACAACCATGACCTCAACAGTCTATATACTTAAATATTTTATTTATATACATTTTTCGTTAAATTAAATGTTAATTAAATATATTAATAACGGGTCACTCACGTATTTTAAGTCGAAAAACTCTCGACACGTTTCACTCCGTACCGAGGAGTATCATCAGGAGCTTGCGTTGACGGTGACGGTTATTAATATATTTAATATGTCTGTGTCTCACGGAAGTTTTGTTATTAAATGTTAATTATTAATATTTCTGGGAAAATAACCTGCGTAAAACATTTGGTTATGTGTCAAACGCTAACAAAATCTGTCATATTTGTTTACATAATTTGCAAATTCTTCTATTGACGACGACTTTAATAATAAGATACAAAGTATTGGTAGCTATAATGTGCTCATAATGTGTACCATGGCTTCATTCCACACAAACTAGGCTTAGATGGTGAAGTGAGCAGTCCACAATCGACAACAGAATCATTGCACATTCCGCGGCGGCACGACCGTGACCGTTGACCTATCTGTGGGCTCAAGCAATAATTGGCCTAAAGGGATGATTATAAAGCTCAAAGTTGCGTCAATAGGAACAAAGGCTTATTCGCATTGAAAACTTAATAGAGTCCTTCACTTCTGTGATTTAACAGTAAGAGTAAGTACAGCCAGAAGCGGAGACCATGGAATAAACTGACTCGCTAAACTCACTCTTGGTTTCTTAAACTGAAAAAACAATGACTAAAGCGTTCTAAACTATTTTATTTACAAAACTTCCGTGAGACACAGACATATCAAAACGGGTCACTCACGTTTTTGAAACGAAGTTCCTTATCGGACGGTTTGCGGATGGGGGCTAGGCGAAAAAAAGTGCTAGATTTTGCCGTCACAGCACAAACCATACTCGTAAGATAGATGCAAATGTTTGATATTGGCGTCACAAGCCATAGTGCGATAGATGCAAATGTCAAATATTGTCGTCACAAGCCATACTGGTGCAATATATGCAAGAACAGAACAGAACAGAACACAACACAACAGAACAACAAAACAAAACAAATGAGCACAAGCATGAACATGACTAATGAGCATGGACACGTCACCAGCCTGTCTTAACTTCGTGCCCGTGTTCGTGCCAACCGAGTTCCACGACACACCACTTTTTTTAAGTCGAAAATCGCTCGACATGTTGCACTCCATACCGAGAAGCATCATCGGGAGCTTGCGTTGGCGGATCGGTGCTGACTGCGAGTTGTAAATGACTCGGTGGTCTAAACTAGTATCCGAAATTTACAGTCATTTGAATCAGATTTTCACTTGCCGATCCAGGATATGCCAAAAAAATATACTATTCGGAACTCTTACCTATTTTGCAAAGATATAATGATTTGATAATGTTCACCGATGGTCAAAAGGTAGATCTCAGTACAGTATTTACTATGAGCACCAACTAACTTTCTGTCAAATATTTCTTCCTTTTTCTGTTTCGTGGTTGCCAATCGACGTAATATTACTTTAAAAACAAAACAAACTACAACGGTCATAAGTAAAAAATTGCTTGTGAACCTTACTACACTGACGTAAGGATTTCAAAGATCGCCTAGGACCTCGGAGCGTCTTCGCACAGATTCAGGTTAGACCCTAGCTATTTATGTCTGGACCGGTTCCGCGCACCGTTACTGTTCTCAGACAGATTTCAGATTCATTTTGCTGAGCCGGTTCTCAAATCTTGTAAATATATGTGTATTAGTATGTAATTAATTGCCATAGTAACATCGTGACCTAAAATCTCAATTATCAAACACTACAATGCGAAGTCAAATTTAATTCTAAATGGCCGTTATCTATTGACAGTTTTTACACACTTTTATACGTGTGTCTGATTGGTCTGAAATTTGGCATACTTCCATATTTCCGATGACAATGCAATAATAAGCTGACATGGAGCTGATCTGAAGATGCAATCCAAAGAAATTGATCGAAGGAAAAACATAAACACATTGAGTTTAAATAATGAATAAAATTACTTTGAATAATATATGAATAAATATTAATTAATACATTCAGTTTAAGCTCATTAGAGGGATCTCGAGAAGTAGGCACTTAATACACATGCAAAGGAAAAGTACAATCGGTAATTAAATGTGTATCAATAAAATATTTATGACTGTAACTTGTTTCTGTGGACGATCTTATTTTGAAAATTTGTGCAGAATACGTTACATAGTCGCAAGAGCAATGCGAGAGTTTCGAGAGCCTAAACGCAAATAAACTAAGCTACCGAGCCAAACAAAATGTCTTGCTCTTGATGATAATAACAGTTTTGATTGTGACCTTGAAATCAACCTGGTAACTACATGTTTGTCGCAAAATGACGTATTCACTAATGTTAGACATAGTGACTTTAAAATTTACGCATAAGTCCCATAACACAGATGCTTGGTGAGTCAGCCCTCAGCCTGTCATCTGTTGGATTAGTTAGATAAACACCAATTACTTGATCCTTCATTACATTATACACATAATGTACAGTCAGCAGCAGAAGTTGCTAAGCGGGCGAGGTGTTCAAAATTACCTTGACACGCTTTTATTATCTTAACAATAAAGTTGCGTCAAGATCATTTTGAACACCTGGCCCGCTTAACAACTTCCGTTGCTGACTGTACTAAAGCATTACGAGGAATCACAAGGAATCAGAACATAGTTTTGAGTATATGTATTTGGCTTGGAATATTAACATTCTCATCAAGCTAATCGATTAGATATAGACTTTTTGGAAAATTCGACTCTTCAGTAATAATAATACTACTACTACTAATACTACTTAGATTACAAGTCATCGCTTGTTTATTGTATCGCGATTTTGTTTGAAGCTATTACATTATTTTTTTCTCAGCCTACTTAAGTATCCCACTGCTGGGCAAAGGCCTCTACCCTGGTTCTCCGTAACTCCATTACTTTCATCATCATCATCAACATCATGTCAGCCGATAGACGTCCACTGCTGGACATAGGCCTCCCCCAAGGCTCGCCACTCCGACCGATCCTGTGCCGCTCGCAACCACCGAATTCCCGCGACCTTCACCAGGTCGTCGCTCCATCTCGTTGGAGGCCTACCGGCAGTTCGTCTTCCGGTACGCGGACGCCACTCCAGAACCTTCCGGCCCCACCGGCCATCAGTTCTGCGAGCAATGTGCCCCGCCCACTGCCACTTAAGGTTTGCAATTCTGCGAGCTATGTCGGTGACCCTAGTTCTACTGCGGATATCATCATTTCTGACTCTATCACGCAGAGAAACCCCGAGCATAGCTCTCTCCATTGCCCTTTGCGTGACCTTGAGCCTTCTTATGAGGCCCATCGTGAGACTCCATTACTTTAAGAAACAATAATATAAATAAAGTTTTGAGTATTATCCAGAATTATACTAATGGGAAGTAACGTATACAAATTCAGGGTTACAACTTAGTAATGTTAGCCGCTAACGGTGAATCACCGCTCATAATGTTAGATTAGCCGAGCTAATTAAATAATGTAGGTGTATAAATACTCCATTCATGTTAATAGCGGAACTGGGTCCGAGCGGTAATGACATTGTGATTTATTGTTCTTGATTTGTTGCATTGTTTAGATTGTTTTGTAGCATTTTATAGCGACTAGATGGTCTGTGCTTTATTTATTGTAGTTTAGCGTAAGAACTGCAAAACGAATCGTATACATCACCTTTCCCCTTTATGATTTATACATAACAGGAAGATAGAGATTTAACACGTAACATGGGAACACTTCTACAGAAAAAAATGCGTTCTCATTGACGAAAATTTGTTCCTCTGCGAGTTAGAAAGTTAGAATTTAAATACAAACCATCAAGTCTAATCGCGTAGATCAAATTCAGAAGCTCAAGCTTCATTGACAAGACCTTGACACTGATGATGAAAAGTCTGTTGGGAAGGGAATAATGCTGTATTCCCTTCCCAACAGACTTAAAATTAATTAAACACGATCTTTAGCTTAATTGGCAAGGTCTCTACTATTAACAAAGCTGACCGTTGTAAAAAGAAAATAAAGTAGCAGTAAGAACATTAAGTCTGCATAATGTTAGACGGAACCTGAATCTATCTTATATTCTAGCTTCCACCACCGCTACCAACCTTATAACCACCCTGTAAGGTTTCAAATCGACTGGCACTAACTCTGATGAGTCACACATTTGATATACATCATAAACGTCCATTGTACGAGGGTTTCGAGGTGTCAAGTTGCCAACAATAAGAGCTTTTTATCGTTCCGATAGCCAGCCTTTTAGCGTTGTTAGCACTTGTCCAAAACTGACGTTCTCCAGCCAAATGTATCACCTTGTCAATTCTCCATAAGAACGATTTTAAAAGGCTTTTTTATACCAATAGCGCCCTATTGACATTCGTCAGAAGGTACCTTTTCGAGAGATCGACACTGCGTTTGTATTTTTACAGTTGCTTTGTGTATATTTTGAGATATGATAAGGCTGATATAACAGAAATTTGATGCTATAATGCTTATTTGTTAGTTTATGATGAAAGAGCCATCGTTATATCAATGTTGCACGTCTATATTACTTTTAAGAATGAGATAAGGGCATTGAAAGGAGTCCAGTATCTTCTTACCGTGAAGTAATGCAATGATATATTATTTATCTCAAGCTGTATAATAAAACGATAATGTAAAAAAAACGGAAGTTGCAATAACGATGTTATTAATCTATACGAATGGGTAGTGGAGTTGAATTTTTACTCGTCCCATACTTTTACGAGTATTACCCGCTTTACGTTAAGATATTTGTCGGGTCCTATTTATCGTATACCCTGCCTCTCCCTACCCCATCCTGTATCTTCTAACTGCCCTAACTCCTTTTACATTTCCCAATCCAGGAAATATTGTAGTCTAAAAGGATTTTGTAGAAGTGAAACAGGGATTAAAGTGTCACTAGACAGTAAAATAAATGTTTATTCCTTGTTCACAGACAGTACAACACGGCTTCCCACACAGAGCGTCCGCACTGGCATGGGACCCTCTCCTGCGGCTCGCGGCCCTCGGCACCGCCAGCGGCGCCCTAAAGGTGTACGGGCGGCCCGGCGTGGAGCTGTATGGACAGCACACAAACCCCGAAGCCGCCGTCATCGCCATACATTTCATACCCGGTGAGACAATAACGTGGCATCCATACATACGGTCAGCCTTTGGACACTTCGGCTCACGGCCCTCGACATCACCTTCAAGACTTCCCAACCCACCAATCCTAACGTATGTGTCATATTGCCATGTGTGACTTAGACACGTTGTCCAGGAAATAAGCATACAGAAGTAAAGAATAGAGAATACTGGTGTCTTCGTCTCGTAACCCTTGTACATAAACCTGACAAGCAACTAATTTTTTCCCGAAATTTGTGGATCAATCTGTGCCGAGGTTTCGCCGAGATCTCACCAGGCCCTTTTTTGAACAGGCATCAACCAAATACCCTAATTTCTTTAAGTAAATCGTCTTAATCAGGTAATCAGAAATACCTCAGTATAATGACCTACTTCATCCCGAAAATGCCTTCGGTTTGAACTTAACCTTATTTTTTACGATATCTTCTTTCAGGCACTGGCCGCTTAATATCCTTATGCGACGACAATAGCCTCCACTTGTGGGAGATCACAGAGAAATCCCTAGTGGAGCTAAAGTCCCACCTGCTGGAAGGCAAGAACAAGAAAGTCTCGGCGTTATGCGTCGAGTCTTCAGGCAAGAACGTCCTACTTGGAACAGAGGGCGGCAACATTTATATGATGGACTTGAACACATTCGCCATCAACGAAGATGTTATATATCAAGAGGTTGTTATGCAAAAGTGAGTATTATATTGTCTTTAATTTAATCCCTGAGGTAAGTAACATCAGCCGTAAAAGGGCATGGCGACTTTATCAATGAATTCATTCATAATTTCTCCATGCAATTTCGCAGCTCACTGTACTTTCTCAATGGGAAGAACAAGTCTTCAGGCAAGAACGTTCAGCACAATAGCGTTATTCAAACGTTTATCAAATTTAACAAGCTGTTAGTAATCGTTTGTCCTCATCGCTTATTTTAGCATGTGTGTATTTTAGAAAGAGACAAAACTTAATAGAATCGTGGTTTGGAAGTTTAATGGTTAATGAAAGAGGTAAATCAATGTTAAAAATATTTTTGAAGAGATTTAATGTTGGAAATCCAGCTTAATTTTCAAAATTCTGTACAGACTAGGTTTCTATTTCTAAATCACAAATACTGTGTACCTATTTACGCACGTCGCCGTTTATCAAGTCTTCGATTTGACATATCATTTTCTACAATAATCCTTTCTCCATTTATTCCAGCTGTCCAGAAGACTTCAAAGTGAACCCAGGCGCAGTGGAAGCCGTTTGCGAACACCCAAAGACGCCTGCTCGCATTCTTATCGGCTACAGCAGAGGGCTGGTGGTGCTGTGGGACAGAGCCAACTCTGCACCCACACATACTTTCGTCTCCAACCAGCAGCTTGAAAGCTTGTGTTGGAATGATGACGGTAAGTTTACGTGGTGTTTTTAAACATTCGACGAAGTCGCCGGTTGGTGTGAGGGTTAATACCGCTTACAAACAATAAGTTTAGAGAAAGTAGAAAGACAAATTAACTCATATCATACCTAAAAACGCTCACATTATTTGGTACACCACGTTTTGATGCTGCTCACACTGCGACCCGAAGTGAGTCTTGGCCTCCGATACGAGTTGGTGCCAACACGCCCTGTTTTGTGCGATCTCCTACCAGTTGTCTGCTTGCAGGGCGCGTAGATCTTTCTCGACTTGGTCTCTCCAGCGGTACTTAGAACGACCTACTGGGCGTCGACCATGTGGCGTCCAACGTAGGCCCTTTTGGCTGCCCTATCGCCTGTCATTCTCTCGAGATGCCCAAGCCAGCAGAGTCTTGCTGACTTGGTTTCGCCGATGATGTTTGGTTCAGAGACCAGGTCTTCTATGGGACTTCTTCTTTGCTGCTATGGGACTGAATGAAGGAAGAATTCATAAGCCCAAATAAATACACTCTTTTGATGACAAGTTATGAAGATCATGTACAAGTACAACGTTCTGTTTTCAGGTGACCACTTCACATCATCCCACAACGACGGCTCATACGTCACGTGGGAGGTCGGCGGCGGCGCCAGCGACCGACCACTAAAAGAGCCCGTCACGCCCTACGGCCCCTACCCCTGCAAAGCCATCACCAAGATACTCAACAGGACTAGCGTTACTGGTGAAGAGATCACTATTTATGCCGGTAAGTTTATATCATGAAACACCGTGTATATATTTATGCCCTTGACTGTACAAGGTGGTGGTAAGAATGAATTTTTGAAACTAATCTTGACATTTATCGTTTACAGGCGGTATGCCCAGAGCGTCATATTCAGACAAATACACGGTCACAGTACAGCAAGGCGAAAAACACGTCGCATTCGATTTTACTAGCCGGGTATGTATGAAAGGATTATTTTATTTATTTATTTATTTAAGAAACAAACAGTCTTCTATAGTTATACATAACACTGGAAATTTTCTTAAAGCTAGACTTACAGTTTCCTTAATGAAAATATTTTAACATCATGTTTAATAAAGTTTCTACAGAGTAAAACAGAGCTATTTGTGCAAACAAGAACAAAAACAATAACAACAATAATGAAAAAAAAAAAAGATGCAAGAGTATCAGGGTGTTAACAATTAAATTGTATATAAACTGAATACTAAAAAGGTTTTACTATTCTTATTACTTATTAACGTTCAATACTGAGATTTTTTCCTAATAGCGCCAAACTAATGTTCTGGGTTATTACACTGCATGGATAGTGTTTTAAATCTATTAAGTTTCTCGCAGAAAATATCGAAATTCAGAAATTTTTCGTTGTACAACCTGCATGCCCTTCTAACAAAACTATTTTTCGCGTAAGCAGTCCGACTACGGGGGATGTAAAAGAGGGGTTTTTTCCTGCAAGCGCGTTCACAACGTCGAGGAACTCTGAAGGATAGTGAATGTAATAAAAACGGAGAATCAATAATATTGTTAATAATTTTATAAAGGGTTAAGATATCGGTACGTTCTCGGCGATAACTAAGGGATTTTATATTGTGTGCTCTCATTGCGGTGACGTAATCTGTTTTTTTTTTCTAATCCTGTATTCTATTGTCTTAGCAAACTTTTTTTGAACTCTCTCTATCCTATCACTATGTATTTTATACTGTGGGCTCCACACAGCGCTTGCAAATTCCAAACGACTACGAACATAACTGTTAAACAGTACCTTATAAGTTAAAAGTCTCTTAAACGGTTTACCTATGCGTAATATAAATCCTAACTGCTTAAATGCTTTACTTAACATGTCATCAATGTGAGGTACAAAAGTGAGTTTTGAGTCCATTATGACACCGAGGTCTCGAATCTGGTGAACACGACTTAAATTTTTATTACAAAGTTTATAGTCAAAATTAATACTACTCCTTTTTCTGCTAAAACTTATAACGAAACATTTGTCCGGATTTATGGACAACTTATTATCAATGCAATAAGTCTCAAAAAGATCCAAGTCATCCTGTAAGGCTTTACAATCATCCACATTACGAATGACTCTAAATATCTTTGCATCGTCAGCATATAAAAGTAAGTTTGACTTTTTTATACATGCAGAGATATCATTGATGTAGATGATAAATAATAAAGGCCCCAGATGAGACCCTTGTGGAACACCAGATGTGATAGGCCTGTACTGAGAAGTATATCCACCCACTGCCACAGCCTGCGAACGATTCTCAATGTAAGATTTTATCCATCGGAAAAGGTCACCGTGTATACCGATATGCCAGAGCTTCAGCAGTAAGCGCTCATTTTGTAGCGACCTAAAGTCGTTAAGACTCGCCATCGATAAAAACACTAGCCGTTGCAATTAAATTTTACATAGGTTAGACTACATTTTTATTAGAGATGCACCGGATATTCGGTTACTATCCGGCCGGATACCGGATAGTAACATTGCTTGATTTCGGATTAAACAAATTGGATTTAAGAAACGGTCACGATCATAATCGTACTCGTTTATTATTTTAAAACAATATAAATTATTTAAACATTCCACTCACTAGCACGCGCACTCATTTCGAACCTAGAAATGAGTCCGCGCGAAACTTCACTGCGAAATAGGTCAGAATCTGCACAATGCGCACATGAAAAACCGAAATGTACGTATAGTACCGCCGGCCGAACATTCGGCGGCCACCGAATATTCGGCTGATGGTCAGGCCGAACATCCGGTATCCGGCCAAACAAATATCCGTTGCATCTCTAATTTTAAATAAATAAATATTTTTTAATCTATTGACTAGTGTTGACGTCATTCAAATAACTAATGTATCTTATAGCTGATAGGGGGCGCCACTGTCATGCACATCCAATATAATGAGTGTACCATATTGCAGGTAATAGACTTGTTCACAACGTCGGCGGTGCCGCCCGACGGCGCGCCGCTACAAGAGGAGCGGCCCGACACTCCCGCGCAGCTGTTCGCGCAGACCGTCAACCAGGTTGCCGCTGCCTTGGTACGTATGTTAACATCACTTCATCCATATTAAAGGACAAATACCTAAGTAAAACATCCTCTTATATGTATAAAATATATTATTTTCTGTCTGCGACTTCGTCTCCGTACTCATTGTTATATCCTACTTAAGACGGTTAAAAGAGGGAGGGAGAAGGAATCTTGAGGAATGACTCGTGTTAAAAACTGTCGTATATCGTTTCCTGGGACTCAGTTGGTCTTCATACCAATTTTATCTAAATAGCTCGGAGGTAGACAATCGGACGAACAGATTTATGCTAATTGTTTATTTCACAATATTACGATGACTTTTCTGTCGTTAAGAGGTTCGGCTTATCTTTAGAATACGTTTCTATATTTTAAAACTTGTCAGGTGGTGCTAGCAGAAGAAGAGCTGGTGGTCATCGACTTATGCGACTCCCGTTGGCGGCCATTACGGCTACCGTACCTCGTGTCCATCCACGCGTCCGCCGTAACGACAGCACAACTAGTCGACAACGTCGCTTCCAACGTGTACGACAACATCGTGGCGGCCGGTGAGTGTACACTGCTACAAGTGCTGTAGATGTATGTGGTCACCTGTGTGACTGTAGCAGCCACTACGGTTACCGTACCCCCAGTCCATCCACGCATCTGCCGTAACGACAGCACAGCTAGTCAACAACGTCGCTTTCAACGTGTATGACAACATCGTGGCGGCCGGTGAGTGTTCACTGCTACAAGTGCTGTAGATGTGGTCACCTGTGTGTCTATAGCGGCCTCTACGAGTGCCCCGTCTATTGTCTATAATACTGAGTTACTATTATTCATAGTATTATTACATTCGAGTATATCATTAAACGCGACACAACAATAACAACAACGAATAAATTTAGTTTTTCTACTCGTCGAGTATAATCTGTGTATTACAACTTCACATGCAACACTACAACCTTACTCTTTTCAACGTTGGATAGTCTATGGCACTTCCGACTCAAGCATAAGAATTTTATCGATACGGTTTAGTCAATTATAAAAATTTTGAAAATGGAACTTCATACATTTCGATAAAATATTTCTTGTTTAAGGAGACTCGATTCAATGCAAATTAGCCTACTTAAACACGCTGCTGCGTCGCATCTGCTTTGTGATTGGTTGGCCAACAAAACATTTTATTTTATGTTGTAGTAGAAACAATTGCTTCATAAGTCAGAAACGCGCATGTGACACCCTTCATATAGCAACAACCATACCCTACGAAAACCGCTTAGCATTGCTTGTTAGTCTCCATAGGCTACGGTGGCGAAAATCGAGAAAAAAACTGTCTTAAAATTTAATTTAGCGCGGAGCAGGTACCAGGGCCTCGTGAGTTACTAGGAGGTGTCGTTGACCAACCCGCCGGGGGCGCTGGGCCCGGCGGCCGGGGCGCGTACGAGTATGAAGGTATCACGGGTCGCGGCAGCTCGCGTATCTTAGCTGTATACTTTTGGTTTTGGTTTGGTTTGGTGGTATGATTCTACTAGTTGAAAGTATTATTTTTTTGTCTCGTAGAAAAAGTATTGTATACAATAGTGATATAATCAAGCTTTTCAATCTCGTACCTTAGTTAAGCAGCTCAGCAAGCTTCGTTGCTTAAACACGGTACTCGACTGAAAAGTTCTGTATTATATCACGATTGTATAAAATACTATTTTCTTACGGTATAAAATTTCACTCACGTAATCTTATCTGTCACTCGGTACCGTTTCACTGCAGCGCCATTCGATTCGAGATTTAGTTTTATTTTAATTATTATACCATTCTTCCACCAGGGCAACAGCAAACCGAGAACATATACTCTCCCGGCGCGTGGCCCATCTCGGGCGGCGTGCTGTCCGGCGCCGCCGCGCCCGCCGAGCGGCAGCTGCTGCTCACCGGCCACGAGGACGGCTCCGTGCGCTTCTGGGACGTCACCGGCGTCGCCATGACGCCGCTCTACAAATACACCACCGCTCAGCTTTTCAGGTCGGTACCGAATTGCATCTACTGGTCGGATATGTTACTAGGACAACGGCAAACCGACGAGTAGGGTAGGAAACAGTGGCTCGGAAAAAAAAAACTAACCTAATTCCTCCTACCGACTGCGCCATGTAATGTTTAGTAATAAAACGTTTCTTCTGTTAACACCGAGTTTATTATAATATTCCTCTTAAATAAGTTTTACACAAGCACCACCGTTACTCGTCCAGACAAGAGAGACAGATCTAATATATCTAATCCTATACTTACACAGTTCATTCTGATCTGACAGCGTCTGTACATAGAAACGACGCTCCCTGTCACTGCCACTCCCAATGTGCATTGGGTCATTATGAACAGTCTGTAGTTGCGTTCTGTTACAAGCATACATTACTACAATTCCAACATGATAGAGGCGATATTGGGGCGACTGAGCCACTGTTTCCTACCCTACTCGCCGGACTCGAAGAGTAATATTAGTTGAAGTTCGAGTACCCAAAGAAGACTTTTAACTCTTTATAAGGCATAAGGATGTCAGAAATTGTGCAAAATAGAAACCTATCACTTTGAAACAAAGTTCAAAATCATGTGGGAAATATATTCCCTCTGCCTTGTAAAGGCTTAAAAATGTCTATGTTCGCAACGGATAACGAGAGGTCGGATTTCGGAACGATACAAGTGTAATCATGGCAAATAATGACCACTTTGTTACGTTTCATACAAAACTTCTACGAACCTTTCTTGAAAAAGACCCCATAAAATTATGCAAAGAAACTCTTAATCGTTCCAAAAAATAGTAATATTTAGTCATATGTTATTATTTAGCTCCAGTTTCAATAATTTGCTAAGCTAAAATTTGTAACAAGTTAAAAACTTAATTTGAAATGTAAACTAATTTGTGTTCTTGTATCGTTGTGTGCGCCACCAATTTAACAAAAGAAGCCGATGTTCTACTAGTTTTTTATAACAAAAAATAGGTTTAACCTCTATTCTGATGGTCATAAGATTTCTATTACACAATAATACTATTCTACGACTTTACCGAAAATCGGCCTCTTTTTCAATAATCTCAGCGTATTAATGTCAGCGTCCGCTAACGAACATTTTGCTTATTATTTGCAAAGCGGGCTGAAAAGATCGTCTCCGAGGTAACATTAATAATCTGTATGCATGATTTCAGTTCTGCTTGCTTGCTCATAAAACTTAGCAAACCTTTATTAAGGGTCGGTTGCACCAAATAGTTTGTCATCGTTCAAAGAGTTCGCTAAATTTTATTGTATGGGAAGTTTCATAGATCTCTGCTGCGAGACGTTGATCAGTCTGTTAACTGTGGTTGGTGCAACTGGCCCTTAATGTTGTCCCTTTTTAACAAACATAAACATCAAAATGACGGATAAGGACAAACAATTATTGAGGGTTTGTTAGAGGTGACAAGCGTTTATGAATGACGCCATTAGTCTATATACAGGGTGATTTTTTTATGTCTGACCATACTCTTGAGGGGTGGATATGTAGATTATACTTTTACTATGGGGCCAACCCCGAAATCGCGAAAAAGAAATCTGCTGGTCCATAGAAAACATTGACACGTGATTCGCCGAAATGTATGAGATTATTTTTTGCGATTTCGGGGTAGGCCGCATATTAAAGTTGTTAAGTATGAGCCATGGTCAGACTTAACCAAATCACTATTGCACAGTAAGGCGAGAGGTCACGCATGAAACAACACATAAAAACATAATTATTGTTTCAAGTTATCGCAGCGTCATTCTAGATTTAGAAACTATATTCCTTTTTTTACTAGTGTGTTACTATTGTTATATAAGCCTCTTTTTAAAATGCGAATCCTATACTTACGTTATATTTCGCAGAAGGGCTCCTATTCATTGTTTTTTTTGCTATTTTTGTTACATTTTTATTAGCCAAATAGTGGCCATCAGCTTGCTGCTTTTTCTTTTTCACTTCTCTATCACAAAATCTTCATATAAAACGCTAAATAAAATTACTTAATTTAACATTCCTTTAGGTATCGTACGTCATTTTTGAGTAGTTGAAATTATAACTTTACCAATTTAAATTGAAAATTTGATTGACTACACAATAAGAGATGTAACGTTTTTATTACAGCGGTGAAGAAATCGGTGAAACTAACGACAGTCAAACAGACGAGGAAGAATGGCCGCCCTTCAAGAGAGTGGGCACGTTCGACCCGTACAGCGACGACCCGCGGCTGGCTGTCAAACGGGTACACTTGACTCACCATTGGTGGACCTTATGTCGTTGTAATACACCACATTCATATTTAACGCCAATAAAGAGTTGCTGTCCCCCACAGTACTACGTGCTCCATTACGCGTTTTCTAAAATGAATATTGAAAACCTGATTCTTTTAAATCTGGACATTATTGGGCATTTTCTACTCAGAATCGACAGCATTCTCCATCCTCCCATTAAAAAAAAGATGTCCCAAAATGTCCATTCCATTACGTCACGTTTTAGCGTGATTTTTTTTTCACTTGTATGTGCGTAGGACTAGTGGGTATTTTGGGACATTTTTTTATCATCGGGATTGAATATGCACTAGCATATTCTGATTCGGAGTTGAAAAACTCAAAAGCACCAGGATCTGTGAGAATCAGGTTTTCAATATTTATTTTGGAAACCGCGTAATGAGGCCATTACGCGTTGTATGACTTGTATGGTCTGACATCTTGTTGCTTAAATTTGACATTTACATTCATGCACGTAACCTAACCTAACATTGTTTACAATTACAGGTGATCCTTTGTCCATTGTCGGGCATGTTGACGATAGGTGGCGCTGCGGGACACGTCGTCATCGCCGGCTTGAAGAACTCCTCCAACACCGCCGAAGTTAAGGTATCACTTATCTGTTCTTAAATATACTTAGCAATACTTAACTCCTAGCTTTGAAGGAGAAACATTGCTTCATTTGCCAAGTCTATCTTAAGAGACATTGTATTATGGAATATGAAGTTGTGTTGTGTTAAAAATGAACCTTATGCATGCATGTTTCATTACATTACTGCCTTCTCTTTCTATTTATAACCATCATTTAGTCGCTTAATAAACCCGTACAAGATCGCACGTCTATTTTATTTATTTAAACACAAAAATCCAAAATTCATAAAGTGAACCTTATTACAACCAACATATGGTCCTTCGAACCGGATCAATTAGTGCAGCTGCAACCGGCCGCCCGGCGACGAGAACAATAGCGAGCCGCATTCCAGAGATAAGGAGCCGGCAGATGCTAACGAATTGCACCTCAAACTAATGAGTTTATTTGATTTTTAACAAGTTTTATTGCAAAGTGTTATAACGACGTTTTAATAGACTTGTACGTGAAATTGCAGTGTTTTATCGTTAACAATGAATGAAAAACAAAAACAATTACACGCCGTGCTTGAGGATAGTGCTACAGTGCTTCGGAAAACACAAGTTAACCTAAAAAAGTGCCCCAAGGCGAGATTAACCAAGGGTTACATCGAGTCTCGGATTAAAATGATTGACGAATACTGGGCTACGTTTAACCACAGCCACCAAGAGTTGGTCAAGGTCACACCTACGGAGCAAAAGGGTGATTTACCATACTTTTTGAATGAGGAGTTTTTTATTTACGAAGATTTGTACAACGTACTCCGAGGTGATTTGATGGACAAACTGGCCGGTTTAGTGCAGGAGACTTTAATGGAAACTTCTGTTGCCAACTCAAGTTACGTGATGGCAGGAACACAAAACAACTTTGTACGTTTGCCGCGGATCGAGTTACCTACTTTTAGTGGAAGTTATGAAGAGTGGCCCGCGTTCAAAGATTTATTCATTTCACTCGTGCATAACAACAAGATGTTAAGTGACGTACAAAGGCTACATTATTTGAAGACAAGTGTTACTGCCGAAGCGTCGTCGTTACTGAGGCACATTCAAATTACGTCTGATAATTACTCACAAGCATGGCTGATCCTGAAAACAAGGTATGGCAACAAACGATTAATTTTGAACAATAATTTGAAGAAATTAGTTAACCAGCGTAAAATGACCACACAATCAGCTGCTCAACTGAAAGTACTCTTAGATACAACGTCAGAGTGTCTACACAACATTCAAAACCTGAATGTTTCTGTTGACTCTTGGGATCCACTTGTGATATTTTTGCTTGTTCAGAAATTGGACCCAGAGACGCATAAAGACTGGGAAGAGCATGCGTATAAGAGTGACTCTGAACCCTTGCCGAAGTGGAACGATTTTAAGGAGTTTCTAGAGGCCAAGTTTCGTACGCTGGAACTACTTACAAATAATACAAAGGAAGTGAAGTCAAACAAGGAGCGAAGTACATGCCATGTTGCCACACCTACCTTCGAGAACAGGAGTTGTGTAATGTGTAAAGAAAGTCATACATTATGTCACTGCAAGGAGTTTACCAAGATGGAACCTACGGAGAGAAGCGAATATGTCAAAAATAACAATTTATGTTACAACTGTCTAGTACCAGGGCATTCAGCATCAAAATGTCGAGTACCTGTGTCCTGTAGAATATGTCACCGACGTCATCACTCCCTTCTACATCAAAAAGCAGACTGAGCCTGTGGCCCCTACGAGTCCCTCACAACCACTGGCTTCATCATTACATGTTGTAGAAGACATAGAAGAAGTGCAAGCAAACACAGTGATCGCGTTACATCTCAATACTAGACAGAATTCAGCACTACTAGCGACCGCTGTGGTGGAAGCAAGAAGCAATCGAGGTCACATCATTCCACTGCGCGCGCTAATAGACCAAGGTTCCGAAGAATCATTTATAAGCGAGAAAGCGGCTCAACTGCTAAAGCTTGACCGACAACATGTAAGGGGAAGCATCACGGGCTTGGGTCCTATGAGAACAGAAATCAACCACGCCTGTGAGCTACAAATAAAATCACAGTGGGATAAAACATTTGTCCTACCGGTTAAAGCTTATGTAATGTCAAAACAGCTGACCAGGAAGATACCGAAAAAACATATTGTTCAACAACCATTGCCTCATCTACAAGGATTACAGCTAGCGGATCCTAATTACAACAACTCGGGACCCATAGATCTCTTGCTAGGGGTCCGAGTATACGCTAGAATACTGCAAGCAGAACTAGTCAAAGGTCCACCAGGTACACCATGCGCACAAAAAACTGACCTGGGATGGATTCTTTTTGGAGAGAGTGATAGCACATCACAAGAAGATTCTTACCTCGTCATGCACCATCAGGTCGATATAGAAGACACACTGAAATCTCTATGGGAAATAGAAACAGACACTAAGAGAAAACATACCAAGGAAGAACAGCTATGTGAAGAAATCTATGAAAAAACAGTCACTCGAAACCAAGAAGGAAGATACATTGTGAAGCTGCCATTGAAGACTGAGAATCCAAAGGTACTCGATGGAAATACAAAAGAGATAGCTACAAAGAGGTTCCTGCAACTAGAAAGAAGATTTAAGCGTTCGCCGAACCTGAAAACAGAATACATAAAGGGTATTAACGATTACCTTGAAGAAGGACATCTAGAAGAAGTACCTGAAAAGGAAAAAGAAGATAAATCGGTATACCTACCACACCAAGCTGTAATTCGCGACGACAAAGAAACCACGCGCACGCGCATTGTTTTCGAGGCGTCCTGCAAAGGATCAAACAACGTCTCATTAAATGATGAACTGATGATAGGTCCACAACTGCAAGATGACTTAAGAAATCTTAATGAGATGGAGACTGAAACGAGTTTGCTTCGTGGCAGATGTCCAGAAGATGTACCGCCAAATATTGGTAACAAAAGAGGACGCAAATTACCAACGAATTCTATGGCGACAAGACGAGTCTGAAGAGTTAAAAGAGTACCGTATGCTTCGAGTCACTTTCGGTACCGCTCCAGCTCCATACTTAGCGGTCAAGACACTTCAGAAGATTGCTATCGATGAAGAAGAGAAACAACTCGGTAAAGAAACAAACAACCACAGCGAAGTGGCAATCAAAACAATAAAAGAAGACTTTTATATGGACGACATGCTGTCAGGGGCAGCAACCGCTGAGGAAGCTATTGCAATAGCTAAGGAAGTAATACGCATCCTGAAACAAGGCGGATTCCAACTCATGAAATGGTCCTCCAATAACATGGAATTTATGAAATCTATTGATAAAGATAAAAGATCAGCGAATGCACAGATAGAACTGAACCTTGATGGAACTATAAAGGCACTTGGAATTGTATGGAATCTTGGTGCAGACCAATTTCAATACAACTTGTCACTATCACCAATGCCAAGGACCACAACTAAACGTGGGATATTATCAGATGTACAAAAGCTATTCGATCCACTAGGCTGGATCGCACCAAGCACTGTTATGGCGAAGATGCTGATGCAAAGGTTATGGCTTGAAAAGGTATCTTGGGACGAATGTGTCAGCCCTGAGCTCGAAGAAGAATGGACACAGATAAGAGATGATTTTGAAAATGTCAAGGATATAAAGATGGATAGATGGCTTGGCACAACAAACTCGGAAGAAGAAAAGATAGAGATACATGGATTTAGCGATGCATCTATGCGCGCATACGCTGCTGTAGTATACATAAGAGTTGAAAGCGAGAACAAAATAACAACCAAAATCATCGCTGCACGAACGAGAATAGCACCTTTGAAAACTATCTCCCTCCCGCGCTTGGAATTATGTGGCGCTTTACTCCTGTCTAAACTAATGAAACAGATTGGACAAGCTATGAAAATACCAACAACAAACATGTTCGCATGGACCGACTCTTCGATAGTAATCGCTTGGCTTTGTGGAGAACCCAATAGATGGAAACCGTTTGTAGCCAACCGCGTCGTAGAAATAGTTGAGAACCTTAACAACAAACACTGGTACCATGTGCAATCTAAAGACAATCCTGCAGATATCGCTTCAAGAGGGATGAAGCTGACCACACTGAAGAACTGTGATCTGTGGTGGCACGGCCCGAGCTGGTTATCTGAAAAAGAAATAAATATTAGTACACAAGAGATTTTACAACAGATGAAGAAATAAAGGTACAGAAAATGCAAACTTACCTGAATATTGAGGACCTGGAAAAACAAGAAAAGGCATTGACTACACAATTTGGAGATTTTGATAACCTAACTGAACTACTTAAAAGTATTGTCTATTGCCTAAGATTCTTAAACCACAAGAAAAATCCAGATGGCATTGATAAGGATATTACTACAATGGAATTACAAAACGCCATGAATATTTGCATAAAAATGGTACAGCAAGAAGAGTATCAAGAAGAAATAGAACGGTTGACATCAGATAAACAAGTGAAAAGAAAGAGCTCCCTAAGATCCCTCGCCCCATACGTAGATGAAAATAAATGCCTCAGGGTGGGCGGTCGCCTCAGATATGCAAATATACACGAAGACAGAAAACATCCAATCATTCTGGGAAACAAGAACTCTTTAGTGCCACTAATAATTGCTGATGCACATACAAGAACGCTTCACGGCACTCTGGCTGAAATGCTATGTTACTTACGTTCTAAGTACTGGATATTACGAGCAAAGTCCTTAGTCAAGAGACACATTCAGAAATGCCTTACTTGTGCAAAACAAAATGCTACGTCGAAACCGCAAATCATGGGAGATTTACCGGAGACGAGAGTCACTCCTTCGAGACCATTCCTACACAGTGGAGTAGATTTTGCAGGGCCATACCAGATATTGACGTCTAAAGGCCGAGGAGGAAAAACTGTGAAGGCGTACATAGCTATTTTCATTTGTATGGCCGTCAAAGCAATTCATATTGAACTGGTTGGAGACCTTACCTCAGAAGCATTCATAGCGGCATTCAAACGCTTCGTCGCTAGAAGAGGAAAATGTACTCACCTGTGGAGCGACCAGGGTAGAAACTTCGTAGGTGCTAACAAAGAACTTGTAGAAGCCTGGAATGAAGCAAAATTGAGATTTACCGGACCAATAGCAGAGACACTAGCAATCGAAGGCACACAGTGGCACTTCATTCCAGCTTACAGCCCTAACTTTGGAGGCCTTTGGGAAGCCGGCGTCAAATCCATAAAATACCATCTAAAGAGAGTTCTGACAACAAATTTGACGTTCGAAGAAATGACGACCGTACTTTCCGAGTCCGAGGCCTGTTTGAATTCTCGGCCCCTATGTCCCGTCGATAACTCAGACCCTGAAAACGCTGCAATACCCACCCCAGGACATTTCTTGATAGGTGAAGCCCCAATCGTTGTTCCAGCAGCAGATTATAAAGAATGTAAAATACATACCTTGTCCCGCTGGCAACTCACGCAGAAACTGTTAGCAGATTTTTGGCGTCGATGGCAAGATGAGTATCTATCTAGACTGCAACAAAGACCTAAATGGCTGAAAAAAGAAAAAGAGTTTAAAATAGGGGACATAGTGCTTATCAAAACTGATAACTTGCCTCCAGGCAAATGGTCACTGGGCCGCATTATGGACAAACATCCTGCTGAAGACGGTTTTACTAGAGTGTACAGTGTTAAATCTGGTAGTGCTATAGTGAAACGATCTATATCTAAATTATGTGCGTTGCCCATTGATACTGAAACTTTGTAATGTCAATTTGATCAAGTTAAATTGTACTATTGTAAAGTTAGGAAAAGGACGTAAGTGTCCTTTTGGTGGGCGGTATGTTGTGTTAAAAATGAACCTTATGCATGCATGTTTCATTACATTACTGCCTTCTCTTTCTATTTATAACCATCATTTAGTCGCTTAATAAACCCGTACAAGATCGCACGTCTATTTTATTTATTTAAACACAAAAATCCAAAATTCATAAAGTGAACCTTATTACAACCAACAAGTTGATTTTTTTTTGTTTTTAAAATCAAACCAAACGAAACAAATGGAACTATATAATATATGTATTCCTTGATAATTGTTTGACCCTCTTCCAGGCATATTAGACGCGCCAATAGAATTTTAACGTTAGCATTCCGTTTTAAGGTTCAAAATAGATTGCACTTTTGAGAAATGTGAATTAATTGGAATATAATTGCATTTTTTGAGAAAACCTTGTAGATTTGGGGGGGGGGGGGGGGCTGGACAAGGATTAAATTTCATTAAAGTAATAATAGATTTGAGAGCTAATTAGTATAGGACCACAAGTGTACTGTATGTATTATTTTTATTATAGTCGGTGGCAGTAAACATCGTGTCGGATCGCGACGGGTTCGTGTGGAAGGGCCACGATCAGCTCACTCTACGCGCCGGCACACTCACATTCTCGCAGGGTTACCAGGTAAACGGTTTAATTATCTTTTTTAAAATAAAACACGTTATATACCTACTATGGTTAGGATTTTTAAGATACGGGAGAGCTTATAAGTGACATTCGGACACCATAATATACTGTAAAGTGTCGCCTCGTTTCAAATACTTTTGTATGTTTATATATTACAAAGGGCCGACTACATGGCAGCGTAAAAGATGTCGATGGCACTTTACGCAGCAACATGTAAAGCGTATACGCTGCTGGGTGATCGGTTGAATGAGCCTAGCATATTAGTGTAAAAGTATGTTGTCTGTTTTGATCACAGATTTAATATATACGCTAGATGACGCATATACCACGATTTGTATTGAAACCAAGCGTGCCGACTTTTTAATACAAAGTTATAATTTTCAAATTTCTTATCTGTGAAATGTGTTCTTGCCTTTGGGTGCTCACAATTTTTGGGCTGTCGCAGTTAATTATCATGTAACGAAGCATTTTTTAAGTTTTCACGGACGTCCGGCTGCAACAACTGACGCGCGTACATTGTAAACGGCGACGGTCAACCTCGACGCTCGGTCGGGGTTCAGACACGCGAATTAGATGCATTTGCGTCTTCTATGGTATACTTATTAAGGCCGTTCCATCGGTTTGCTGCTGTCTCTGTCACATTTCGCAAGAAAGTACGGGAAAGAGCATGCGCGCCAAGTGTCCATTTTGATCGAATTTTGTCGATTTTTATTTATTTTAAAAACGTTACCCTACAATATCAAAATTCGAAAGCTATGAAATTACTATTTAAGTTAAGATTGTTTTTTCTTCTTTTTTTGTTTATAGTATAACATAATAAATAACCGAGTAAAGTTGGATTAAAAGTCCGAGTTAGAGGTTACTTTGGGAATTAATTGTATCGAGCGAAGTGTCATAATTCGTGTATCGGAAGCTATGATATTAAAGATAATATAGTCAAGAACTACATATATTTTTTCCACGTCTACGAATATCAACGCCTCTTAGAAAAACATGATCATATAAGGAGATTTTTCACCTTCTGGCTCAGGGAACCACCTTAATATAAGAGACTGTTTGTTTCTAAGTAAAAAAAATAAAAAAATAAAAATAAATATTTATTTGTGTGGTTTTGATTGCGTCTCATTTTTTGGAGAAAAGATCTGTATAAAATGTAACATTGTGAAGCGCTTGTGTGCGCTGTGCTCTTGATGGCAAGTTTCCTGTATATATAATAATGTAGAGTTTACGTTTGTGGTACAGGCGACGTCGGTGGCGCAGCTGTCCCCGCCGGCCGCGGTGACGGCGCTGGCGGCGCAGTGGGAGTGGGGCGTGGTGTGCGCGGGCACGGCGCACGGGCTGTGCGCGCTCGACGCCATACAGGCGCGCTCGCTCGCCGTCAAGTGCACGCTCAACCCGCACGGTATCACATCTTTCTTGCAGTACAAACCCATAACGTTTCCGATAACTATCCAAGTATAAAAAAAAAACATGTTAAATGGTAAATTTTATATTTACTGAACTAATTTATAATCCATTTTTATTTCTATGATAATATTTAAAGTTTGTAACATACGAGCTTATTGCAGCTTTAATAAATATTCGTTGTTTTAGACCACTCCGGCGCAGGCGACACGCCCATCTCCCGCCGCAAGTCATTCAAGAAGTCGCTGCGGGAGTCCTTCCGGCGACTCCGCAAGGGCCGCTCCCAGCGCCGCGCCACCACCGCCCCCAGCCCCACCTCGCCCGCGCAGGTAATAATGAACCTTATATCCGACGCATAAGGTGTGCTTTAGCTCGAGTACCCGCGAGTCGTTCACTCATCGGCCCCGCCTCGCCGGCGCATGTAATAATGAACTCTATTGACAACGCGTAAAGTGCACTTTGCGGGCATCTCCCTCCGCGAGTCAATTCAACAGCCCCGACTCGGCTCTCCCGCGCAGACTTGACTATACCCGACACATATTAGCCTTGTTCAGCTCGGCACGTTTTCTAAAAGTCCCTGCCAGGTTCCTTTGATTATTGAATGTATAAAACTGTAACAGTAATCTAAAATATCATAATCGTTATTTTTCTGTACAGCCAATCAAAAAACCGTTACCATCACCAGTAGAAGAAGCAGACGTGAAACCAGTGGAGCGGGCAGTCGAAGCGAGATCCAACGACGACGGTTTCGGTTCCATGGTGCGGTGTCTATACTTCGCACGGACGTTCCTAATCAACAGTAAGTTACATAGCAGATAGAGTCGATCGATACCATTATATCACTAGTAGAAGTTATGTTATGTTATGTTAACATTCTTACCTATTTGAAAATTTAACGCTTCACATCATCATCAATGCAGTGTTGCCAAATATATAAGAATGCTTATTTGGTGCTAAATTTTGTATAAAATTGCCATGTAGCAATTATAAGGCGTAGTTAACTTCAGAAGTACGTATTAGCACTGGAGACGATCCCGAAATTGAATGCGTTATTAATAATGTGTTGTATTACAGCACAAAGCTCAACACCCACACTCTGGGCCGGCACCAACAACGGCACCGTGTACGCGTTTACACTAAGCATCCCCAACACCAACAAGAGGAAAGATGAACAGGTACATCATTTTTGTTCTTTCCTTTCAAACATGATTATACACGTAAATTACGTCAATCTGTCAGTCACACAATACAAAATGTTTATTTCACTAAATATTATAATAACTGTTACATTTTTGCTGATCCCCACACTGGATATGGCCTATCCTATTCAGTACTCTCTCTAACATTTATATACTAGAATTACTAGATTCTGTTTACAAAATAATTTAAATACATCAATGTGTTTTTGTACCAGGTCACGTGCACGCTGGCGAAAGAGATCCAGCTCAAACATCGCGCGCCCGTCATAGGCATCACGGTACTCGACGGAGCTGCCGTACCGCTGCCAGATCCTTTAGAGGTAAGAGATCCAGCTCAAACATCGCGCGCCCGTCATAGGCATCACGGTACTCGACGGAGCTGCCGTACCGCTGCCAGATCCTTTAGAGGTAAGAGATCCAGCTCAAACATCGCGCGCCCGTCATAGGCATCACGGTACTCGACGGAGCTGCCGTACCGCTGCCAGATCCTTTAGAGGTAAGAGATCCAGCTCAAACATCGCGCGCCCGTCATAGGCATCACGGTACTCGACGGAGCTGCCGTACCGCTGCCAGATCCTTTAGAGGTAAGAGATCCAGCTCAAACATCGCGCGCCCGTCATAGGCATCACGGTACTCGACGGAGCTGCCGTACCGCTGCCAGATCCTTTAGAGGTAAGAGATCCAGCTCAAACATCGCGCGCCCGTCATAGGCATCACGGTACTCGACGGAGCTGCCGTACCGCTGCCAGATCCTTTAGAGGTAAGAGATCCAGCTCAAACATCGCGCGCCCGTCATAGGCATCACGGTACTCGACGGAGCTGCCGTACCGCTGCCAGATCCTTTAGAGGTAAGAGATCCAGCTCAAACATCGCGCGCCCGTCATAGGCATCACGGTACTCGACGGAGCTGCCGTACCGCTGCCAGATCCTTTAGAGGTAAGAGATCCAGCTCAAACATCGCGCGCCCGTCATAGGCATCACGGTACTCGACGGAGCTGCCGTACCGCTGCCAGATCCTTTAGAGGTAAGAGATCCAGCTCAAACATCGCGCGCCCGTCATAGGCATCACGGTACTCGACGGAGCTGCCGTACCGCTGCCAGATCCTTTAGAGGTAAGAGATCCAGCTCAAACATCGCGCGCCCGTCATAGGCATCACGGTACTCGACGGAGCTGCCGTACCGCTGCCAGATCCTTTAGAGGTAAGAGATCCAGCTCAAACATCGCGCGCCCGTCATAGGCATCACGGTACTCGACGGAGCTGCCGTACCGCTGCCAGATCCTTTAGAGGTAAGAGATCCAGCTCAAACATCGCGCGCCCGTCATAGGCATCACGGTACTCGACGGAGCTGCCGTACCGCTGCCAGATCCTTTAGAGGTAAGAGATCCAGCTCAAACATCGCGCGCCCGTCATAGGCATCACGGTACTCGACGGAGCTGCCGTACCGCTGCCAGATCCTTTAGAGGTAAGAGATCCAGCTCAAACATCGCGCGCCCGTCATAGGCATCACGGTACTCGACGGAGCTGCCGTACCGCTGCCAGATCCTTTAGAGGTAAGAGATCCAGCTCAAACATCGCGCGCCCGTCATAGGCATCACGGTACTCGACGGAGCTGCCGTACCGCTGCCAGATCCTTTAGAGGTAAGAGATCCAGCTCAAACATCGCGCGCCCGTCATAGGCATCACGGTACTCGACGGAGCTGCCGTACCGCTGCCAGATCCTTTAGAGGTAAGAGATCCAGCTCAAACATCGCGCGCCCGTCATAGGCATCACGGTACTCGACGGAGCTGCCGTACCGCTGCCAGATCCTTTAGAGGTAAGAGATCCAGCTCAAACATCGCGCGCCCGTCATAGGCATCACGGTACTCGACGTAATATTTTAGTATTAATTAATATACATTTCCACAAAGTAACGCCTGATTCTATTCCTTCTAACAGTAATGTAATTTCTTCTAATTATATTAGCAGTAATGGTATCTCTATCTGGCAGGTGGAGCGAGGCGTGGCATCGTTGCCGGAGCCGGGCACGCACCGCGTGTGCATCACGTCGGAGGAACAGTTCAAGGTGTTCACGCTGCCGTCGCTCAAGCCCCATCACAAGTACAAGCTTACGGCGCACGAGGGCGCTAGGGTGAGTACATACCCTCATACATTATTTGTAGGATTAATTTATTTATTTATTTATTTTAACTCTATTGCACAAAACAGAAAAATAATTTAAAAGTGGCGGACTTAATGCCTAATGGCATTCTCTACCAGGCAACGATCGGGCCAAACAGAGACATCATTATGTGTCCCATCAGTTGTTAAAATAAATAAGTTTTTGCTACAGGCTTTTATTCGCTGATTGTACTTTTCTTTCCTCAGGCAACTAATTTTCAATTAAATTTCAAAATTTAACAATTAAATTAAAATTAGCACAATAAATACCAATAAATACAATGTCAAATAAAAGTATACCTACAGTTACATTAATTAGGTAATTACTTAATTAATAACATTTGCAAAACTGTGCTCGATATGCCACCGTTTTAGCCTGGATGGTGTATGTGGACATGACAACAATGCTCATAAGATGTCACAGCGATACGATACTGAT
The DNA here is from genome assembly GCF_947568885.1 of Cydia strobilella. Taxonomy (NCBI): domain Eukaryota; kingdom Metazoa; phylum Arthropoda; class Insecta; order Lepidoptera; family Tortricidae; genus Cydia; species Cydia strobilella. Next base: position 1,435,437 of record NC_086049.1, on the reverse strand, counting down.
CTGTCTGTGTCAAAAGTGACGTTTGACGTTAGTATTGGCCTAATAAATTTTTGATAAACATTTGCTCCCCAATGTTCAATTAACTTCAGTTCAAGTTGTAAGTAGTTCTGTTTGTTTTTGTCAGGTCCGGCGGACGGCGTTCGCGTGGTTCGAGTGCGCCGGGGCGGGCGGGGGTGGTGGCGGGGGCGGTGGTGGGGGCGGGGGCGGGGGTGGGGCGGCGCACCGCGAGTGGTGCCTGCTGTGCCTCACCAACCTCGGCGACTGCCTGGTGCTCAGCCCCGAGCTGCGCCGCCAGCTCAACGCCGCCGCGGTCCGCAAGGAGGACATCAAGTTAGTAGTAGTACTACTCATTAACCGTAATAGGCTAGATGACTAATTCAATCACATTTAAAGTCGAGTCTATCGCGATTTTTTTTTTAATCTTACAGCTATCTTTACAATTTCCCAATGCGATAGTGTAGACAGGCTATTAACATTAAAAAATATTAAATAAACTGTACTACTATAACTTAGGTATATACATACTATAACTAAGAATAACACACACACAAACAATGTAACTTTTACAAATTCACTCTCGGAACATAAAATACGTCAGTTGGATTGGCAACTTGGTTAAATGTGCTGGTGGCTCTCTTCCTTGGGGCCGTGCGCATGCGCATCAACCCGGTGCGCGCGTGCGGCTCGGCCAGCAGGGGCACGTACCATCGCGTACCGTGGGGGCGCGTAAACACCTATCGACTTTAGTAACTTATTTTGTTACCTTTATTTACCGACGTTTCGACACAGGTTTCACTATTAGTGAGGTTTCACTGTGATTTAATATGTGTTCAAAACGCGAAAGTCTTAAATGTTAGATGACAAATTTTTATGAATGGTATCAATCGATCAGGTTTATTTTGAGGATCAAATGTCTATATGGGACCCACAGCATTAAATCAGTACGAAAGTCAGAAATGATAGTCAATGTCCGACAGTCGTACTTCACTCGCGAAACGCTCCTAACAAAACGATAAGTGAACGTGACGTCAAGGTCACTGAGAGCCCATTTTGAATGTATGGACAAAACAAGAAAATTGCGTTTTTGTCGGTGAAATATTGCGTTTACTTTATTCCTTTTTGGAAGTTAAAAAATTACTTAAATTTTGAAACTTTGTCCTATATTTTTGTATTATTTCCATATACATTATTTTTTAACAAACAGAAACGTCTGCGATCGATGCTATTAAGCTTAGAATAAATTTAAAGGGAAAAATATATTTTTTTTTTTCATATATTATTTTAATATCTACATTATTGTGATAAATTGGTCATTTGCTATCTATGTTACTAGATTTTGTTATAAAATTCAACATGTCATCATCCCTATTAGACTTAGGGTCGGTTGCACCAATCCGTCTGCAGTCACCGTTAAAGAGTTCGCAAAATTTGATTGTATGGAAAGTCTCATAGTTCACTGCTGAGTGACTTTAGTCAGTCCGTCAACTGTGGTTGGTGCAACCGGCCCTTAACCTTTAAATTACAAAGTTACAGACATGAATTTATCGTGTTTTTGTATTGCAGCGGCATTTCCAGCCTGTGCTTTTCGAAGCGAGGCGAGGCTCTCTACCTGCACTCGTCGTCGGAGCTGCAACGGATCACACTCTCCGCCACAAAGGTAAAAAACATCATTTACTAAATATGGAAAGGAGTTTTTCAACGAGTCATTCAGGTTAGCTAACAAATCCCATCCTGCTACGTTAAAATACTTTGGAAAAAAAGCCGTAAAATGTTAATTATTCCAACCGATTTCATTTCAATCCAGGATCAAATGGTTCTTTCTAAAAAAGCCGTAAAATGTTAATTATTCCAACCGATTTCATTTCAATCCAGGATCAAATGGTTCTTTCTAAAAAAGCCGTAAAATGTTAATTATTCCAACCGATTTCATTTCAATCCAGGATCAAATGGTTCTTTCTAAAAAAGCCGTAAAATGTTAATTATTCCAACCGATTTCATTTCAATCCAGGATCAAATGGTTCTTTCTAGACACCTAGGTTTAGAGCATTATAGTTATCAAAAAGCAATGGAATATTTTTTGTACACATATTAAACCACATTTATAATCGGGTATATCGCGTATTTATTTTGTTACCTTTATTTACCGACGTTTCGACACAGGTAAATGAAGGTAAGTAACAAAATAAAATCGCGATAGACCCGATTATAAATGTGATTTAATATGTGTTCAAAGCGCGAAGGTTTTAAATGTTATATTTTTTATACATTTTATAAAGAAAAAAACCGGCCAAGTGCGAGTCGGACTCGCGCACAAAGGGTTCCGTGCCATTATATACGAAAAAAAATCACGTTTGTTGTAAGCTTAAATATTTATTTTATTCAGTTTTTAGTATTTGTTGTTATAGCGGCAACAGAAATACATCATCTGTGAAAATTTCAACTGTCTAGCTATCACGGCTCCAGAGATACAGCTTAGTGACAGACGGACAGACAGACAGCGGAGTCTTAGTAGGAGCATTCCACGGGCTGTCCCGTACAAACGCATTTTATTTCCTGTGTTGCGACTTTTTTTGTATAAAGTGGTTATTTGTACAACTAGAGCAGATATCTCATATTTTTTCTAACGTGGCTTTGTTTGTCAACATTAAATAATCTCGAGAGATATTGACATATCATAAAGATGCGCGCGCCGATCGTTCATTACATAACCCTCTCTCCCTGAAAGCTAATATAGCGATCCGGTTCCAAAAGTTATCCTGGCACATCTTTGACATATTCCGAGCGTCTTAAATTCTTGACAAATTCCGATTCTTAAGGTGGAAGAGGTCGCTTTTTTGCGATAAGACCGGATTTTGTCTGCATCGTGAGTGTGATTTGCAGTAATTTGAAATTTAGTTGATTAAAGTTAACCCTTTTACGAAAATGAGTGATTGCAATTTGCCTGACGTTGTATTGGAAAGTACGATGTCAATCGCGGTAGCAACAGATTCAACGGTTTGTGTCTATGTCAAGTTAATAATTTTACAAGCTTTTATTTAACTTGCAATGTATGTATGTTTGTATGGGTCGTATCTTGCAAGATAAAGACCCATTTGAGACCCACATGGACCTGGTCTCTGATGATGGAGCTGGACGGTGGCCATAGGAAATCTGTAATAAAACGACGCAAACATAACGAGATTCATTAAAAAAAGTTCTAAACAAGCATTTATTGAAATCATAATTTATACTTAGATATGAAATAGAATAGAAATACTTTCATAACTTAAGTTATTCTCTTGTGGGTGGAGTATCTTCCAGCTTTCCCTATCCTGCGCCAGCTCTTTGACTGTTTGATACGACACGACCCCTACTTTTTCTTTCACTTGATCTAAAAAGCTGCGTCTGCGTTTTCCTCTACCCCGCTTGCTTCCTATCCGCCCCTCCAGGATAGTTTTAAATTAGTAGTCGTGTCGCATTAAGTGTCCAATCATTTTCCCGCGTCTATTTGCAATAACAACGCATTTAGGGTGCTACTACGGCTTCCACGATACTGCAGCGCGTCGACTATGTTTGCTGAGGCGTGGACTGATAGCTTCGACGCTATCTGGCGTAAGAAAACGTCCTCGCTCTTAAGTAGGGTACGTGGGAGCAGTAATAGCATCTTAAACATGATAGCTAATAAGCTTGATTGTCCTATGATGTGGAAACTGTGTCAAAGGACAAAATCTATGTTTATTATTAAGTACTAACGTAGGCTAGGATCAACAAACACTCATTGGACCATTTGTTGTCTTTAATAAAATAATAAAATAAATAAATAGTTCGAAACGTCGGGATGTATTATACGCGATATAATCCGTTTTCGTAGTTTTATTTCATGAGTAACTATCGCGGTAACCGAAGACAATATTAAATAAATAGTGTTCAGAATAGCTCTCTTTTCTGAGTGAAAGGATTCTCTTCTTAAATATTTAAATACTCTATTTGGTGTAAAATATAAAACTTAACCTATAATACATCTTGACATATTATAAAAGCTTGTTGCGATATTAATAAGTAAAGTAAGGACGCTAGGCGAGTTAAACTCTTCGTATAGTTCATATATGTAAATATAGAGACAGGAACAGACGCGTCAATGTACGAAATCTTCATGGGAAGTAACAATCTTTATTTTCTCAAAAATGGACGGCAAAGTCGACGTTGCCGGTTAAAAAGTAGGTCGCGAAGTGCGTAGTTTATGGTCAGTCAAAAAATTAAAAAGTTAAAAACATTGCAGTCTCGATTTCAGGACTGCAATATTGCAAATAAAATCCATTATTTGTCGAGTTCCAAACTTTTTAAAAGTTGAAGTGGCCATGAGATGGCGGGACGACTTAGACACCTTCACTAATAACTAGCCGGAAACAGCTCAACAACGGGAGTCATGGAAATCTATGGAAGAGGCCTTTGCCCAGCAGTGGGATACTACAGGTTATTAAAAAAAAAAAAGAAGTGGCCATATCAAATGAAGGCATAGGTCCATTAAACAGATGTCCAGTACTTATTATTATAATGTTGGTACCGCGATTATTTAGGTGTCTCAAATAGCTTGGCGTATTTTCAGCAGAAAAATACACTTCTATTTTTAATTAAAAAAGTAAAACGGCGGCAAAGCAAATCTTTTTACTTTTTTCTGTGAAAATATGTACATAAGAACATTAACATTTTATTGTAATTTATTATATAATTTAATATTAATTTTACATGTTATTCAATTGTATATGGACATGGTCCGAAATAAAGAATATTCATTCATTCATTCATTCATTGCTTCTGTAAAATATTTCTATTTTATTTGTATTAATTGCGCCATTTTTGAGAAAAGCACTATATATGACTCTGCTGGAAGGCTACTTGTTGGCTTCGGATTCAATTAAACGGACTCCCAAGGTCGTCCGTTTAAAACGAATCCTCAGCCAGCAAGTAGCTACTTCCGAGCCTCGACAATAATGTACTATTGTTTTAGGTGACGATAGCGCAGTGCCAAGTGTTGCTGGCGCCCTGGGCGGTGGAGCTGCGGGGGCCGGCCGAGGAGGCGCCGCTGACTAACGGAGAGCACAAGGTGAGTCGGCGACCACTGTTTGCTTATGAGTTCATGCCCTGAATTAAAATTCCCCTAAACTTCAGGGGCGTTTTAGGGGTACCCTCTTGTCCCTCACATCCCCGCGCTAACACTTTTGGGCTACACACGTCGCCTCGCGTAGGTATTGTGTGACGTGAAACTGTAAGTGATATTTTTAATTTTTATTTTCACACTTTTTCGCTAGTTTGTGTAATTTAAATGATTATCTTTCCTTTTGTATCGACTTTTATTGGTTATCTAAAGGTTCCTAAGTAATCCCGAAACTATTTCTAACTCTTTCTCTCTAATCTGACCCCGCAGGAGGAGGCAGTAGAAGCGCCTCACGACGTGACGGCCGCGTCGGCCGACATCACCGTGGACTCCGTGCGCGACCACACCGCGCAACCCGAGCCTGAGCTCAACATTAACCTGCAGGTATAATATTAATCATTTAAAGTATGTAACGATGTTTGAAACTATTAAGAAAAAAAAACGTCATTTACAGGATGTAGTTGTAACCACTGATTTGTCTGAAAACTATTAAAAAAAAGTACAGCAATTTTGGAGCTTGTAACGGAATTTACGGAATGTCATTTACGACACGGCCGTCCTGATTCCTGACATGGTACATGTCCTGGTGTGCACCTAAACGAGACAAAGTCCTGAAATGAGACTACAAATAATGCATTTATTTGGATATATCTTCAAGAAAAATCCTTTCTCAGAAAAGATTCAATTCTGCCTGCTTTATCAATTAGGTCTTCAATTATATGAAAGAGCTTGGAGCTGGCTTAATTTGACGAGAGACAGCGTATAATCGAAAATAGAGGCGAGCTCTCGTGTCTGAGGCCAAGATTCATTTTAAGTTACGCTATTTAGGGTCACTTGCTCCATCCAGGGTTAGCCACTAATTCGGGGTTAATCGGTTAAATCAGGAGTTACCAGTACAATTTAACTGTGTTACCGAGTTCGTGGCTCACCCTGGATGGTGCAAGTAACCCTTAGTAGAATATCTTCAAAATCTAGTAGCATTCTCTAATTAAGCTTGTTAACTCTTGACAACAGAACTCGCAAGTAAACACCAGTTCGATGGTGGTGAAGACCACGACGCGGACGGCGGTTAACGAAAACAACGCGGAAAACAACGGCACCGCCACCACCACCACCGTCACCGAGAACAGTGAGTACACGCCAACATAACACCTCACACTAATTACTTAAGGGGCCCCAGTAAGTTCGGTTCTCCATACAAACGTAGTTACGCTCTTATTTTAAAACGACTAGCTAGTTTGCTCGGAAACTTTGTTACAATAGGATAAGGTATATCTATGTTTGTAATTAGTTAATGTAGCTTCAAATACCATAGTTAAAAAAATACAGCGAATTAAAGTTTTTCATACAAAACTTGTTTTTACTCTATTTCGTCTGTTTTATAAACTGGAGCTATATAAACTAATTACAGACCTAGATATACCTCGTCTCATGTCACTGTATGTGCAAAGTTTCATTGCAATCCAACACATAGTTTTAAAATGAGAACGAAACTCCGTTTGTATGGGAAGGTGAAATTCGGCCGAGCTGGCCGGGGACTTTTAAAGAAGGAAATTGTATGAGACGAATGAGCCGCTTATGGCCTTTCAGTTATATGAGATTTTTTTTTAATAGAATGTTTATGCATACATTAATGCAAAACAAATGCACATAAATGTTACACTGTCGAATATTTTTATGCAACACCGTCATAGACTAATAATACATAGACGGCTAATCCCGTTGACATGCTTGTAACCAAAATAGTGATTATTTTCGTAATCGACATTTAGCGTCAAGATATAGTATTTTTTTATGTAATAAATATCACTTTAAATATACTCGTAATGACTTATAATAGTAACAAAAGAGTTCCTAAACTACATTATTCACGATATGCGCAAGAAGCTTATATTATGCTGAGCATTATAATTATACATATACTATTTATGATTTTATAGCCAAACAGAACTCGCATGAGCATATTCGCCTTGCAATGGCTTTATATTGAAATATTTTAATTTCATCCTAGCAATACTTCCAAACTAGATATTTATCCTCTTCTGTTTACTGTTTATTTTATTTGTCATAATAAATTAATATGTCATGGAAAAGCATTAATTTTGTGTTAAAGTTATATCGGTCACAGAAAGAAGTTATGCATACCAGTACAAAAGGCCGTACTTGTATTCGCCACTGTTGCTATAAATAAATAAAAATACCTACTAAAAAAACATTGGGCTTAAAGCGATTTGAATTTTTTATTTAGTATGTATTCCTCTTGTGTTATTTGTTTCATGGTGAAATTTTTTGTAACTTTATGTGATTCTGATTCAATATCATTAGCGTGACCAATATGACTTGCTTCATACACCAAAATCGTAGTTTATTTATGTTTAATGTTTGTTTGTATGTTTGACGGGCGCTTTATGTTTTTGTTTGTAGTCCTAGAACACAATCGCGAGGAAGGAGTCATCACCCGTATCGAGGTATCCCACATTTTGCTTTAATATCTATCTTATATAACTTTTAAAGTCTATTTTACCTTGCATGATATTTAGTTTAATTATATGGCTTAAACATTATTATTTAGCTAGTATTGAGTTGGAATAACTAAAAATAATTTTTTTTGTTTGTCTTTACTTGGCTAATACAAGGGTTTCTAAGGATTTAATGCATATTTCTTATTAAAACTGTAATATAAAATGCAACCCATTATAATATTCTTTTGATTTGATTATATAAAATAATTGCCTTTGTAATTTTTCGTTATTTAACCGTGGTGTTCAGACTTAAGTAGTAGTTAATATAACAAATAACAAGTAGCATTTATCTACTAACATAAATATGACGATAGCTGTGTTGTGGCGTCCGCAATGTGTCCGTTCTGATCGACAATCTCATCCCATCACCATTAAAACTGTAATAATTATGTCCCGTTTAATACTTAAAAACTTTTGTGAACGTTCAAATCGTTCAGAGCCGGGCACATCGCGGCCGCTGCGCGCAGCCGAAAAGAACGTGCGCTGGTACTCATGAACCACGTTACCGTTACCGTTACCGTTACACAGACGGGCACCGTGACGGTCCCGGCCGGGACTGACCCCAAACTCATCCTGGAGATGTTCGACCGCCAGCGCGAGCCGCTCGCCGTGCCCGTCGCGCCCGCCGGCGCCACAGCCACACCACACACCAACTAACTGCAAACATCGATCAACTAAATACCGATATCGATAAAAATATAATCGAGTCCAACCCTAGCGCTTACAAGTTAGGCGGATACCGGCCGTGTGGATCGTTGCTTGTTCGTCAGACGATTCAATTCGTATTCAGGGTCGATGTTTTATTGAAATGGTGGGAGAGAATATTAATTAATCGAGTTAATCTAAACGGTAACTGCGGGTTTTAAAGGAAAACGTGTTAAGACCCGTCGTTATAATTTGATCTTTTGTAATATAACCGAACCACTTTCAACAAGTGGAAAGTGTAAGTAGACTTTATTGCATTGAAATAATATCTACAATTATCAGTGTATTTAATTATTTATATGACGGGAACCATGGTGAAAATATACAGACCGTATATAAATTGTTTAAAAAAAATCGTAATACATATTACATACGTAACGTAGCCATATTTGTCATTTCCAAATGTTAAAAGTGGAAAAATTACTGCTTTGGGTGAGACTTGAACTCACGGCCTCTGGATTTTATTCTAATGGAATTTATTCTAAGCTTAATAGCATCGATCGCAGACGTTTCTGCTTGTTAAAAATTAATTTCCAAATGTGTTGGTTATATTATAAAATATCAATTAAGTACTACAACATTACTTATGGTATTTTAAATAGCTTCCGCCATCTTAAAATGGTTCGAGCATTATAATTTTTTACCGTCATATCTTTACCATTGACGATCGCTGACTACTTTTGGCTTCAAATATAATTAAAATTAATCATAATAAATTAAATAAGAAAAACAAGAGCAGCAACTTCTTAACTTGTTTATATATTTCCTCAAAGTATAAGCTTTAGCAATTAGTTTGAGTAAAAATAGTTATAAAATGCATTGTTTTAAAACTAATTTATAATTATTTCGAGTTTTAACCTTTTTAGCGGCAAGCCCGACAAGTCTTAAGACTCCTACAGCGATTGCCTACATTTTAATTTAATTGTTTTTTAACAATATTTTTTACAAATAATAATATCGATTACTTATTTCAAAGTTTGTGTTTTTCTGTTTTTCAAAATAATAGTTGACCTTAATAATTGCTACTTCTACTGCCATTATATTTCCTTTTTCTGAAATAGTTTCCTACCGATATTTAGGAACTTAATCTTAAGAATTTCCGCATTTTATTATTCAAAGTTTCAACTAGTTGTATATTATTGTTTTGTACATTATCGGTAGTATTATTTGACGCAATGTATAGTTAAACTTTGCCTGTTTTCGCCTGTGTGTTTCTTGTTAAGCTTTCGGTGTATTTTTTGTTGAAACATGTACTTTTAATTCCGAAATACACTCAAACTTGTACTTAACATTATATGAAACCTCAGACAGGTTACTTATGAATTTACCCTCAAAATACACTGGTTGGACGATTATTTGTGTACAAAACCGAGCCATAGCAACGTACGTTGTACTGCAACCTGCAATAAGATTGTGGATTGTCTAATATTTATAGTTAAGGACATGTGAATTGATGTACCAATCTAGTTAAGTTTAACTTCGGACATTCAGAGTGAATGCGATGTGCCTATTTATTTCTTTTTTTATAATGAGAATTGTATTTAGGTGAATAGTTAATAAAGTTTTTTGACAAATAGGTAATGACTAGAGTATTTTATTATAGTTAGCTTTTAAGTTCCCATGTCAAATCAGAGCAAAACCACGTTTTTATTGTCAATTTTTAAACTTAAGCTTTTACTTCGGAATCGATTGTATATTCAGTAAATAATAATTTTATTAAATTATAATGAATGGAAAGTTTTATGCAATATTTTTTTAACTTTTTTTGTAGATTTTTTTAATTTTATATTCACTGTTTTGCGATTTTAACACTTTGTACCTTATTCGACTTTATTCAGTGTCGTAGCGACCAGCGCGTTACAGTTTACCCATAATATACAAGTTACATTACAATAATTTACAAGTATATTTGTTGGTATAACACTTTCTCTTAAAATAGTAACAGCAACGGGAGAGAATTTTGCGCGTAAATAACGCCACACGATTGGCTGAAACATTGCGCCAACAAATATTTGGTATCTGTGCTTTTTGTAACTTATATGTGGCAACACTGTGCGCGCTGTGCGTGGAGCGCCGAGCGAGGCAGCTGGCGCGCGCGAGCGAGACAACATCACAATGTGATATAGGGTTGAGCTTTCTAAAATATATCCTTATTTTTAGCGTAAGTTTGTCACTTGAGCCTTTATAAGGAAAGAGGGAATATGTTTCCCACATGATTTTGAACTTTGTTTCAAAGTGATAGGGTTCAATTTTGTGTGATTTCTGACACCCTTATGCCTTATAAAGGGCGTGATGAAGTAGAGCCGAAGCTTTTTTACTGTACAATCTTCTCTAGCATGGCATTTTTAAATATTTGATACGGCAATTTGTATCCAATATTCTTACGCAAAATAAATGCTAAGATTTAATTTATTATTGTTTTTTTTTTACCTAACACCTTCATGCAATAGGGTAGTTGACTGTTTTTAAAATAAATTATTTTACACCATGCATAAAATAGAGCACCAAAAGATTAATAGAGAAACGTAGGCAGCAGTTATTTTAAGACACAATTTCTATTTTAAAACCCGTATAAAACTATAGGTAATTTGAGCGTGACGTCACATGCTAGTGTTTCATATAAACTCGCAAAATCGTTTAGACAGTTCGAAAAAAGAAGCTGATATGGCTAGTAGTCAAGTACCCTATTGTGGACATCAGACATGAATAGAAATCAAAATGATTTCTAAGTCGCATTCAAACAGTTACACTTTGACATCAAAATGATATCTTAATTATATCATTTTGCTGCTCGCTCCAATATATGTACGAGAGAAATGCACTTGTGGGTGATAACTAAATGACATTGTTTAGATATCATTTTAATGTCGCAGTTCGAATTGGCCTCTAGGTCGTTGTAGTTAGCTATTACAGATATAGTGCATAATCTTTTACCATCGTATTTTATCGGAAACGTTCGTATTTGTCATCCTACTTCAGTCAGCCTCAGTACTTTTTGTACTGAGACTCGGTGCCGGCCCGAGTCCTTGATCAGGGTAGAGCGAAATTGGGTTTTGGCTCCCTTCGTTGAAGCTTTTTACCCAAAAGTACCGTATTTTGGGCCCACGTCACACTAACTTTTTTTTTCTCATTTGCCATTTTGGCGCCCCCTTGCCATCCGGCGCCTGGAGCGGCCGCTCCACTCGCTCTACCCTTAGATCCGGCCCTGCACTGAGACTGACAGAAATAGTTACTGACACGTTCGTACGTTTCCGTAAAAATACGATGGTAAAGGATTATGCACTACATCTGTAAAATACTAGATAATATTTTCATAGGAATCATAGGTATCAAGTACATAAACAAATAAAACATATTTTAACAAATATAGATAGACAATTTAATAAGTTCTTAACTTGATCACATGTTCACAATTGAAATAACAAAATATAGATTTTTGAATAAAATACTTTTAACATTAGCTTAAAATACTGTAACATATGTAGAAGAGAGGTGTAATATAATTACATATTTAATTATACGAACGGGTCCACCGCGATTTAATTTCATTGTTTTCACCTTAAATTCCGACGTTTCAGGCGAGTTGTATAATTAAATATATATTGTAAAATAATTGCAATCTTACTTTGCTTACGCATAAAACTAGGTAATAAGTATACATAACATAACTATAGCCTACCATGTATAGTTTGAATCTTCACAAATGATTTTTACGCCAAAGACCCTAATTTGTTAAACAAAAGCTTTGGCGTAAAAATTATTTAAGAAGATTCAAACTATAGAAAAAAAGCTGTTAGTGAAATTTTAACTTAAGAGTTTAAGAAATTGAGGTGATATTCCTGTGATAAACAATTGGAAATAACTTAAATCTTATTGAAATTGATGTATATTCAAAGTAGGATAGTGCTGCAAATTTTAAATAAAGACAAATAAAACATTAATATAATTTGCTTAAACGAAATAGCGCATTCTAAAAATTAGTTTTTTGTACAAATAAATCGAACCGAATTTGTACTATAATATTCTATGAATAACGTTAAACAAAACAACCTTGAATGCGAAAATAAAAACACAGGAAAAAGTGACGAAATCCCTTTTCGTACTTTTCGTAAGTTTAAATACTGTATTGAATACCTAACGCCTTCGGCCCCTTAGCAGTTACTCTACGTACGCGGCAAAAACATTCCCTACACCGAGGACAATACAAATTTATCTCTGCACCTGTTCTACACCATCCCCTCGATTTTGAACCTTATTCCCCGGACATAGAGTCGTCAGTCGGCCCTGAGGTGTTTCTGGTGCGCGGTGAACTCGTGGCGGCGGCGGTGGTCGGAGCGGCCGAAGCGCACGCCGCAGAACCCGCACGGGTAGCGCTTCTCCTTCGTGTGACTGATCATGTGGACTTTCAGGTAGCTGTGGGCAGTAGAATGTGCGTTTTTTTTAAATTTATGATGTATAGGCAAGCGTTTGACCACGATCCCACCTGATGGTAAGTGATGATGCGGTCTACAGTAGAGCACGCTTACCTATGAGATACCTATTAACTCTTGCCTTGCTTGAAGATGAACAATTTAGACACACAAGTTTAGTCTTATTTGTCGGATACAACTCAAACGCTCAGATATATGTAGGTTATAAACTAAGGAATAAATAAAAAGTTAAAAATGGCGGCCATTATTTTCCCATCTTTCATATCACACGCACAGACAAGTATAGGTTATAAAATCGATCGTATTGGCTCTTCCACGTGAAACATGTAAACCGCGAATGTTGATGAGGCGCTTGCGTAAGTAATAGGGGCTCATTTCTCGAACGGTATTAGACTAATATTATTAGTCCACGAACTGTCAAATCGTATGGGTTGTCATGACAACACACTACATGTACGGCCAACCAATTTGATTCCTAGACCACTACATAAACTTGTTGTTTTACCTACATGACATACATCACTCGATAAGCACTGTCGTAGAAGATAAACAAATTGATCCATTATGACATGGTTCTATAGTGGCGTAGGAATCAAATTAGTTGACTGTAGGTACCAGCGCGAGACACCCGCGCAGGGAACGTGCGCGTGCGCATACTGCTTGTGCAAGTAGCCTAGCAAGCTAGCAAGAACCAGATCGAACGAGTAAACGAAAAGTTAAAAATTACGACCATTAATATTTACCGGGGTTTCATAAAGCTCATGTCACACAGCTCGCAGTCAGTGAAGGACTACTTCTTGACTGACATACGGATAACACTCGAACATTGACATATACACGGTGGCTAAAAAATAAGTGCATTCCCGTTGCCAGGGAGGTTTTGGCATTACACTGAGCAACTTTTACTATGGGACCAACCGCGAAATCACGAAAGAAAATTTACCCTCCCATAGAAAATGGACCAGCCAAAATGTATGAAACAGCCAAAAGTTTTTTTTCGCGATTTCGTGGTGTCCTATACACACAGAGGTGTGGTGGTGGTGGAGGTGGAGGTGGAGGTGTGGGATTTGGTGTTGTGGTGTACTTAAAAGTTGCTCAGTATAATCCCAAAACTTCCCTGGCAACGGGAATGCACTTATTTTTTAGCCACCGTGTATATAGGTTATAAACATACCTCGGGATTTTGGGTGCGGGATTGTTTCACACTAGCCAAAAAATAAATAATAAAAACTGTAATTACAGAATATATTTTAAAATTTCTAAGCACATTTGGAGCTTACTACCTATTTTAAATTCTTACTCTGGTACTATTTTACAATAAACAAAGTAATGAATACAAGAAATCATTCCCGCACCCAAAACCCCGGGGTATACTTAGTTATAAAACCGATCGGACATATTTACCCGGGTTTCATAAAGCTCATATCACAGAGATCGCAGTGGTAATTCTTAACGTCCCCGTGTATGAGGCGGTGCTCCTTCAGCGTGCTGCTGGATGAGAAGAACTTGCCGCACTCGCTGCATTCGTATGGACGCTCTTTGGTGTGTGACCTGGGGATGTGAGCTTTATCTGTTAGGCAGTTGGGTTGAGATTACAATGCCAGATTACTCGACATTGCTATACGCGGATTAGTACGGACGCTCTTTGTTGTACGATTTGGGAATGTAAGCTTTATATCTTAGTTAGGTTGAGTTTACAGTGCATATGATAACTTGAGTTATTGCCGCACTCGTTGCACTCTTCGGGGCGTTTTTTTACGTGTGCGATCTGGGAATGTGAGCTTTGTGTCTAAGTCCGTTGGGTTGAGTTTACAATGCAAGGTTGTTTGACTTTTTTCTACACTCGTAAGGACTCGAAAGTGTCATTGTCTTTAGTGTGCGACGTGGGAAAATTAACCTTCTGGACGCCAATGACGGATATATCGGCACCGCAGGTCCAACGCCAAAGACGGATTAATGCGTCACAGACCACAGAGCAACATAAACCTACGTGCATGTGCATAAAGTTCAATTTCAGTTTTGACACTTCGGTGACGTGGCGTCCAAGTGACAGCTTTTGTGTTTGACGCGGTATCGAAGAGGTTAACATCGAGTCGTAGTTTTCAATGCAAAGTTGCGTGTCTAATCGGTGTTTCGTAGTGATATACGTCATATACGAGAAAAGTAAGCCTTAAGTATTAAGCCATTGGGTTATGTTTACAATGGCAAGGTCACGACTTTTTAATTTCGTACCTACGGGCACCCTTTGATTTGCGCTCCGGGAAAATGAACCGTAAGTCTCACACAATCCTTTAGGTTGTGGTTACAATATTCATAGCCTATTTATTTCTTGTGCTGCGCTTTACCTAAATTAGGGCCTCTAAGTAAACAAGGTAAGTAGGTACTCTCTTATTTATTCCCATACCAAAAACGAATACCTACTTTGCTTACCTTAAATGTACTTGCAAATGGTACTTCTTGAAGAAAGTCTTTGAGCAGAATTGACATAGATGTGTTTTTTCTTTATCATGGACCTGTCGTCTGTAACAAACAAGAATAGATATCAGTGTCGGGCGTCCGTGGAACTCGATTTCCACCGGCTTACCTAATTTTTAGACCGTTTAACACTCTTACAATTCAGTAACAAAAGGAAAGTCTAGTCCCGGTTTGCCGACAAACATTTTTGACGCGCTACCAGTGATAGATGTATATTTATTAACATATAATTATTAACAAAAAAGCAAAAAAAGGTAACGAATACATATTTTTCTAACAGACTACAATAACAGACTTTCTGTTTCAGACTATGAATTAGTTGAGTTTGGCTAGCCAAACATGTGATAGGTATCACACTCACACTAAACTTTTTCTCACACACGTCGCACTGGAAGGCGCGGTCCTTCGTGTGCGTGGTCATTTCTTTTCTTTTTTTGTAATTAAAACTTAAATCTATCATTACAGGTTTTGCCTAATGCGATAGATAAGCAACGAACCAGTTATTGTCAGTATAAATATAAAATCGTGTGCACTCCTTGGGACACGAAGCGGCGCTCGCACTGCACGTGCACGCAGCCGAACGGGAGCGCCTTGCGATTGTGCACGCGTAGTCTGTGCTTTGACACTGTTGACAGACACACCTCTGGACAAATGTTTGGCAACTTTCGCCCAACATGTATAGGCTTAGGCAATAAACTTACTTATGTATGTTAACATGTAGCTGCGACCTAAACTTTTTCTCACACACGTCGCACTGGAACGCGCGGTCCTTCGTGTGCGTGGTCATGTGCACGTCTAGCACTCCTTGGGACACGAAGCGGCGCTCGCACTGCACGTGCACGCAGCCGAACGGGAGCGCCTTGCGATTGTGCACGCGTAGTCTGTGCTTTGACACTGTTGACAGACACACCTCTGGACAAATGTTTGGCAACTTTCGCCCAACATGTATAGGCTTAGGCAATAAACTTACTTATGTATGTTAACATGTAGCTGCGACCTAAACTTTTTCTCACACACGTCGCACTGGAACGCGCGGTCCTTCGTGTGCGTGGTCATGTGCACGTCTAGCACTCCTTGGGACACGAAGCGGCGCTCGCACTGCACGCACGCGAACGGGAGCGCCTCGCGGTTGTGCACGCGCAGTCGGTGCGTCGACAGGCAGACGACCTCTGGACAAAATGATGAGGATTTTTACCTTGTGTGTGTTGGTCAAAAGTCATGGGTTCAAACCTCGGTTGCGTTGTATATAGCGAAGAAAAACTCGTTTTCTAAAATGATGACTAAAAATTCGTTCAAAATCCTTATCATAAGTCATATGTAAAATAGATCTAAAATAGTAATTTTAACTCTACTTGACTTAAAGTCCTATGTCCCCTAGGTGGGGCAGAGGGCGTCTACAGTGTGTTCTGTTTGGGGCTGCGTGCTTCGCACTATGTTGTCAAAATCTTAACATAGGTTTCTTTTATTTTTAGGGTTCCGTTCCCAAAGGGTAAAAACGGGACCCTATTACTAAGACTCCGCTGTTTGTCTGTCTGTCCGTCTGTCACCAGGCTGTATCTCACGAACCGTGATAGCTAGACAGTTGAAATTTTCACAAATGATTTATTTCTATTGCCGCTATAACAAGAAATACTAAAAACAGAATAAAATAAATATTGAAGAGGGCTCCCATACAACAAACGTGATTTTTTTTCCATTTTTTTGCGTAATGGTACGGAACCCTTAGTGCGCGCTCGCCGACTCGCACGGCCGGATTTTTCATTTATGGGCAATTAATGACGGTTTTCACTGTACGGCAACTAACAGAAAAATGCAAGGAATACCAAATTCCACTATACATAGCATATGTTGACTACAGCAAAGCCTTTGACTCGCTCATACATAATAAAATTTGGGAAGCCCTGAAAGAGCAAGGTGTAATATCGAACTACATTAGAGTAATTAGGAACATTTACGAAGCGAGCACTGCTAGAATACAGTTAGAAAGCAAGGGAGAAGAGATCAAAATAAATAAAGGAGTACGACAAGGGGATCCTCTTTCGCCAAAAATATTCTCTGCGGTGCTTGAGGGAATCTTTCGGAATCTTAACTGGCATGGGAATCCCAATTACGGAATTAAAATCAATGGTATCACACTTACACACTTACGCTTCGCAGACGATCTAGTGTTGATAGCAAAAACAGCCAAAGATCTGCAAAGTATGCTTGAGGAACTAGCCAGTGAGAGTGAGGTAATGGGGCTGCGAATGAACGCGGAAAAAACCAAAACAATGACCAACTCCAAAAAGACACCTATAGTAGTAAACCAGGAAACCATCGAGTATGTGGATGAATACATATACTTAGGACAAACAATATCCATGGATAACGAGATGGAGAAAGAGATTACTAGAAGAACAACTAACGCATGGAAACGGTACTGGTCAATGAGAGAAGTTATGAAGAACAAAGAAATTAATGTAGCTACAAAGAGGAAGTTGTTTGATACATGCATTTTACCAGTTTTAACCTACGGCAGCCAAACTTGGACTCTAACAAAGAGCAACTTAAAAAAACTACAAGTATGTCAAAGGTCCATGGAAAGAAGCATGATTGGTGTTAAATTGAAAGATAGATTCAGAAACAAGGTTATTAGATCTAAAACACGTGTGGAAGACGTAACCATCAAAGTTAAAACACTTAAATGGAGGTGGTCAGGTCATACGATCAGGGGCAAAGAGAAATGGAGTAAGAGAATTATATGGTGGTTCCTAAAAGATAGAAAAAGGAAACAAGGACCACCAAAAATGAGGTGGGAGGACGAAATCGTAAAATTCGCAGGGAGACACTGGACCAGACTGGCGAGAGATAGAGAAAATTGGAAAGGGATGGAAGAGGCCTTTGCCAAACGGCACACAGACCAAACCGATGTTGTCTGAAACGATAAATTATATGTAAAACTATGTTTAGATAAGATATGTACAATATAAACTTTAAAATGTAAAATTTGTAAAAACAAAATATGTCTGAATAAAAGGCTTATATTATTATTATTCTCTTTATTTATTATTTTTCTTACGTTAGGTTTTTTATAACATGCATATAAAAGTAAAATATAAAAACACTTACAAAACAATACAAAATACATATAAACAAATTATAAAAAACCTAACCTAGGGTGCCGCCAGCAGCGGGGCAGGGCCCAAGCTGCCGGTGGTCAGGGCCGCAGAGAGAGGAACCGGCGGACTATCCGCGCCGTGTCCAAGATCACCGCCTTCTGCATCTGACCCTTGATCCAACCACCTAGCGAGAGTCTCTCAAGGTGTTGGTCGAGACTCTTCGCTATGAGACCGTTCGCTGAAACGACTATCGGGACAATGATCGTCGAATCAACATCCCACATGGCGGTTATCTCGTGAGCCAAGTCTAGGTACTTACTGGACTTGTCCTTCTCGGCTTTCACGAGATTCTCATCATGGGGGATGGTGATGTCGACGAGCACGGCCCGGCGCTGCGATCGATCTATTATCACAATGTCAGGCTTATTGGCTACAATAGTCCTGTCAGTGATAATAGATCGATCCCAATAGAGCGTGGCACGACCATTCTCGAGAACTGGCACAGGTAAATACTTGTAGTACGGTACTTCGCAGTCCACAAGGCCGTATAGAAGAGCAAGCTGCTGGTGAATAATCCTGGCTACGAGATTATGTCTGTGCAAGTACTCGCCGTTAGCAAGATGAGAACAACCGGAAATGATATGCCTGAGTGACTCTCCGGGACGGCGGCATGCCCGACAAATGTCGACCGTACCGTCCTTCAGGATATATTTCCGATAGTTGTTCGTCATCATAACTTCATCCGCAATTGCACAGGCAAAACCCTCGGTTTCTCCGAAGAGGTCCCCGAATCGTAACCAGTTCACCGACGCGAGCAGGTCTACATCGGGTCCCATGAGGGCCTTGTAGAACCGCCCGTGTAGCACCTTACTCTCCCATACCGCCCTGCGGCCCGCAGCACTTTGTACCACAGGTTTGTGCCAGTTCTCGTTTGCCAAGGAGAGCGGCGTGAAGTGCCTGTCCACTGCCACCACATCACGATGCATCCCACACTCGTTGTTAAGGAAATAATTCCTGAGATTGCACACCTCGCGGTTGTGGAGATCTTTGGCGTTAAGGAAGCCTCGACCTCCACACTTCCGTGAGATGTACAATCTCATAACTGACGAGCGTGGGTGTAGCATACGGTGTGTGGTGAGTAGTAGACGGACCCTCCGATCCAGGGCGTCCAGCTCGGTCTGAGTCCACCTTAGTATGCCAAAGGAGTATATGAGTATGGGCATTACCCAGGCGTTGAAGGCGCGCACTTTATTGCCTCCTGACAAAAGACTGTTAAGGACTTTTGTGAGCCGACTGAAACAGCGCTCCTTCACCGACCGTCTAATACCCTCGCCCTCAATACCCAACGACTGTGACATACCAAGGTATTTATAGGTTTCTGATTCAGAGATAGATCTGAAAGACATTGTCTCAGAAAGTTGTAAATTTGTTGAATTTACAACCTCCCCCAGCTGTACATGCATAACCGCACACTTATCGACACCAAACTCCATTCTGATGGCGGTACTGAAAACTTCTGTGGTTTTTAATAGCACCATCAAGTCTTGGTTATTTGGCGCAAATAGCTTGAGGTCATCCATGTACAGAAGGTGAGAAATGACTTCACCCTCTCTCCGAAGCTGGCAACCTAACCCTGAATCCTTCAGCAGGGTGCTGAGCGGATTCAGAGCTAGGCAGAACCACAGGGGACTCAGACTGTCACCCTGAAATATTCCTCGCTCGATCCTTATAAAGTCCTGCGGGCCAGGGCGGTCATCTCCACCTCCTGGTTGACGAAGGACTGTGATCCACTGCCTCATACACGCACTTAGGAAGGATATTAAAGCTGCATCAAGTTTATACAGCTCCAATACCCTTCTCAGCCATGAGTGAGGCACCGAATCATAGGCCTTCTTATAGTCAATCCAGGCGGCCGAGAGGGCCCCCTTGTTCCGTCGAACTTGCTGGCATATGGTCATGTCTATGAGGAGGAGCTCTTTAGTACCACGGGACCCAACCCTACATCCATTTTGAGCGGAGGCCAAAATGTTGTTAGCGACAATGTGCGCGTTAATTTTTGCTCTCAAAATGGATGTAAGGAGCTTGTAAAGTGTAGGCAAGCACGTGATGGGTCTGTAGTTCTTTGCTTCCGTGGTACTACCGGACTTGTAGAGCAGGAAGGTTACACCAGTTGTTAGGGAAGGTGGGAGGGAACCGAGCTCTAGGGCTTGTTGGAACTGCGTTGCCAACCGTGCGTGCGAGCATCGAAACCATTTTAGCCAGAAGTTGTGCAATCCGTCCGGTCCAGGACTTTTCCAGTTCTGGGTCGTACGAATGGCACAACTTATGTCATCGGGGCTGATGGTGATAGCCCCCATAGGTTCGATGTTCTCGCACTCACGTTCGACAACGTCTATCCAACCGCCCTCCGTGTGTTCCACAGGCACTGACCAGATGCTACGCCAGAAATCAGTCATGGCAGTAGCATCCGGTAGCCGCACGTCGGACACACGAGAGTCGGCTTCCTCCCACCTTCGGTACACCTTCCTTTGGTCACTTTGAAAAAGACGATTCTGCTGGAATCGATCCACACGCTTTCTGTAGCGGCGAATACGGTTTGCCCATGCATAGACTTTCTGCTTTAGAAAGTCGATGCGCTCTGTGACATTGGCCATGTAGTCGCGGGGCCTGACATCCGTCCCCGCGAACGCCTGGTTCACAAAGCGCATTACTCGGGGGCGGTTGTTGCCCCCCCTAAAGCAGATCAGCTTTGCAATGAGAGTCCTAAACGAGCTGATACGTCGCTCAATCCGCGCTTGCCATGCAGGGACACCTCCGGCGGTCCTAGGTGCACGTTCAGCGTCCGGAAACTTGACTCGAGCAACACGGCACGCCGCGATGGCTCCGCAGTACATGATCGAGTGCGTATCATCTAAATCTTTACTAGTCCGTAAATGTGGCTCTAGTAAAGCGTTTAGGGCTCCCACTAGCGCTAGATTGCGTCTATTTATAGGCAGACGTGGTAATCGTGGCCTAGAGTTGGTTGTGGCGCGATACTGCGTAATCGTCTCTTCCAAAGTCCTCCTCAGTTGCTCATTGGCAGATGTACTCACGCTCTGACTCGCAAAATCCCCCTCGTCGGTACTAAAATCAACCCGCGGCGCCCCCGGTGCCAGGTCGGGTGCGGGCACCGGATCCGGCGACGTGGCGGGCAGATCTCGCACCGAGGCGGAGGCTGCGCGAGCAGAGAGAGCCTCCAGGCGAAGCCGATCAAGTGTCGCATCATCCAAACGCTTTAGCCGCTGAATGACGCGCACCTGATCCGATAATCGTTGCTCCGACACGGTGATGGTGGGTTCAAGAACCTGAAACAGTGGCAGTATTCTTGAACGATACGCGGATAGCTGTGTTCCCCCCTCTGTAGCCCCATAATAGGCGCGCATGACATTCTCATTAATGGATTGAGACCATCGCATGCGACGCACTATACCACCGGCAGCGGGAGCCGTGGGCGGGGCAGGATGTCCCGCAAGCCCCAAGCGTGCCGGCAGCGGTGGCCGCCCTCGTCGCGCAGGTGGTCGTGGCGGCGGCGGCGGCGGCGGCCCGCTCTCGTCACTGGACCCGTCTGTGTCAGGCGCCGTTGCAAACTCGTCGCCTGACGACGAGTGGACGAGGAACTGGACGAGGCGGGCGGGGGTGGTGGTCGTGCGCTTGATGTTACCGCTTTAGTTCGACTCCTTGTTATCATTTCTAATAATTTTGTAGTTTTGCCGGTGAAGTATGACAAATGTCAACACGGTTGTAATGCGACTGCGACCCATGGTCGCGGTGTCTACAATGAAAAATATCAATTGTCCGCATGGTTTAGTAATAACTCGGTTCACACATGAGTATTTATCACTATTTTAGGGCAAAAACCACATTTAAAATATATTTTATCAAAAGAAATGTAAAAGGACGTCTGTCAGTGTCAGCGGATGTTTTTTTTTATTATTATTATTATTATTAATGACGGTTTTATAATTTAGGTGACCAGGTACCTAGTATCAAGTCTCCCCTACATAGACTGGAGATGTGCTACAGCTAGAGATTAAGGAGAGTTGCATATTTTGCTTCGTTAGTTAATTTAGACGTACCTGCATCAGCTGCCTGTCTAAAATGAAATAATAAATAAACTTCAACATTACATTACGAGAAATGTATGCATACCATCATACTGTGATATTTGACAGTCTACTGATCTATTAACACATTCACTGCCAGGTACATACTAGGTGTGTTCATTTTGTATTGGAAATGGAGTGCTTAGCACTAAAAGTGTTAAGAGGGCTCTGTTAATACAGAAATACTAATTTGGTTTTACTCACTCTTATGACAAATATTGCATTCCGACTTAATGCCTAAATGCTTAATCTTGTAATGCCTGGTCCTCGCACCGTATGTTGAAAAGAGCTTCGGACAAACTTTACACTGTAGCTTCTTTCGCTCACTCATGGGCAGGTGCTGGAGTGAGTGCTCCTTCAGGTTACGGACTGACTTGCCACACTCTTCGCACACTTGCCGTTCTTGTTTCACATTCTCTAGTTTTAATGGCTTTATTTTCCTTGGACGGCCACGTTTTTTATATATTGGTGCTAAAAAATGATGAATAAGATTTTAAAGTTGTTTTTGTTCGTAATTTATTAAATATTTTATTAGGTTACTGTTGTTGTTCTTACTAACATAAGGTATAAGCTGTAGCTAACAAATTAATGGACCAATATGTTGTCTCTCAAATAAAGAAATTAAATTAAATTTTATTTAATAGTGAATGAATAATTACAAAACTCTATAATATCTTTCATTGAGAAGTTTTATTACAATGACTATGAGAAAGAAAAACTTGAATATCAAACTTTTAGGTTTAATAATATTGAATGAGATATAAAATCCATGTAAAGTTATATTTAAGCAAAATTATGTTCTGAAAAAAAAGTTCATGTTAACTTGATTTCAAATCCATACATATCTCATACAAAAAGCTACACTCCGTAAAATTTTTGGGGACAAAAAAATAAGACAACAAAAATAATTATGAGCCCTTGTACTTTACCATTTTCTTTGGTCTCATCCTTAATATTTTCATATTTTACTCTCTGTATGACACTAAGCAGCTCTTCATCTGACTCTACATCTGCTAAGGTATCTTCATCCTTAACATCTAATTCCTGTTTAATTTCCATCTGACAATTTGCAATAACCGACCCAAATTCATAAGAATCTATAGAATTCTCATGTTTGACACTGTTTTCATCCACGTATATGGATACTTTATGGTCCAGCGTTACTTCTGAGCTTATAGATTTTAAATAAATATCATTTTTCAAAGACAGTGCCTTAAAGTTATAGAATGATATGATTTTTCTATAGCAGTTATTACATAGCTTCGTTGTAACTTTTGAGTCTTGTGTAACCTGTAATTAGAACAAGATATGTAGTTAACTGTAATACATCTGTAAAAATACATTAACTATTAATTATTTACCTTGATATCTAAACAAAACATCATGATTTCGAGATAGCTTTTGTTATCTTCACATATGCCCTTTCCTAGCTCTGATATATTCCTGATAGCTGGACTTTTGAGGCAGGTTCGGCATATATTCATTATGATAGAGTCTGTGTCTTGTTTTAAAGTAAAAATTAGATAAAATATTTAAAACAATAAACTACCATATTTACGAACACGTCCGTCAACGTCACATTTTTTTGACATTTTTTTTTTAAACAAATGGCCCTCAGAATAATGACTAAAGCAAAGAAGCCGGGCAAAAATAGAAGCTTGGTAAAAGAAGTATTCACAACACGTTATTACTTTTTGTCTATGAGTGAGTGAGACAACAATCCGCAAGTTCTTTCGTTTTTTTCAGTATTGTCATAAGATAAACTGAGGGAAATGTCAAATGGTCCTATGTGGTTCTATAATATAATCCAGCCAAATAAAATATATGTTCGTTATTTCACAGGTAGGTGACAACCGTAACAACTTGACATAGTCGTATTATTTTAGTTGAAATATTTCGGGATGTTTCAGCGGTCATCTTGGTTTATTTTAATTATATTGTTGCTATTCCTGAAAGATTGTTGGAAAACGTGCTGAGTTTTTATTTGTAATGGTTTGAAGTTCCCTTTGTGATAATGTCTTGTGTGATCGAGGGCTGTAAATCGCATACAGGAAGAAAAGAAAATACGCACGAACCGATAACCTTTAATCGGTGAGTTTTGTTCAATTTTGAAGAAATTAATTTATAGGACCTGACCCTAAACATAGAAATCGATATGTTGTTTATGTAATTATTACTTGCATTCAAGTCTATATAGATTTTTGCATATATTTTCGAACTTTTCTGCTAAGTATGAAAGGTTATGTTTTTGGCATAGTGATGTATCGACCTCAGATCAATAACCTATCGACATTTACAGCTTTCTTAGTTTGGCCCAGGACTGTCTCATTTTAATTGATGAGTACAGTCAAGGGAATAAATATATATACATTCCCAAAGTCTCAAAAATATGTGTACGCTCAGACAATAAAATCGTGTTCACATATTTTTAAGCCATTTGTCTGGATCGATATTTTTGCCTTCGACTGTACCTATAGTTTTCTTTGTTCTTACTTACTGACAGATTGTGTTTGCCAGACTATAGTTTAATACTAAAAACCGGTCAAGTGCGGGTCGGACGCGCGCACCAAGGGGACCGTACTTTTTAGTATTTGTTGTTATAGCGGCAACAGAAATACATCATCTGTGAAAATTTCAACTGTCTACTCACGGTTCAACTATCACGGTTCATGAGATACAGCCTGGTGACAGACAGACGGACAGCGAAGTATTAGTAATAGGGTCCCGTTTTTACCCTTTGGGTACGGAACCCTAATAAAAAAGACATTAATGATCATTGATGAATGTTCCTTTTATTAATATTGTTGGTCACAAAACTCAACTTTTTATTTCAGATTTCCAAAGGACGAGGAATAGGGGATATTACTGCAATGTTTTGCCACCAGAGTGCAGCACTAGCTTTTTTAGTGCACTGTAGAGTAACTTATTCATACTGTACCTTTAACAGGTTTTTGACAAGTTTTCAGGGGACCTACCGGAAAACTCGAATCCGAAATTTCGTTATCTAGCTGCCTCTTTATCGCTCGAATACGCAAGAGTGACAGAGATGTTAGATAACGAAAGTTCGATTTTCTTGTTTCGCGATAGACCCTCAGATTGTGATAGTGGCGCCACCTACGCCGAGTTTCGCGTAATATTCCCTATTATTAAATAAAAAAAATATATTACACGAACGTTTTTTTTTTTCATTTCCTATTTGGTACAGTCAGCTGCAGAGAAAAGGTACCCCACGTCCATACTAATTTACAGAACTTTGTATGCAGGGGGGTGCCTTTTCTCTGCAGCTGACTGTACATGACTAGAAACTATACTTAGTCTTTTAGCATTAGAAAAAACGGTAAACCATTTCCACGTGTCTTTTTATTGACAAGTTTTTTTATAAATATAGCAATATTTTACTTATGAAAGCAAAAGTATGTAAATGATCGTATATTATATTTGTTGTGACTTATTTTCAAAGTGTTTTTCGATAAAACGACACGTTAAGATCGCTCGCCTTCTTTCTAATGATAAAAAAACGAGAGGTATAGTTAGACGGTTCTGAGTGGTAGACTGCAAATGAGATAAAAGCTATATTAGGTACATGCATTAATCATCATATCAGGCGGCTCTTTGATTCCAAGGATCGCATAATTTTTATAATTTTTAATGATTTTTAGAATATGAAAATTATAAAAAGTATAAAAGTTATGCAATCCTTGTATTCCACGCATTTCATTTCATTTCATTTCAACGAGCCGCCTGCTACAGATTTCTTGAAATTGCCGCGTTTTTTCAGGTTCAACTTTCATTAGCCAGACTATTATCAATTTGCCAATTTCGTGATTATTCTTTTACATGGCACATAAACTTATGCATAATTTATCGATATAAAAAGTCGACATAGTTACATCCCTAGCAAATTATCAAACTTATGACACCGGACGTAAATGAGAAATAACAAGCATATATGCATCTCTTTTCGGCACATTATCTAACTCGTAAGGAAGTAAAGTACGGGTATACATATTTGCGAAGCATTTTTGCCCGACTTCTATGCTTTAGTCATTATTCTGAGGGATGCGTATTGTTTTGACAGGACTGAAACGTTTTTGCGGTTTGGTCTGCACTCAAGTGTATACGCACGTACCTTGCTCATACGCACGAACACTTTTTCCACCCAAGTAACGCATTAAAACTAGGGGTAGGAAACTAGAGCGTTCGAGCTTTTTCGGCTCCGTTGTACTAATCCACAGTGCAAGTACTTCGAAACTAAATCCCAATCGAAGCAAAAATCCCGCATTGATATGATACCAAGGTACACGTACGTACACTACACGTGCACTACACCTACATTCTGCTTTAGCACTGCCGTAGTTATATAACACAATAACTAAAACCCACGCAAGAGCCTCAACATCAACTCAACATGCACAGGTTAAATGCGCCATGTGCAAGAATCTCAGAATGTACCATGTCCCGTAACGAAACGCAATACGGCAATATTGTGTTGAAGTCAACAAACACGGCCGGTCAGGCTGTCAAGTGTCAAAATCAATTTCGATTGGATTATTTATTGCCCAACCCGTGATCTAAATTAATTAATTATTTAAAAAATATAGCTGTATTTTACTTTAATTTGTGACACAACATTCAATAACTATGGGTATGTGTCGAACGTGCCTCGAAACTCCAGCGGATAAGGATATCTCAGAGTTAGAAATGGGCATAAATGAGGACACCAAAAGGAGCTTTGAAATCATGATGTTTTGTTTAGACATAAAGGTGAACATTTATGTTTGAAGCATTCCAAAAGTCGTATAACAAATACTAAAGGTGTCCCTCTAATTACAGGTTACACGCGAATCTAAAATTACAACAAATCTATGTGATGCATGCTACGTAAGGAT
This sequence comes from Cydia strobilella, assembly GCF_947568885.1. Classification (NCBI taxonomy): domain Eukaryota; kingdom Metazoa; phylum Arthropoda; class Insecta; order Lepidoptera; family Tortricidae; genus Cydia; species Cydia strobilella. The sequence goes on along the minus strand of NC_086049.1, from coordinate 1,408,042 downwards.
CATATCATTTTACAAGTTCAAGAACCTATCTTTAAAAAATGATGCTTATTTGAAATCATTAGACCCACTTTTATCCAAAGTGGACAAAAAGCCGTCTGTATACGTAGACGCAAACGGAATTAAACACGAGAATTTCTTAGATAATGATGAATATGGCCAATGTGTGGTTGAAGATGTACCTCAAATTAAAATAGAAATTGAAGTAAAAAAAGAGAATACATTCGGAGATGTACAAAGAGATGTTAAGGATGAAGATACAACAGAAGATGCTGAGTCGGACAAAGAGCCATTGAGTGTGGTACAAAAAGTGAAACATGAAAATATTAAAAAAGGGACAAAAGAAAATCGTAAGACAATAAATTATTTCTTTATTATTTAGAATAGATAGATACATTAGACAATAAATTGTACATCATATATATTTTTGTAGATATAATATGTTTTTGAGTTTACTTATTCACTATTAATGTACTATATTGTAGCACCAGCCCGAAAAAAACGTGGCCGACCCAAAAAAAGTGAATCTGCAGAACATTTAAAACAAGGCTACCAAGTATGCGAGGAGTGTGGCAAGTCTGTCCGTAACTTAAAGCAGCACACTGCCCGGCATGTACCTACTGGTGAAAGGAAGACAGTGCAGTGCGATACATGTCCTAAGGTCTTTTGCACAAAAGGAGCTCTACGAGAGCACTACAAATTTACACACTTAGGAATGAAATTTAAATGTGATGTGTGTAATAAAGGTAGGTGGCACAAATATTTATTTAAACAAAAATATTTTTGTTTCTTGAAAGTAGAAACACTACAAATTATACATATTTTGTTTGCTATTACCCTAACTTTAAAAAGTTAGACATTGTAATAATAATGACTGTTTTCCAGAGGTAACAAACCTTACAACGCACAAGTTGCTAGCCCACGACCGGGACGCGCTTCCGTTCGCTTGCGTGTCGTGCGGCCGCCGCTTCGTTACGCAGTCCGCGCTGGCGACGCACATGATAACACACACAAAGGGCTCAGACACCTTAGTCCACGAGTGTGATATCTGTCATATAAAGTTCAACCGTAAAGGAGTCCTTTCGAGGCACATGTAAGTTTTCATTTTTAGACTATTCTTGTGAATTTAGTTGTTGTCATGTTTGTGTACAAATTGGACAGATCACTTTTATTTTTGTTTCAATTTCTAGGCGGCGCGTCCATGAAAAAGAAAGAAAATATCAATGTGAATTTTGTTCAAAAGGTTTCTTTACGAAATATTCACTTGAACTGCATATAAGGTAAGCAAATCCATAATAATTTACAACATGCAATAGAAACACGCATTTTTTTTCCTGAAACTTACTTTTCATTATACTCTACGCCACCATTAGATTCCAATAATCTAACCTCACTCGGATCCTTTTTCTTTCGTAATAATGGAAAATATGTAAAGAAGTAAACTCAAATTTCCCTTTTGCATACTCTAGCATTTAAAATAAATATAGATGTATCCTTCTAGCTTTGTTTAGTTTCTTAAAACATACGGAAAAGAGAAAAAGTGAGGTTAGGTTAGGTTAGATTATTGGGATCTAATGGTGGCGTCGAGTTTAGTGAGCTGGCATATGATCACTGAGGGCCAGAGATACAACAGTTAAGACATTTTATACCTTCTTAATTCAATGGTTTCAACAGGTCCCATAAGAAAGAGCGTCCATACAAATGTGAGGAGTGCGGGAAGACATTTTCTCACAGCACTTCTCATAAGAACCATCAGCTCATCCATACTGGCGTCAAGAACTATCATTGTGAGGTGTGCAACATGGCCTTTATGAGGGTTGAGTAAGTTCGCCATTTTCAACTTAATGCTTCTAAAATCTTTGCGAATTTTCTACTGTACTATTTAAAAACTTTGGCACATAATCCTCATTTTACAAAATTAAATATAAGGGGTTAACTAAGGAGAGTTTGAGAAACTTCAGAAATGGTACCAAAAACAATGTGTATTGAAAATTTGATAAAACAATACTACCTACATATTACATATTAGCTCTTGGAAATCATTCAACCGGTTCATATTGAGGACTTTTTTGTTGCAAATTTAATCTAGTTTGTTTAGGTCCTTGAAGGAATGTGTGCAACATGTCACACTATATTTTGTTGCAGATATCTTCGTAAACACATGATAAGTCACACGAAGGAGAAGAATCACCCTTGCCGGTATTGCGGCAAGCGCTTCGGTCGCACGGACCACCGCCGGAAACACGAGATCACAGCTCACCAAAAACATCTGTCAGCCGACTGAGCACTTTATCTCTATGCGACTTAAAACTTGGTAACAGAGGTACATGGATTTGTCGCTAAAAGAAATCGATCTGGCGTATAATAGGTTTATGTTTTGGCAATTAGTTCGCCGCTAAAAACGTGAACATTACGTTATGAATACAATCGTGGTTCAATCATGCCTTTTATTTACAGCCTACCCAAAAATTGATATTTAACACTATCCTAATTTAGTGACTAACAAGAGGGACGCCGCTATACGTGAGACGCGGATATGAGATACATCCTATCGTTTCTCACGTATAGCGGCGTCCCTCTTGTTATTCACTAAATTAGGATAGTGAATAAGCTCTTAAGCTACATGCACCAGTTACTAAAACTGACATGGATCACATGGATGACTTGCGCATGCACTTGGTGTTTACTTGCTCCACTCCAGTAACGCAGATCATGAGTTATTTACGGGAATTGTCCGCGTTTGTACTTGGTTGGTACATGCACCTGCGCACTGCTTTTACATGAACATGAATCTAGTATAACTGGATCGGGCATGAGGGGTGGGGGGAAATGACCGAACGCGATAGTCTTATGTATCTTTCAGTAGGAGTAGCAGAGAAAGCACTGTTATTGTTTGCCCTTGTCACAGTCTCACATTTTGTTTAATTCCCCTCCGTAAATTTGTATGGTTTTTGGTGGGCTACATTATGGGCGCACGCGTATAGCTGATCTGATCTAATGGCTTTTCAGGCCATAGTACAATAAGCAGTGAGCGTCAAAATGGCGGGTGGACTTCTGCGATTTCAACAAAATATTTATAAACATATTGTACCTTCAGTGTACCTTTAATAATAACCAGTGTACTTCTCTATAAAACGAGATAATTAACAAAAAAGGTCCACCCGCCATCCTGACGTCAGGTTGGCGGGTGGACCTATGAAATCTTGCATTATTTCACGCGAAATGTATGTATTTATAGTGTACCTTCAGTGTACCTCCGTAGTTTTTATTAGATATCGGTATATCTATCCCTAAAACGAGCTACGCTCAAAACAAGGTCCACCCGCCATCCTGACGTCAGATTGGCGGGTGGACCTTGTTTTATACCAAGCTCGTTTTAGGAATAGATATACTGATTTCTAATGAAAGTTTACACAGGTACACTGAAGGTACAATATAACTGCATACTTTTAGTGTGGTATAATGCAAGATTTCATAAGTCCACCCGCCATCCTGACGTCAGAATGGCGGGTAGACCTTTTTTGTTAAATATCTCGTTTTATAGAGAGGTACACTGTTTTTTTATTAAAGGTACAATATGTTTATAAATATTTCGTTGAAATCGCAGAGGTCCACCCGCCATCCTGACGCTCACAAAAAGCATGCGCATATTTGTTTAAGTAGCCCGGACATGCTCTAGCTACAAGCAGTATCGAAACGCAATCAAATTACAAATAGCTGTCAAATCATTTATATATATTATTGTTGTGATTGAAATTCCGAATTCCCGAAGTGTAAATGCAGTATTTACAGGATTTCTCCTTGTTTCTTTGTTAAATACGTGAAATTTTATATCACAATGGATGTGTGCAGAACCTGTCTAAAAACTCCGACCAATAAGGCTATTTCTGATTTGGAAAAGGATATTAATGAGGATAACAGAAACTACTTCGAAATAATGATGTTTTGCTTAGATATCGAGGTAAATAGGAGCATGTGTGCATTTATTAAACATATATTACATTTATTCACACAAACACACACATTTCACTCCCTCCTCACAACAAGCTTACACACATACAAGTTCACACTTCACACTCCTCTTTTTCTTTTATTTATCCTTATGTTTAATATTTTATTTATTTATTTATTTTATTGATAAGAATGTTTACATGACATTACAGTTGAACCAATGCGTCACGAAACTTAAAACTAACAGCAATAATATATGTAATACTATTGGTTTAATATAACTCGTAATGACCTTGAACCCCGCGATACAGGCCATGCCTAGTGCGGGGTTCACTGCAATGTGCCTGTGAAATTGTATTAATAATTGATAAATAAAGTTTTTTTATATTACATGTCTCATTTAATTTTTAGGTAACTGATGATTCAAAAATAACAAAGAATTTATGTAATGTCTGCTACAGAAGAATCATATCGTTTTACAAATTTAAGACTTTATCTTTAAAAAACGATGCCTATTTAAAATCTTTGGATCCAGTTACTTCGCTAGAGGATCAAAAACGGTTTGGGGATGAAAATGGGATCAAACATGAAGATCCCTTGGAAATTAATTATTTTGGCAGTTGTATAGTTGAAGAATGCAGAGCAGAAATAGAAGTAGAGATAGATGTAAAAAGAGAAGTTACATTAGATAATAATGATGTTAAGAGGGAAGAATCATTAGAAGTATTTCCAATAGATGCTAGGGATGAAGACATATTGGAAGATGTGGAGTCAGATAAAGAGTCACTAAAGAGTAGAGTAAAAGGTAAGGAGAAGCTTTATTGATCAGTAATTCAATAAATTATTATATGTATGGTATCTGTTATAGTTATACTATAGGTGGCTATGTATGTTATAGCAAAGAGGATATAATAAGATAGAGCGGTACTGTCATATAAAATTTTGTAACCACTGTGAATTCACTGCCATCTATCGACATACTTTAAAACTAAAAATGAAGATTTATAAAAATACGTTAAAATGTATTTAAATATGGATAAATGATTTTTTTATTTGCATTAATTATTTTTATATGATTTCGACCCATGTTCTGTCACTGATATGCATTAAAATTATAAATAACAAACGAAACCGTCAACACCCTCTATACGTGAGTAGGCCAAAGCTAGTGGCGCCATCTGATCGAAAATCAAATTTTCGTGATTTTCGCGGCACGTTTTTTCCTTAGACTGTATCCATCTATTATGGAGTTATATCTATCTTTGGTTATAGGTATCTGTTAAAGATTTATCGTGCTAACCTTTTTATTTATTTTTTCATAAAAAAACTTGGTTGTCCACCTAAGAACCAAAACCAGAATATAAAATGTGCGAGGAGGGTATACGTCTCAGTAACATCATGGAGCACACTGTCCATCGCCGACCCAAGGACCAGCAGATGCTGCCGTGTAAGGTCCTAGACTGCCCCAAGCTCTTCTACACAGAGAGGGGTCAGAAATACCACTACGAAACTAAACATCTTGGCATGAAGTACAAATGCGATATTTGCAATAAAGGTAAGTTGTGTTGCGAATACTATGTAAGCTTAACAGACTTTGTAGAAATAATTTAGGTAACGTTAGGGTGAAATGCTTTTTTGTAATAATAAAAAATCCACAAAGTTGTCAACTTTATCAACTTTAAGGCCGTAAAACATCATCGCAACGCACCAAGGTCATTGTGCGACGCACCCGTAAGTAAGAGCGAGAACGAGATAGCGCTTCCTCGCTCTTACTCAACAATGACCTTGGTGTGGTGCGATGGTGTGTTACGGCCTTTAAGAATCAACTTTATAATATAACCATCAGTTTTGTGTCCCTTACATTACTCAAAATGTATCTGCAGTTACCAAGAAATTAGGATTCAAATAGTTATACATAGTTACTGTTTATTAAGTTTAAGAGTTGGGGCCTTGAATGTTTTAATATACATCATAAATTGAAACATAGAAAATCAAAGGTGAAACTTTACAATGAAGTTCAAAAGTTGTGGATAGATTTGTGTCGGTCAAAAAGTTGTATCGCCCATGTATCTAATACTAGTATTACTTTTTGAATATGGTGGAAAATATAAAAAAAAATATTATTCTCTGTTACTTACAATTCTGATTATTCGTACAAAATACATATAAGCCTTAACCCTGTTTAATTTGCATTTTTCGAGCCAAGGTTTTAGGCTAAAACTAGTATTATGTATGTGATGAATTCAAAATTTACTTGTTCCAGAGGTGGCCAACCTATCAGCCCATAAGCAACAAGCTCACAACCCGGGCATGCTCCCGCACGCTTGCCCGACGTGCGGCCGCCGGTTCATCTCCGTGTCGGCGCTCAACTCACACGTCCTCGAACACACGCTTGTTAACGCGTTTGAGTGTGACATCTGCGAGAAGAAGTTCCGCGCGAAGATTTTTCTTAAAAGACATATGTGAGTTCTTTTAGGTTGTGCCTATTTTCTTATGTCGGATAATTTTGGAATTCCGTAAATAATACTTAGTAGCCATGTGTGTCTGATATTGAGACTTTCGAATAGTTAAACAGCACTATTTAAGGAAGGAGAACATTGTGAGGAAACCAGCTAATCCTAAAGACTAGTTTTCCTTTATATGTATGGTTTAAATTTAATAATTATCAGGAAGGCGGAAAATCGTGCAGAATGGAGAGCCTTGGTGCACAAAATAACGACCTCATGTGGTCGCGACCGCGACCCTCGGCCATGAGGAACCGAGGAAGAAGAAGAAATTTAATAATGGACATTGTTAATTTCTGATCTGAACGACCACTTTGAAATAACCCGTCTGATCTGAACGACCACTTTGAAATAACCCTTATCAAGATATCCTAACTTACAAGGTGTTTTCGAGGATCTGTATTTGTTGAGTATGTTTGTTCCAGACGGGATATCCACAATAAAGAGAGAAAATACCGATGTGAATATTGTTCGAAGGGATTCTTCAGAAAAACGGCATGTCAAGATCATGTAAGGTAAGAAACATACCTACATGTTTTTTCTATGAGGCCAACAATATAACCTTTTTAGGTTTTGGTTGGAGTCTGTCCTCGCAAATATAAACCAGTCTCCGCATGATTATTTTTATGACATTTTCCTTCGTCTAAACCGTATAAAATTCTATATAACTAGTAGTTCGCCCCAAACTGAGAACTCGCGCTTCGCCAAAAAGATATTGAATTCGTTGCATTGCACCTACTTAGTCAGCAATGGATCGAAAACAGCGTGGCAATTTATTGCAAGGTCTCCTCCCCCTGACAAATAATTTTTTGGTCTTCTAGGCTCTTGTACCTTCATAACCCCTTGATTGAGCCCGCTCATAATTTATTGAACAAAATGTAATGCCATTAGCCTCTTAAATTGTTCTCTCGTCTGGCAGGAAACACACGAATGAGCGCCCTTTCAAGTGCGAAGAATGCGGCAAGGCCTTCGTCCGGAGCACCACGCTCAACAACCACCGACGTATACACGTGGACGAGAAGAAGTTCCAGTGCGACCAGTGCGACAAGAGCTTCAGGAATGCAGGGTAAGATGGTCGCCGTTTTGAATTTCATAGTTAGATACTAGATCGTAACCAGGGGCCGATGCCCCGATGATGCGATGATGTGCTAGAAATCAACCAGAGGTATTTATTTAGGCCGCGGATTAATCGTTTTCGCCGCCACGTCAAGAAAGTAATAAAGTGTCATCAACGCCATTTCAAATATTGCACGTAAACAACACGTATAGCATATCAAGTCGTGGCGTGTGGGTCACGAAATGTACTGACTTTATATCAAGTCAATGGCGGCGAAAAGGTTAACCGCACGCGACCGGCGGCGCGGCGAGCGGCAAATCAAAGCCGTTCGTACATTAATTGCGCTCAAACAAATGTATGAACGCCGTCGATTTGCCGCTCGCCGCGTGCGTTCAGTCCGCAGCCTTACAGGCTACGGCATACCACAATATTCACATATTCCACATAGCGATTATCCCAAAATATTTAATAAATGGGATAATTTATCTCCTGTCTGTTGAGCAGAATTTCATTGTTTCAAGACTTTCAAGGAAGGAAAGAAAATTACATTCGCGTTTTTATCTTTTCTTGAAAATGCATCTATTTTGTATGTATATAATATAAGCTGGTATGTTCTAGGGGCCTTAAAGCGCACATGGTGACCCACACGAAGGAGAAACCCTACCCGTGCGGGCACTGCAGTATGTCCTTCAAGCGGTCCGACCACCGCAATCGACACGAGTTCACCGCGCACCAGATAAAACGAAACGCGACAAAAGATTGAACATCTTATCTCCAAGGATAAAGGTTGAAGCTCAAGGCACAAGAAAATACGTGCAGCCGACTGACCCTATTACAACGTGTTAAGGCTCAGATAAAGATAGTTTATTATTCAAGTAGGCATATTACAATGCGCTTATGAACGTCAAATAACGCTACGCCGGCTCTAACCCTACACCTCTGCCCTGAGAAGATTTAAAGCTCAAATTCGCAGCGGTTGTTATACAAGTTGTAAGCAGAATTGAAATAATTGTATTTGTTTATTAGTAACATATTAAGTTAGGTAGAATAGAAATGTACGTACATGTACAATTTTAATTATATTTCTATGCCCAAATATTTTACTTTTTTTAATATTTTTACCACCCAGAAAGGATTAGTGAAATGACAAAACTTATTATATAATCTTATAAACACAGTTTGCTCGGCAAAGTGATCACTGTGATCAGAGACTATTTGCGTCCTGATAGACTAACCGACTTGATTGTGACTCGATACTTGAAGACAGACTTTAAGCAAATGGCTAATCGCTTGAATGCCGTGTCCTCACTCCTCAGATCTACGCTTTTAAGGGTGGAGCGACACTAGTGTACACACTGTCCTACTGAAAATTGGAATTTAGGCCCCATTCGCACGAGAGCTTAAAAAGCGTTGCGTGTTTAACGCACCCATAAGTAAGAGCTAGAAAGAGATATCGCTTTCTCGCTAATGCGAAGGCGAATGGGGCCTAACTTATGCAAGTAGCTGGAGCAAGTAACGGTGTGGGATTTGTTGAAAATGGCCTGAATGGTTTCGAGAAAAGGATGGTACGGCCGTGCCTCTTTGTTTTTACGGATTTATAAGCAGTATCGAAACGCAATAAAACTTAGCGGAGACAGAAGCTGTCAATGTCAAATCAATATTTATTAAATTTATTTATTAGTGCTATCTGTGGTGCTATCCTTGTAGCCTATTTTAAAATTATTTCTGGGATTATGCGTTTTTTCTTACTTCAATACTTGGGATTAAAATTTTCATAATGGATTTGTGCAGAACCTGTCTTAAAACTCCGGCCAATAAGGCTATGTTAGAGTTGGAAAGGGGTATAAATGTTGACAACAAAAACTATATCGAAATCATGATGTTTTGTTTAGATATTGAGGTAAATATAATAATAATAATAATTCATTTATTGCAAGTAAGTTACACTCATAATGTGGTTAGTAAAACTTAATTCTAAATTATGTATTAGTATTTATTAAACCTAGGGATACATCTATATCTATAAACTATTTTTGTTGTCAGCTGAGTAGGTACGGCACATGTAGCCGACTGCAACACTGCTGATATAAGCGTGTGGGAGTTTATTATAAACGTATAACCTGTTGCGGCAAGCAAGAAAGCATACTCAATTTCATGGTAGATGGCGCTGCGCTGCACACATCGCGCGCTACGGGTTTCCTGCGACCTATATAAGCGCGGCCATTGTCAAGCTTTTTACTTTTGCAATATCCTTCAAAGAAATAACATGTCATGTATACGCGTCTAATTTATTAATAATATAATTGTGTTGCAAATCGGCGTTTCAATTCTTATTTCACGTTATGAGGAACTAGAGTCTACAAAGTGGTCCTTCGAACCGGATATATAGTGAATTAGTGGTGAAAAACGAACAATCGCAGTGAAATAAGAATAATTTTGAGAGATTATAGACGTCACGCATCGAACATTCTAGAACAAAATAAATGAAGAAGGAACAAGAGTGAAAAAACAAAATACGAACAATGATGAAAAAAATACTAAAAATACGAGAAATAAACGATGAATGAATAATATTTACGAGGTTTCAGTGCATAAATACAACAAATAACCATATCGAGTACCGCGAGAACAATAATTGAGTGATTTTCGTAAAAATAGTCGGCGCTTCGGTGTAAACAATGGACATAAAACTGTGAAAATACATCGAGATTCGTAATAATTTTGAAGAAAACGTGTAAAAACGAGCAAAGCTACGAACATTTAGTGTTTTTCAAGCCAAAAGAGTGAAGATTCAAGATATTTCGTAAGATTTTACTACATAACCTACAAAATGGATACTTACGTGTCGGAACAAGAAATTACTTACGAATTAATAAGAAAGATCGGGATAAACTTAAAGAAGCAAGGAAAATCACGTATTACGAAAGGCTATGTACAAGCTAGAATTGATACATTGAACGAGTATTGGCAGAAATTTCAAACAAACCATTTCCAAATCTTGAAATATGCAACTACGGCTCAGAAAAAGGAGCATAATTACTTCACAACCGACTTGTACTCCAATGGAGAAGAAGAGTATTTTGTGATTAAAGGAGAGTTATCGGATACTATCGAGCTATTCAACAAATCCGAAACTTTGAGTGAGCAACCGCAATCGCAACCGCAATACAAGTCAACGTCGGAAGTAAACAAGCATTCTACGCAAGAGGTGAAGCTTCCAAAAGTGATCCTGCCCCAATTCTCTGGAGATTATCAAGAATGGACGTCATTTAGAGACCTGTACACGTCGCTCGTGTCGCGGAGATCGCGAAGTCTGTTATTGTGGTATGTATCCTATCTGTCACTCTTAGCGTACTTTTCACTGGTAACACTGGCGATCGAGGTCGGCCAGTGTTATAGGTGACGGTGGGAGCAAGATGGCGGGAACGAGTGGAGACAAGTTGAGAAAGGTCGTCTGAATGCTGGTACGTAACACGTGGTGTCGTGAGTGCATTCAGGTACAGGAGACTCTTGGTAAGCGAAACATATCTATATTTTGTGAAATATAGATATTGCAGTGACCTTGAATTAACGAGAGAGACTTGAGATATGCTTGAGATAGAGCTGAGTTAAAGAATTGTTATTCTTTGTGTGTCGCTCGAGTTTGAATGTAACAAGTGAGGTGGCTGGAGGTTATCGGTTTGAGTTACTGGAGGTTTTTTTATGGAGGCTGATGGATGAGCTGTAGGGGTTGTTGTGGAGGCTCGTCGGGGACCACATGGTTCCCACCTCAGTACTCATCGCATGAGGTTGAGAAGAGTAATACCTATGAGATGCGGGATGCACGATGAGTTCTCTTGTCGAGATTCAGTTGTGCCGTGCATCCACTGATACAAGCCACGGGACTTGGGGCCCTTCTAATCTCCCTGAGAGTGTTGAGGTTACATTCATAACAAGAGAATAAGAGATATGAGATTGAGAGTAGATGGAATTGTGCGCCCATCGAGTGTTGATTCCTGGTCAGTGCAATAGCTATTTTATACTGTGCTTTGTATTCGTAGAGATCCATGTAGCGAGGTTATCATTACATCCCCCTTGGAGTAAAACTCCGCTACATGTTTTGGTGGAGATGCTTAAAAAATCTATCGGCTGCGGTTCACGTGTTTGGACTTTAGAATGAGAATAAGAGTTGTCGTACTTAATGTTGAATTATTTATTTATTCAACTCGACTTTTTTTCGGTTTGGGTATGCCCATGGTGGTGCGTACACATGGGATAGTTTTGACCCATTGTGGTGCGTACACATGGACAGTAATATTTCCCAGCCGCGAAGAGAATATGTATGTCTCGAGCTCAGTGCCGACTGATTGTAGAATTTTATTACACGGTGGACCGGCCGACAGACGATTCCTTGTTTTTTTTTCCCTTCTTCTCGATAGATCAGCATTTTTTGCGCTGATTTTGTTATTTGTTGTAATACCGTGTTTAAAAGTAATTATAGTTGGTCAAACCAAATTGGCAGTAAATAAGAACAAAAAGCTATACTCATCCTTTTCTTTTGGGTGCTAGTATTAGTGTGAGACAAAGATAGTATGATTCTCTCTGTCTATAATTGAAATGAGACAGTCCTTTGACAAACTATAATTACGCTTTTTACTCTGGCTACACTGAACTTAGTCTCTGATCACGTTCAGAAACACGCCACTGTTTACGTTCGATCAAAATTATTTGCAAATTTATTTATTAAATTTGTACTTGCGCACGTTTCCTCGTTAGCTTTATTACACCAACTTTATTTTTATTGTGTAAAAGACAAAAAGAAGTATTGAAACATTTACTTGTTGTATTATTTTCCCTACGGTCATTATTTACGTTACGGAATATTTATTGTGTTTGGTATGACAGATCGATCGGTCGCGTCGTATAGAGGCGATTTAAGTGAAGTCTAGAAACTCTAGAAGTTTCAAGTTAGTCTATGGTTTTACTTTTGCAAACTTACCCGTTTTTTCTTTCGCCGGTTGTGAGAAAACTTTTGTGTTAGAAATATACAATCGAATAGAAGTGCAATTACTTAATTAAAAAGTGCAAAAGTGTTGAAGTGGACTGCTAAATAAGCCGTTGTAAGTAATAGTTTTAAGGCGACTCCATTATGAAGTAATTTGGTAGTTACAATTTCATGTAAAACTGACAAACTTTTATGGTACTTAAACTCTACTTCAAGTGAACGCATTTCATTGCAGATTAGCATCAAGCAAAATGCAAGATTCACATAAGATTTAGAAGCATATGAAGTATATCGGTAGCTTGCATTGCGTACAAAATGGACTTTCTGCTTTCCACGTTACAATTGCGCCTAGAAAGGCTAACAGAAGCATTAAAGGGAGCCACAGAGGCCCTTAACAGTATTGAGACTGGCGTAGCAAGGGACAGGATAATTGCTGTGAAAATTAATGTTAATAGTAGATTGTTATCGCTCACAACAGATTTAAATAGATATTTGTCTGGCGCGACGGACATCAAAGAAGATTTCTGCAATGAATGTCGAGATATGCAAGTAAAAGCGGAGGACACGCTTACCGAATTAGAAATTGCGATAAAACTATACTGCCATGAGGGAGAAAACAATCATAGAACGCGTCTACCTAAATTAGAGTTAGGGAAATATAATGGTGACATTCTAAAATGGAAAAGTTTTTGGGATAAATTCGCGGCTAATGTTGATAGTAAGGACATTGCCAACGTTGAGAAGCTTTCATACTTGCTAGCGTCATTGGAGGGACCAGCCCTTCAAGCAGTTGAGGGTCTGGAAACTACTAACATCAACTATCCGATTGCGGTAGACATTCTCAATAGCCGCTTTGGTAAACCTACAAAGGTCATCGATGCTCACAATGATGCTTTGCAAAATCTGGCTGTAGCGAAGGATTCACCTGAAGATTGTAGGCGCACTCTGAACATTATAGAGAAGCACCTGAGGGTATTAGAAGCTCTAGGGGAGAAAGTTGATGCTAGTTACCTTAGAGTTATTGTACTTAATAAATTTCCATCAAGAGTGGTATACCAAGTGTGGCTTATGTCAACCGATGATTCCTTTGATGCAGTCCGAAAGGCTTTGGATGCCGTAATAACAGCCATGGAGAGTTCAGTTGTTACAAACATGAAGAGTTCTGTGATTCCGGTAAAATCCAATGACACAACGGAGATGAGTACACCTACTTCAACAGCAACACTGCAAATTGGAGCTGTAAGGAAAAGGAAATGGCAACAAAAGAGAGAGGCAATTTCAGCTCAACCTAATAGGAAACGCCCTAAGAGAATGTGCATATTTTGCAATGAAGAACATTACAGCGAGGATTGTACCAAATTTAACACATATAAGGAGAGGATTGGCAAGCTGAAAGATAGGTGTTATGTGTGCTTCCAAATAGGACACCGTGCCTCTAAGTGCACAAGAAGGAGGAAATGTGTACATTGCTCTAGAATGCATAATAGAGCACTTTGCCGACAGAAGGTGCAGAAGGGTAAGGATGGTGATATGGTTCTTTCAAACATAACTTCAGTCAATGTACAGTTAAATAAGCCATCTAATTTCTTACAGACGGCAGTAACCCAAGTAAGGACAGCGGAGGGGAGAAGTCTGAGCGTTAGACTTTTACTTGATTCTGGAAGTCAACGAACTTATATTACAAACAGAATAGCAAAATTATTACGAATTAAACCTGATGGAGAAGATTGTTTGATGATTTATACATTTGGATCAGAAAAGCCTAGAGAAATGTTTTGCCCATATGCAACAATAACTGTAGTGAGTAAACGTAATGTTGAAAGACTGATTAGAGTGAATATAGTTCCATACATCACCGCAGAGGTACCCATGGCTAAGGTAGAGTCACCAATGATAGACATCTTGGCGGACGATGCTTCTACTGGCGCAGGCATCGATTTGTTGATTGGAAATGATTTATACTTCTCATTTATCAGGAAGAGTGTTGATTTGGGAAATGATACTTTCCTAGTTGATTCTGATTTTGGTTGGTTCCTCGCAGGAAGTGCTACTGACAACAAGGAAGGGGACACTCTATCAGTGGCCACATATTGCCAGTGCCATGAAATTAATCAAGACTATTTTACAGAACCAGATCTTCCTCTGCGTACCATAGATGTCAAATTTTTATGGTCACTTGAGAGCATCGGGATATGTGATTCTCCAAAAACTACATGTGAGGAAGAAGCCGTTCAGCACTTTAACGAGACTGTCAAATACAGTGAAGGAAGGTACCAGGTCAAGTGGCCGTGGATAGAGTATCCTCCAAAATTGCCTACTAATTTTGGACTTGCCTTTGGAAGATTAAAGGGTGTATTACGAAGATCAAATAAAGAAGTCATGACGGAGTATGAGAAAATTTTAAAGGAACAGCTTGAAGCTAACATAATAGAAGTCGTGGATCCTACCATTCCTGGTGACCATCCAGTTCACTATCTGCCCTTTCATATGGTTCAACAGAAGGGTAAAAAGGGTCGGCTAGTCTATGATGCTTCAGCTAAGCTTAAAAACGAGAAAAGCTTGAATGAGTGCTTATACAGAGGTCCGAACATGCTGGAAGACCTTACAGGATTGATACTGAAATTTAGAATTGGGAAAATTGCTATCACCGCCGATGTTGAAAAGGCTTTTCTTCAAGTTGGTCTACAAGAAGAGGACAGGGATGTAACCAGGTTTCTCTGGGTCAAAGATTTGAATAAGGAACTGACTGAAGACAATATCATGCAATATAGGTTCTGCAGAGTGCCTTTTGGAGTAATATCAAGCCCTTTTCTCTTAGCGGCAACAATTCGATATCACATTTCAAGGACTAACAAAAGTCTTCTTCCAGTGATAGCAGATAAATGTTATGTAGACAATTTAGTGACGTCAGTTCAATCAAGAGAAGAGGCTCTCAATTTGTATGCTCAAACAACAAACTCATTTAAAGAATTAGGAATGAACATACGAGACTGGATGTCTAATGACAAAGATTTTGTAGACAAGATTCCCAAACAAAAGAGAGCTAAACAGGAAAGTGAAATGAAGATCCTCGGTTTGGTATGGAATTTGGAAAATGACACTCTACGGCTCAAAATGAATAACGAAACCTTTGAGAGCGAGATCACAGACAGAGGCATTACAAAGAAAGGAGTCTTGAGAGTGCTGGCACGTCTGTATGATCCATGCGGCTTTGTATCACCGCTCATGCTACCAGGAAAACTCTTGTTCCAGGAGATTTGCACTAGAAAGTTTAAATGGGATGAGATTCTGCCTGAAGACTTGTCGACATCATGGAGGAGCATAATTGAGAATTTAAAAGTTGTTAAGAATGTAGAACTGCCAAGACATGTCGCAAGTGGATCAAAGTCAGAATGCACGAAGTATGAACTACATTGCTTCACTGACGCATCTATGAATGCATATGCAGCAGTCGTTTATCTGCGAGTCATAACTGAAAAGCAAGTATCAACTTCTTTTCTCATGTCAAAATGTAGAGTAACACCAGTAGAAGACAAGAGTGATCTCAAAATTCCTAGACTTGAATTGCTAGGGTATCTGATAGGAAGTAGACTTCTGAGGTATGTTAAAAGCCACATAGACCTAAATATATGCAAGATATATTTGTGGACGGATAGTCAAGTTGTCATAGCTTGGATCAAATCAAGTAGACTACTTCCACCATTTGTATCGAGACGAGTCAATGAGATCAAGCAAATTAAGGACAGCTTAGGTGCAGAGCTGCGCTATGTCAACTCAAAAGAAAACCCTGCAGACATAGCTACCAGACCAGAATTGTGGCATCATAAACAGGATCTATGGCTCCATGGTCCAGATTTTCTTCTAAAAGAGCAAAGTGATTGGCCTAAGGAGCAGAGGAAGGAAGAAATGTGCTTGGCCGGGAGGGCTCTGGACACGGTGGATGGTCCAGAGATGACAATTAAAGGCTATGA
Organism: Cydia strobilella; assembly: GCF_947568885.1. NCBI lineage: Eukaryota > Metazoa > Arthropoda > Insecta > Lepidoptera > Tortricidae > Cydia > Cydia strobilella. The sequence goes on along the minus strand of NC_086049.1, from coordinate 1,391,578 downwards.
AGACCAAGATAATGATCTTAACCTTTCTGAAATGGAGGCTATTCCTGCAGCCACTACACTTCATGAAAGTTTGGATTCTATGCAAAACCCCTCAGATGAAGAAAAGTGTGAAGAGACAGTGACTGAGATAAAGAAGTTGCAAGAAAAATTCTTTTCAGAAGAAGTTTCAGGAAAGGTGACTAGTTTGTCACGGAACTTAGGTATCTTTGTAGACGAAGATGGGATCTTAAGATGTAAAGGAAGATTTGCAAATGCTAATTTATCCTATGATAAGAGATATCCCATTCTGATTCCGAAGAAATCACCCTTCACAACCCAGATAATACTTAAGACGCATAGAGACAACTACCATGTTGGGGTCCCACACACGCTAAGTATATTACGCGAAAAGTATTGGATCCCTCATGGGCGAGCCCAAGTACAGAAAGCTCTGAAGAGATGTTCGCAGTGTGAGAAGTATTCTGGAGGTCCTTACAAACTGCCACCACCACCTGCACTACCCAGTGAAAGGGTTAGTTATAGCTCTCCATTTACCTTTACTGGATTAGACTACCTGGGTCCAGTATTAGTGGAAACAAATACTGGCAGAGAAAAACGATGGATTTGTCTTATGACATGTCTAGCAGTTCGTGCTGTACATTTGGAGTTGGTCAAGGCTTTGACGGCTGAGGAGTGCTTGCTAGCGATACGCCGGTTCGTGGCGGCTAGAGGATCACCTAAAGTATTGATATCTGACAATGCACTACAGTTCAAGCTAACAAGTGAAGTACTAATCCATTCATACTGCCAGGAGAAACACATCAAGTGGAAATTCATCACGCAGCTTGCACCCTGGCAAGGCGGCTTTTACGAAAGATTAGTTGCACTGGTAAAGCATTGTTTAAAGCGCACACTTGATAAGCATTTATTAACAGACGGTCAAATGCATACAGTAGTAAAGGAGATTGAGGCTGTATTGAACACAAGACCTTTGACTGTAGTGGGTTCTGACCCAGAGGGAGTGCTACGACCAGCTGATTTTCTGTCTCTAGGTCAGTGTCTAGAAATAAACCCAGAACTTGGTGAGGGAACCTCACAAGGCACCAATACCAAAGTCGACTTGGTTGAAGGCTGGAAGAGAGGTCAGAGGATTCTTAACGAGTATAAAGAGATGTTCACCAATCAGTACCTACCGAGTCTGCGGGAAAGATTCAGCCATTCTCATAAACAACAGCGAGTGATTTCAAAGAAGTCGCCTGAAGTCGGTGACATTGTACAAATTAAGAACGATTCCAAAAATAGAATCAATTGGAAGGTTGGTAAAATCTCAAATTTAATCCGAAGCCGTGATGGTGAATGCCGAGCAGCCAAAGTGGTAGTTGGGAATACAGAGTTTACGAGATCCATAGCCCATCTGTATCCGTTAGAGTCTGAGACATACGGCCCAATAGATTATGCACAACTACCATTACAAGAAAACGAGATGGCAGAGACACCAAATGAGCACATGGAGATGGTTGAAACTATGGAACCCATAAGAGTATCAGAAACGATAGTGTCACCCGAGCCCGAGATGGAAATTGATGAGCTAACAATCCCTACTGAATCGGTAACCGAGAAAGAAGTTTCTGTGTTAGATTCTGAAAGTAGTCCTACGCAAACTGAGCAAGCTCCCGCTGCTGATACATACGAGGCAGAAGTGAGAGAGCCAAGAGTTATGGAAGAACGGCCAGAGGAGGCGACAAGAGTAAGGCGGAACGCTGCCATTTGGGCTAGAGAACGAATAGCCGAATGGACGCGTCAGCTAATGACGCTACTTATGTAATTTTTTCGCCCTCGGGAGTGTCGCGGAGATCGCGAAGTCTGTTATTGTGGTATGTATCCTATCTGTCACTCTTAGCGTACTTTTCACTGGTAACACTGGCGATCGAGGTCGGCCAGTGTTATAGGTGACGGTGGGAGCAAGATGGCGGGAACGAGTGGAGACAAGTTGAGAAAGGTCGTCTGAATGCTGGTACGTAACACGTGGTGTCGTGAGTGCATTCAGGTACAGGAGACTCTTGGTAAGCGAAACATATCTATATTTTGTGAAATATAGATATTGCAGTGACCTTGAATTAACGAGAGAGACTTGAGATATGCTTGAGATAGAGCTGAGTTAAAGAATTGTTATTCTTTGTGTGTCGCTCGAGTTTGAATGTAACAAGTGAGGTGGCTGGAGGTTATCGGTTTGAGTTACTGGAGGTTTTTTTATGGAGGCTGATGGATGAGCTGTAGGGGTTGTTGTGGAGGCTCGTCGGGGACCACATGGTTCCCACCTCAGTACTCATCGCATGAGGTTGAGAAGAGTAATACCTATGAGATGCGGGATGCACGATGAGTTCTCTTGTCGAGATTCAGTTGTGCCGTGCATCCACTGATACAAGCCACGGGACTTGGGGCCCTTCTAATCTCCCTGAGAGTGTTGAGGTTACATTCATAACAAGAGAATAAGAGATATGAGATTGAGAGTAGATGGAATTGTGCGCCCATCGAGTGTTGATTCCTGGTCAGTGCAATAGCTATTTTATACTGTGCTTTGTATTCGTAGAGATCCATGTAGCGAGGTTATCATTACATCCCCCTTGGAGTAAAACTCCGCTACAGCTCGTTCATAATAAAACATCGCTGAGCAAGGTACAAAAACTTCATTACCTGAAATCAAGTGTCACCGGTGAAGCTGAACAATTATTGAAGCATCTGCAAATAACCGAGAAAAACTATGATGTTGCATGGGAAACTTTAGACAAGAGGTACAACAACAAACGCATGATAGTAAATACCATCTTGAATAGATTTATGAATCAAAAGAAAGTGTACAACGGCACATCTAGATCTATCAGAGAGCTACTCGATACTACCCAAGAATGCCTGAACAGCCTTAAAAACAACGACGTAAAGATTAACGAGTGGGATACTATCGTGATTCACATTATACTCAACAAATTGGATGACGAGACGCGCAAACAGTGGGAAGAGGAGATAAAAGCGCTACCTGTACAAGAGTTGCCGAAACTAGAGAAGTTTACAACCTTCTTAGAGACACGTTTCAGAGTGTTAGAAATGGTTCCATCTACAACCTATTCGAAGGACAGAGAGAGAGCTATCGTGAGACAGAGATCCTTTCTAACAAGCCCCGCTACAACTACAATACAGTGTTCCTACTGCAAACAAAACCACTTCACCTATCTATGCAAAGAATTTGCAAACCTAGATGTCAACAACAGAGTTCAACATGTCCAAAAGGAAAGACTTTGCTTTAACTGCATGTCATCAAAACATAATGTGAAAAATTGTAAATCCAGAGTATCTTGTCATCATTGCCAAAAAAGACATCATTCTTTACTTCATTTTGAAAACCAACCAACTGAGAAGAGAGAAAATCCAATACAATCTACATCGAGAGAAACCGCTACAAATTTGAGAGAAGAGACTACTACAAAACCTTCAGATACGCCAAAAATAAGAAACTACCTTATCACTCAGAGTCATACTGCGCTCATGGCTACCGCACTAGTAAACATTAAGACTGGCCATGGTATACAAGTTCTACGAGCACTCATTGATCCCTGTTCACAAGAATCATTTATAAGTGAAGCAACTGTCAAACAATTACAGCTGCGAAGAAAACCAGCTGATGGATTAGTTACCGGAGTGGGTCATATGTCAACAAGAATCAAGTCCGCTACAGATATAGAAGTTTACTCAAGGTTCAATGACAACTTCAAAGTCAACTGCACAGCCTACATTGTTCAAGATGTCACCGACATTATGCCTGAAGTCCCAATCAGTCCACAGAAATGGAGTCATCTGCAATACTTGTCACTTGCAGACCCAACTTACCATACACCAAGCAACATTGATCTACTACTTGGAGTTCACATCTACACAGACATTTTGATGAACGGAGTGATTAAAGGAGAACCAGGTACTCCCATAGCACAACAAACTCGCTTGGGATACATCCTGTCAGGAGGTCAGTTGAACAACAACCACATGAGAGAGTTCAAAAGCATGCATCTGAACATAACATTAGAGAAGATGGTAGAAAAATTTTGGGAGACAGAGAGATTAGAGTCAGAGGAAAACGACACTCTCACCCCACAAGAACTTCGAGCTGAGAACATTTATCAAGATACAGTAGCAAGAGATACAAACGGAAGATACATCGTATCACTTCCATTCAAGTGTGACAAACCTACTTTACCAGAGAATTCGAGAGAAATCGCACTGAGAAGATTCATGAGCACTGAGAGAAGATTAGAAGCAAACACAAAATTGAGAGAATCCTACAATGAAGTCATGAGAGAGTACATAATGTTACAACATATGGAATTAGTTGAACGAGATGTACCTATGAGAGAGCCAGACAGAAGAGTATACCTGTCACATCATCCTGTGATCCGTGAAGACAGAGACACTACTAAGCTTCGGGTAGTTTATGATGCTTCATGCAGAGGAGCCAACGGAGTAAGCCTCAACTCAGAACTGCTAATTGGTCCGTCACTTCTGGGAGATCTTCGAGACATTCTTATGAGATGGAGAACGCATAAAGTCTGCTTTGTCGCCGATGTCATCAAAATGTACCGGCAGATCCTTGTAAGAAGAGAAGACACAGACTTTCAGAGAATACTTTGGAGATTCAGCCCTGATGAAGACATAAGAGAGTATAGAATGCTAACTGTAACCTTCGGAACAGCATGTGCACCATTCTTAGCAATCAAAACCCTGAGACAGATAGCAATCGATGAGGCAAACACAGAAGATTATGCACAAGCTCGAGAAATCATCAACCATTCTTTCTACATGGATGATGTACTGTCAGGGGGAAATACAATAGAAACCGCAGTAGAGGCTAAACGTCAACTGACAGAAGTACTAAGAAGAGGAGGCTTCGAGTTACAAAAATGGTCTTCAAACAGCAAAGAATTCATAAACACAGTAGAACCAGAGAAGAGAGCGAAGAATTCTGAGATAGACATCAACAAAAAAGAGACAATCAAAACATTAGGAATCACTTGGAACTCAAACGAAGATACCCTCTTAGTAACAAACAAAATCAACACTTTATCTGAGCAGCGAGTAACAAAGAGAAACGTCTTAACAGTCATCGCTTCCCTGTTTGATCCAATGGGTTGGCTAGCACCATCTGTAGCCATGGCGAAAATATTTCTACAGAAGACCTGGTCAAGAGAATTATCATGGGACACAGAGTTACCTGAAGACTTGAAGACAGAGTGGAAGACTTTCTGCAGTTGCATAGAGCACCTGTCAGACGTGAAGCTTGAGAGATGGATCGGAACGACCAACAACAGCGAGTTAGTAGAACTGCATGGCTTTGCTGATGCATCAATGTCAGCCTACGCAGCAGTAGTCTACAGCAAAGTAATCCAACCAGACGGAGAAGTCAAAATATCACTCATCATGGCAAAAACAAAAATCTCACCGTTGAAAAAACAACTCACTTTGCCCCGTCTTGAACTGAGTGCAGCACTGCTACTGAGCCAACTACTGAAACACGTCGCTACAGCTATGAGAATCGAGCACAACCATACATACGCTTATTCAGATTCAAAAGTAACCTTAGCCTGGATTCTCGGAGACCCGCTGAAGTGGACAACATTTGTGAAAAACCGAGTCATTGCAATCAACAACAACATAGATACAACATGGTCGTACGTGAACACAAAAGAAAACCCTGCAGATCCAGCATCGAGAGGAGTCACACCTGAGAAATTAAAAGAACATACACTATGGTTTCAAGGCCCAACATTTTTACATCAAAGAGAATGGAGAAGAGAACACTATGAAGTAGAAGATACAGATCTAGAAACAAGAAAATCTATCAAATGCGCAACTACTACCTTGTCAGAGAAGACTCAGAAGACAGAAGATTTCATACTTACAATTTCAAAGAGATATTCATCATTGAGAAAACTCATCTCAGTCATAGCCTACTGTAGAAGATGGCTTATCTTAAAAAACAAACATGTAAAAGAAAACTTACCTCAATATGTAACTCATGATGAGCGAGAAGAAGCACTTACAACATGTATCAAGCTTTCTCAACAACTAGAATTTCCACAAGAAATCGAAGCTCTAAGAAATCACACAACATTGAAGAAAAGAAGTCGTTTACTGTCATTTACGCCCTTTCTCGATGACAAACAAATCCTGAGAGTTGGAGGAAGATTGAAACATGCAGATTTAGAGTTCCTGAGCAAACATCCAATTATCCTGTCCAAGAACAACGTACTGATACCACTTTTACTTAACGACGCACACAAGAAGACGTTGCATGGAGGCCCTCAACTGATGACTACATATCTTAGAGGAAGATACTGGCTGATTGACGCAGGAAACACTATAAAAACATACGTGAGAAATTGCTTTCCTTGTGCTAAACAAAAAGCAAAGACAGTAACTCAACTGATGGGTGACTTACCTGAGATACGAGTGAAGCCGTCAAGAGCGTTCCTTATAACTGGTGTAGATTTCGCAGGTCCAGTAAACGTGCGCATGAGCCCTGGACGAGGAACAAAGACTTTCAAAGCATATATAAGCATCTTCATCTGCATGGTAACTAAAGCAATACATATAGAATGTGTGAGCAACATGTCTATGGAAGCGTTCATGGCAGCATTTAGAAGATTTACATCACGAAGAGGATTCGTCAAGGAGATGTGGAGTGACCACGGGACTAACTTCATTTCCTCGAGCAAAGAAATACTAGAGACTTGGAGACTTGGCAAGTCAACAATCCCTGTTGAACTAGCAGCCCTACTAGATACAGAAGGCACCAAGTGGAAGTTCATCCCTCCTGGATCACCAAACCATGGCGGATTGTGGGAGGCCGGAGTCAAGAGTATCAAGTTTCATCTTAAGAGAACTCTCGGAGACGCTACACCTACCTTCGAAGAATTTACAACTCTTTTGAACCAGGTCGAGGCTTGTCTGAACTCAAGACCTTTATCACCGCTGAGCGATCATCCTGATGACCTAGAGCCGCTGACACCAGCACATTTTCTTGTCGGAGAACCGTTAGTCACCATCCCGGAGAGAGATTTGACACAACATAAGACAAATTCATTATCAAGATGGCAAAACATTCAGAAAATGCTACAAATATTTTGGAGAAAATGGCAAACTGAATTTCTAACAAGATTACAAGAGAGACCGAAGTGGAAAATCAGAAAACAAGAGTTTAACGTCGGAGACCTCATACTAATTAAGGATCATAGATTACCTCCTAGTAAATGGCTACTAGGTAGAGTTGTACAGAAACACCCTGGACAAGACAACGTGACACGAGTCTACGAAGTCCGCACAGCAACTGGAGTGCTAACCCGCTCGATTTCGAAGCTCTGTCCACTACCAGATGTGAGAAGAAAGGATTCTGCTATTCTTTAGGCGGGAGTATGTTGCGGCAAGCAAGAAAGCATACTCAATTTCATGGTAGATGGCGCTGCGCTGCACACATCGCGCGCTACGGGTTTCCTGCGACCTATATAAGCGCGGCCATTGTCAAGCTTTTTACTTTTGCAATATCCTTCAAAGAAATAACATGTCATGTATACGCGTCTAATTTATTAATAATATAATTGTGTTGCAAATCGGCGTTTCAATTCTTATTTCACGTTATGAGGAACTAGAGTCTACATAACCAATACTACATGTTTCACTTCATTCACAGGTAACACAGGACTCAAAAATTACAACGAATCTGTGTAATATCTGCTACAGAAAAATCATTTCGTTTTACAAGTTTAAGGCTCTATCTTTAAAAAATGATGCCTACTTGAAATCATTGAACCCAGTTATATCGGAAGAGGATCAAAAACTGTCAGTGTATGTTGATGATGATGAAAATGGAATAAAACATGAGAATCCTTTGGAAACTGATGAATATAGTTCTTTCATAGTTGAAGAGCACACAATAGAAATAAAAGTAGAAATAGATGTGAATAATGAAGTCAAATTTGGAAATGAAGATATCAAGAATGAAGAACGATTAGAATACATTCAAATAGAAGACACATTGGAAGATATAGAGTCGAACAAAGAGCCACTGAGTGTGGTTAAAAAAATAAAAAATGAAAAGACCAAAAGTAGAGTGATAACTATGAAGAAACATAATTTTAAATCGCATTTACAATCGGGTCTAATGCGAATTTATTTTGTTACCTTTATTTACCGATGTTTCAACACAGGTTTCACTGGTCGTGGTCACGGCTAACTGATGTCAGCAAAATGTCAAAACAATAATTTCGCGTTAGACCCGATTGTAAATGTGATTTAATATGTTCAAAATGCGAAAGTTTTAAATGTTAAACATCATTTTTTTAGCCTTTACTAAACATGATCAAGTCATTGAGCACATTTTGATAAAATATTTCTATATACATATCTGGTACTTGTCCAGATTATTGTCTAAATGTTTTTTTATATGTAAATTATGTTTTTATACCATATTTTAATTTTTTAACAGTATGTAAAAAACATGGTCGTCCACCTAAATCTAAACCAGAGTACCAAATGTGCGGGGAATGTGGCAAACCGGTCCGTAACCTCAAGCGTCACTCGGCCCTCCACAAGCCTAAAGATGAGCGGAAGATGTTTCCATGCAAGGTGCCAGGCTGCCCTAAGCTCTTATTCACCAGGAGGGGTCGGAGATATCACTACAAAATTATACATTTAGGTTTAAAGTCTAAATGTGAAATCTGTAATAAAGGTAAGTGTAGAGTTAAGGTTTTGACTTTATTTCCTGCAAAAGCTATATAATAATATGGTCACTTTCAAGCTTTCGCGTCATAATACACCTTGTACAAGGGCTTGACACTCTTTGATAGAGAAAGATAGTCGATTGCGATTCCTATATGAGGAAAGAGAAAATAGTGCCATGCTTTGTCCTTATCACCGACCGGGCGGCATCATAGGTTTGTGCTTCGCGCTGCGATTCGCGCACGAGTGTGGAGTGGACTTCAGACTTGACTATGACGCTCAGGAGACGCTAGTGTTGGGTGACCCTAAAACAATTTATATTTTCGTAGCAATGAAATTTATTATTTATTAAATAATCCAAGCCACAAGTATTGTATCTGTAGGACACGGCACAGATTCAAATGAATAAAACATTTCCTTACGTTTGTCAAGGCAGCTCTACCCTTCCTAGAATCACATTATATATTACCTATATACTCATTTGAGAAGATTCATACTATAGTATGGATTTTCTCAAATGATTTTTACGCCTAAGACCGTAATCTGTCAAACAAGCCATTGTTTATTTTGTTTGAGCGGTTAGCACCCGCATTAGCCACGCGACAAAGAAACAATGTCCTTTAAAAAGCAAATGTATCGTGATGGTTTTAAGGTTCAAGTCTATGCACATTGTTGCTTTGCCACGCGTTGAGAACGGGAGCTGACCGCCAGCAGAAAAGAAACAATGGCTTTTGTAGTATAGTATTATATAATCTGTGCTTTTGTTTAACAGATAACGGTCTTAGGCGTAAAAATCATTTGAGAAAATTCAAACTAACAAACTCTTCTTGCTGGTTCATTTTATGTTTAACTGGTTTTTTTTCTTCAATTATTATTTACTAGCTTTTGCCCGCAGCTTCGTCTGCGTGGACTTAGTAACCAAAGCTAGAGTAAGAATAGCGCCTGGAGAAAATCTTATAGCAATTATTCAATTTAAGCATATTATGCACACAAATTAGCAGACACTTCATTAATTATCTCAATCCACCCCGCTTTTTACTTTCTTAAGGGATGATTTTCGGGATAAAATCTATCCTATGTCCTTCTCAGGGACTCAACCTATCTCTATGCCAAATTTCATCTAAATCGATTCAGCGGTTTAAGCGTGAAGAGGGAACACACAGACAGACAGACTTTCGCATTTATAATATTAGTATGGATTATCCATTATTAAAATTAATGAAATTAAAAACAAACCTAACCTAACCTATCTATAGGATAACCCGAGGAAAATCCTGAAAGTTAACGGTTTCAGAATTATGACTAATGATAATATGACAATCATTACATTATGACTTTCAATAATTATGTCAAACAAAGGGACCCCGAGTTTTACTTTATAATGAAATACCTTAAGCCTTTGTGGTTTTCATTTCAGGTATGTAAATAATAACAGGTATGTGAGATTGTGCAAGGGCGGATCCAGCTTTATAGTCAGGGGGGGTCATCTGACTATAAAATCAGAGGGTGGGGGGCAGGGTTGATAAAAATCATGATTTTTATAAAAAAAAACATAATAATCCGATTAATTTGATTTAAATCGGATTTATTTGGTTAAAATCATTTTTTTTTTTCATTTTCTAGCTTTTTTTCATCGAAATAAACCCACACAGCATCTTTTTTTCTTCCAGACATCTTTTTGTTGTATTCACTCTTTCACTAGTCAATTACGAATGACCGGGCGAAAAGCGAAATGCGTCTCGTATTTTAGTTTCGGGGAATCCTGGAACTGTTTCGGTACCATGTGTCTCGTATTATTATTATAGTTTCGGGGTTTCCCCGAAACTGTTACGCTATGACTCGCTTGCACATGTGTGCGTGCCGTAGTGGTCCGGGAAATTCCCTAAACAATTTTGGGCCGATTTGGTTGTAGTAAAAATTTAAAGATTTAAATCAATGATTTTTTTGAAAAAATCCCATATCAACCTAGGGAGGGGGGGGGGGGGTGTCGCGAGTTAAAAAAAAACTATTGGTGTACACTAGTGTCCTATGGCTGTCCTAGACCCAGCCAGGGCCCAGTCCCCTGGATCCCCCGTTGGATATGTGTTTTACAACACGTCGATACGGAACCCTCAGTGGGCGAGGCCGACTCGCACGGTTTTTTTATTTTTATATATGGGTTGACTGTTTGTTCCAGACGGCAGGTCCATGAGAAAGAGAGAAACGTCAAATGTCAATTTTGTTCAAAGGGTTTCTTCAGTAAATCTGCACTTCATGAACATTTAAGGTACGAAATATTTTCTGCACATCTATTCCGCAATTTTCAAACTCGATGGGTAGGGTGACAGTTGTCATTTGCATATACGTAATTTATAACTTAAAAACACCATAATTATCTCGCAAAATTGTATTAGATACTTAAGTGGATAGCTATTTTGATAGCGTAGACGGTGCAAGTGTTTTAACAACGTAGAGTCCGCTTATAATGACATCGAAGGGAAGTGACAAACACGTCATACTAAGCGGATGTCATATAAAGCATAGTTGATTTACTTTATATTTTTGTGTTTTTATTAAATTAATCTCAAATCCCTTTGTGACAGATAAGTTTTCTTTAACCTTGTACCAATTATCAACTTGTCACCGAGAATCAAAACTAAAACAACTTACACGCCACGCACTCACCAAACGTTCTCGCAGGGAAAGACGTCGGGACAGCCACGAAAACCAGCGAATGTGTCAGTATAACCGGACATCATTTCATGAAAACTGGATTTATAGGTATAGTAAGCGAAGTCATCTTATCTGAATGTCACAAATAATTTTATATGAAACCAAACTTCGCACAGTAATTACGTCATAGTAAGCGGTTGGTCAGTGTAAGCGAAGTCATAATAAGCGGATTCCACTGTACTTAAAAGTAAAAGTCATAATTTCATAACAGTTTGACGTTTAAAATGACACTTGCAGCGTCGTCTGGGCCAGGGACCGGACAACCCTTTCCGCGATAAAACCCTTTCAATGGGCGACACTTAAACACGGCTAACACATTGAAAGACTTTCCCTTTTGAACTGCAAGCCCATACATACCCTTACCTTTGACTAACCCTTACCGAAAAGCTAACCAAAAATAAGGCTAGCTCTTAATAAGGGTTACCCTTATCTTTAAGCGCTTTTTATAAAGGTTTCCCTTTGCGTGAAAGAGACAGGATTAGTATATACGGTAGTGTATGAAAAGAAAAGAAACTACGTGCCTAGTCAAAGAACGCCGCCGTCGCCGCCGACGATCGCTCGGATTCGAAGTAATGTGTGCTTTATGAACAAGGTAGACGACTTAAATTAGCACGCTTATATGCTAAAAGGGAAGCCCTTTATAAGGCTAACCCTTATAAGCAATAAGCAAGTTGTTGGTGAGCGGATGATAAGGGTTTTGTAAGGGTATTTGGGCTACCGATTACTCAAATGTGGTAGCTTTATATTGGTAGTGGTAGATTTATAAGGGTTTTTAAAAGCAAAACAAAGGGTTTCGTCTGGCAAAGGGTATGGTGAGTTAAGCCTTATGCAATACCCTTATAAAACCCCGATAAGGGATAGCGGGCCGGTCCCTGGTCCGGGCTATCAAAATCGCTGCAAACGGTTTGTTAGACTTAACAAACATTTATATATAACGCCATTAGAAACTATGACTCTCACAGGACACATACAGCGGAGCGCCCATACAAGTGCGAAGACTGCGGCAAAGCGTTCACCGGGAACTCCGCGTTGAAGAGCCATCGCTTTATCCACTCGGACGAGAAGTTCAACTGTGAACTGTGCGACAAGAGCTTCATTAAACCCGGGTAAATGTTGGCCGCCATTTTCAAATTTTTACTTGTTAAACTACATTTAAATCAAACCCCATATCTGAGGATTCTGAGGGTGGTATTTATTATATTTCTTTGAAAGGGGCCATTCATTAATTACGTCACACGAATTTCTAGGTTTTTTGACCCCTCCCCCCTCCTTGTCACATTTGACAAACCCCTCCCCCCTAGTGTGACGTGTCGTCACATTTTGGCAATTTTGTTTTCAACGAAATCGGCAATTCGAATTAGGAGTTATTAAATTAAGAAATATTAGTAATTTTTTAACACAAAATCGATTAGGAAAGAAAATTAAACGAGTAAAAACGATTAACGTTCCAAAAACTCGTTATTTAACTTTACAACGAATAAAAAAATTTGGTTAGGTACTCAAATTTTGTAACTCCCCCCTCCCCCTTGTCACATTTTCTTGACCCCTTCCCTCCCCCTAAACGTGTGATGAAATTAGTAGTAGTAGTAGTAAATCACTTTATTGTACAAAACAAAAATTGATAACATGAAATTCATATAAATTTAGGTACAAAGGCGAGCTTATCCCTATAAGGGATTAATTGATGATCCCCAATGTGTATTTGCGTCTCACATTTTTCTTAGTGAGAGAGTGAGACGCAATGCACATTGGGCCAAGAAATGAGGGCTACCGCGTTTAATTTCTTTCCTCGCTTGGGGCGCTAGTGTAGATGGAGGCCTTTGAAAATGTAAAATGCATAGAAGTTTGAGGGGTTTCAAGCTTTTTTATCTTTGATTAATCATGGTAAACAATAGTTAATGGTTTTAAAAAACCGGCCAAGTGCGAGTCGGACTCGCGCACCGAGGACCGAGGGTTCAATACTTTTTCTGTGAAAATTTCAACTATCTAGCTATCACGATTTATCAGCGAAGTCTTAGTAATAGGATCCAGTTTTTACCCTTTGGGCACGGAACCCTAAAAGAGAAGCACTTCTATAGATCATGTGTATTATTGCAGGAACTTGAAGACCCACATGATCATTCACACGAAGGAGAAGCGCTACCCGTGCGCGTTCTGCGGCGTGCGCTTCGGCCGCTCCGACCACCGCCGCCGCCACGAGTTCACCGCGCACAAGAAACAACGCACACCCAACTGAAATTAGGATAATGCAACAATAATAAATTTTACATGTTGTTCTTTTATTTTACAAAATCATAACCTGTCATAGTCTAACAAAATTAACAGTAGAAAAAGGCGCGCGTTTTTAGACGCCTAAATTTTTTAAATTTGCCGCTTTTTTCTACTGACGGAAATGGCTTGACAGACTTTGCATATATTTGAGTTGATTTGGGTGACGGTTATCCGTCCGATCTGCTCCAATGTGTAATGCTCTAGTAATAGGCACCGTGTGCAATGAACTTAATTTATTCCAAGGTTAAATCTTTGATATCATATGCAGTAACGAAACGCATGCACCTCTTATGCATGGAGACTATATAAAGGAGCCAAATCTCTATGTATGAAAAGTGTCCATCAAAAAACAGTAATTAGGCGGCGCCACCGTACACCGAAATACTACCAAAAACAACCTACGTAATTTGGTCGGGTTATTTGTTGCCTTATATGGTTCATGTTATACTCATGTCCCAGAGCCTATCTAGCGCCACCGGAGAGATTAGGAACTATTATTTAAAGCTGAAAGCGGTCACTTTTGCAACAATTTTGCCATAAGAGATTGCGATCCTTTCTATACCATCCATACTCTTATGTTAGCTGTCACTGTCAGTGTCAAATCATATCATCGCGAACGCAAAGTTGATAGATAGTGAACACTGAACAATACTATTATACTCTTTGATAGTGAATTTTGTAAAATTTATTTGTTGGTTGATTGTTTTTATAATAAATTGTCGAACGTCGTTAAGTCTTTTGTGGAACACACATTTCATCATAATGGATTTGTGCAGAACTTGCCTCGAAACTCCAGCCAATAAGAATATTTCGGAGCTGGAAAAGGACATACATGAGGACAACAAAAACTACTACGACATCATGGTGTTTTGTTTAAATATTAAGGTAAGTAGTGTTAGTTTTTTTACATTTTCAAAAATACAAAAGAGGTATCGCCTGAGACAATAATGTCGCCCTCGTCGCCCTTATACATACTTAATATTCGGGTTCGAGCGGTGGATACGTGATCCACCACCCGCTCTCAAGTTGCATATGAGTGCTTGTGGCGTGTTTAAAGGAGATAATCACAGTTTCGTCTCAACTATGATTTATTTATTTAATTATGTGATTTATTTATTTATTTAATTTGTGAAATGATTCATTTTAATTACAGGTTGTACAAGACTCCAAAATAACGACGAATCTTTGTGACAACTGTTTTGGAAAAATCATATCTTTTTACAAATTTAAGGCTCTGTCTTTGAAAAATGATGCATATTTGAAATCTCTGCACCCAACTTCATCTCTAGAGGACCAAAAACCAATACATGGTGATGGAGAAGGAATTCAAGAACACAAGATTATCTTGGAAAGAGATGACTATAGTCCGAGTTTAGTTGAAAATTGCATTAAAATAGAAATGCAAGTTGGGGATGAAAACATGTTAGAAGATGTAGAAAGTGCAACTGAGGATGAAGACTCATCAGATATTACAGATGATAGTGATGATGATTCATCGGAAGATGAATTTTCTGATGAAGAACCAAGTGCGGTGGAAAAGGTTAAATATAAAAATGTCTGGGATAGGTTTAAAAAAAAAGGTATAGAACTGTTTTAACATGTTTGCTGCGGCAATTAGTTTAACTTGCAATTTGTATCTGGTCTTTTGGCCCAGTGCTGCAGTGAGTGTGTTAAACATGCGAGCTAAATAAATGCAAGGTTTTACTTATTGCTTAGTAGGGTACAATGCCCTAAATCAGGTGACCATTAAAATTATATGAAACTTTTGAGGATCAATATAAAGAGAGGCAAACTTTTGAATAATTTATTCTATTTTTAGCAACAATATTGAACAGTTTTCAAATGAAATAAAGTGTATGTGTTTGTTTTATAGCACCAAAATGTAAAAAACGTAGCAGTCCCAAGAAAAAGCCAACCGGTAACAAAGACGTGATACAAGGGCGGCAGATATGCGAAGACTGTGGCATGTCGGTGCTGGACCTGAAGGCACACTTGCTTACCCACCAGCCTAAAGACAAGAGGCAGATGCTGCAGTGCAAGGCTTGTCCGAAGATGTTCATTACCAGAGGGGGGCGGCGGAGGCATTACAAGATCAGGCATTTGGGTGTTAAGGCCAAGTGTGATATTTGTGATAAAGGTATGTTTATGTAAATGGAGTAGGTAGCTCTAGAAATGCTTCAGAGTAGTATAAACGGGTTAATCAACTATGTATTCTCATTATCCTATTGCAGGGGTCACCAATTAGTTTCCTCAGGGGTCCGGACCATCGTGGTCCGTTTCTCCTTGAGTTTATTAAATAAGCAAAAAAATATAATACCGCGGTCCGCCATTTGGTGACCCCTGTCCTATTGTATAAATCAGTAACAGTAAGTCAAAAAAATTATGAAATAATACTAAAAAAAATGGTTATGTACAATTGAAGGCATGTTTACAAAAACAACATAACTAAGATTTTTTGCGGATTTGAGTTTTTGGTATCATAGCATTCGTCTAAGCAGGATCTACACGTAGAGCAAAAGATAGTGTCCAAAAATGACCCCAATTGTCCAAAATCAGTATAAAATAAATAAATCCACTAGTTAAGTAAGATAAATCTGTACCTCTCTGATAGAATACAAAACATAATTTCTATAGAAACTTGTTTTATTTTCTTACAAAAAGAACATAACTAACAAAATTTTACAAAAACAGCATAAGTGACAAACTTATTTTTCAATTTTTTTCCAAAAATACTGGTCTTTTAAATGTGTAATCGTATATTTCGGAACTATTGGCCACTTACTAAAATCACCTGTACAATGTTTATGTCCAATAACTAATATCAGAAGACATTTAGTTTTTTTCGTTTCCTGTAAATTCATGTCTAGTGTAGTTATGTTGTTTTTGTAAACATGTCTTGAATTATAATAAAATAGCCCCTATCTATGCTCTTGTCTGATTGTTCCAGAGGTAGTCCACCTGTCAGTGCACAAGCTCCAAGTCCACAACCCATCCGCCTTGCCGTTCGGGTGCGCCACGTGCGAGCGCCGCTTCGTGTGCAAGCCCGCGCTAGACCAACACATGACCAGCCACACGCAGCAGGCCGCGTTCGACTGCGAGATTTGCCACAAGAAGTTCCGCGCGAAAGGTCATCTCTCTACACACATGTGAGTTATATGTGTCGTTCTCAAGTAAAAGGTACCACATTTGCGCTTACCATAAGGGTTAAATTTGCTTGCATCTCAATACGAATAACCTGTCAGAGCGTCCTTGTTGTAAGCGACAATGTGGTACCTTTTACTTGAGAACGACACATATTTTGACTTATGTACTTTGGAGTTAACTTAGGACAGACGTCGGCAAAGTTTCGAGAAGAAGATCCAACCGACAGTGGTAGAAACCACTAGGTTTGGGCCTCGAACCAGCCGCAAATGTTGTTTTCAGGTCTAAAAACTGTGTGTAAATTTTTTTTTTGGTGGCTTGAAGAACCGCAAATGTAGCTCCACAGCAGCATGAGGCTTGCGAGCCGCAGTTTGTCGACCCCTGACTTAATATGGAATCATAATTACTTTGCTCCTGAATGTATCCCCATGCAAATGTGTGATAAGACTTAATATGAAATAATTAATTTATTCTATCAGACAAAATAAGTAATCCATACTTAAAGGATTAGCCACACTGGATGCGTTCTGCGCTTCTGCGGTCAGCAGTCAGGTCAAACCCGCATTATGTATGAACAACATTGACAGCAACCTTTGAAGTTGAAGTTTGACCTGACCGCTGCCCGCTGCCGGCAGAACGCATCCAGTGTGGCAAATCCTTAATAGTTAATACCTATTCAGCAACACTATCTCTGATAAGGTCTTTGTCAATATTAAAACTAGTTAAAATAACCACACGCCACATTACCGAGGACATATGATACCGCAAGCCCTAAATAAGACTTAGCTAACTTAGCGGTTTCACTCACGTATTCGGAGAACCTAGGTCTCCATTTTCAAGCACTAACAGCGCCTGAGTGAGTTTATGTTTCCTATCTTTCGGAGAAATTGCTTTGGCGACAACAAAGGCGGACCGATCGTAATATAGCTAACCTGAAGCCGCTCATTGCCCCGAAATATAAATGTGCTGCATTCCGTGGCAGCTTCCGGTTCCAAGCTACCAAGTGCTGGAATGACTTGCCGCCGCCTATTAGAAACTGTGGTTCCAAATTCGGTTTGAAACGGAAACTGCGTGAAATACTTTTTGACATTCAAATTAAATCTGGACCCGCTGCACGTTAGTTATTTGTATTTCTTTTTCTTCTTTAAAATATCAAAAAATGTTGCATAAATCACCCAATAAGTATTCATTACAATTACAATTATTTATTAATAAAATTACAATTTTACACATAGTAATTACATTACAATACTATTCTAAATTGACATCATTTTTCATATCCTTACATTAAATTATAAAAATTACAAATATTACAATGCATTCAATGACTATTCATTTATTATTATTTATTTTTATATATATTTATATACATATTAATATTTATATGTCACTCCCTAAGGCCTTGGCAGAATAACAGCGTTGGAATTTGCCTCGCTTGCAAATTGCAACAATATGCTGAGACAGGGCCTCTTCCCTACTGCACACATTGCTGGACCCGTGTGTATTTTTTATGTTTTTAATGTGTAAATAATTTAATTTTTGTTTTTGTTTTTGCTATTATTTTTATATTCCCTTTTTTAAACATCTTTTTTCTTTCATTGTATTGGCCTGTGTATGTGTGCTTTATGGAATAAATGTCTTTCTTCTTCTTCTTCTTTCTTCTATTTATTTAGATAACAAGATCCATTTTGTTTTTTTTATTGTGTTGTTGTTTGTTTTGTTGTTATCTAAGACTTAATATTTGCCAGGTTTCCTATGTTTCTCAGCAGAAAGTAATGTATTTATCTATATCTGTTTCTTTTAGTCGGCAAGTCCATGAAAAAGAAAGGAAGCATCACTGTGAACTTTGCTCTAAGTCTTTCTTCTGCAAAAGTACACTTCAAGAACATTTACGGTAAGTATTTTGATACTATTAAAAATATTCCCATCAGTTACCACGATATTTTTGGCAAAAAGGTCGTATTGTAAAATCGACCTAAAGACTATTGACTTAAGGCTCACTTCCACAGGATGCACTGGGACAGGAGGTCCTAGTATACTCCTACTAGTAAAATAGTTACATTATCTAAACTCGTCCCAACCCACTTTGAATTAAGAATAATTTTCACATGGACTGGACACCTAGTTCTTAACAAAAAAAATCATATTTATTGTTCTAAATTCAACCTAAATACTTTAAATTTGAGGTGAGGTTGAGACTCTCAGGAAACACCGCCAGTCTTACGAAAAAAGTTGCATTCATCTAAACTCGACCTAACGACTTTCGATTCAAGGTTCACTTTCGCAGCCTGCACTCGATCGAAGTTTTTCTCCTACAAAAAAGGCCACCTATTATTTTAAACTCGACTTAACTACCTTGACCTAAGGTTCATTTCCGCAGGACGCATAGCAAAGAGCGAAGTGTGAAATGTCGATCAATGACCAAAAACTCTCAGAAAACACCGCAAACTTAAATAAGTTGCATTCATCTAAACTCGACCTAACGACTTTAACTCAAGGTGGTTTCGCAGCCCGCAACGCAACGCAATCTCCTAAAAAAAGTCCGTACTTATTATTCTAAATTCGACCTTACGATTTTAAACTTAAGGTTCACTTTTCAGGACGCACGGCAACGAGCGAGTGTACCAATGCACGGAGTGCGGCGTGTCGTTCATGACCAAGAACTCCCTCCGGAAACACCGCCTCGTGCACAGCGACGTCAAGAGGTTCAAGTGTGAGTTCTGCGACATGAGCTTCAAGTTGAACGGGTACGGCGGCCATTTTGAATTTTTTGCAACAACTTGAAGAGCTGCAATTGTACTTGCATTCCATAGTGTCTATGCGATTTGCCTACCCCTGTCTTATTTTGATGTATACCCGCTATACCCAAAAGCGTTTCAAGCGTCAAGTATAATTGACAAACTTCATCCTCATAAAAATATATTTTGTAAAAAAAAACAATTTTGTTCTATCAAAATCATTAACAAAAATTGTCACATTGTTATTGTTGCAGTTACCTCAAACTACATATGATCACGCACACAAAAGAGAAGCGTTACTCGTGTCAGTACTGCGGCAAGCGCTTCGGGCGCCCCGACTCCTGCCGGAGACACGAGTCCGGCCACCAGAAACAACCTGCAGCCGACTGAACACTACTTTTATAGTGATACGGCTCAAAATCAAACGGCTGCTTTGAGTGCTTTGAAACCAGAGGGCCTACCGCGATCACCGAAGTTAGTAAATTGCGGGCATCTTTCTCTGTCACTAATTACTCCTTAATTGGAGTAAAAAAAAAGATGCCCGCAATTTTAAAACTTCAGTATTCACGGTGGGCCCTCAAGTGCAGTTTCGAAAGGTCGACACTTTTAACATTTATTAAAAATAAAACCTTAAAATTTCCTTAACCTTAAAAGGTTGTAAGTTTCTTGATACATATTTGTAAGACCATTCAGTTGTAATTTTAAATTTTACATTTGCTGCGCCATGAAACGACAAATACTGTCAGATAAAATGAAGCTAAGAAAGGAGAATGGGCACTTTAGTATGGGATGTGTACCATGGATGTATACTGTTGAGACATATGTCGTTTTAAAGCTCTTAATCGTAGTATCATTTTATAGTATGGCACCAACCTTAGACAACTTGCAGGGACCGAGCTATACAAAAAAAAAAGTTGCGCACATAAGCAGTTATTTTTCATAAGACGCTTGATATAATAAGTTGTAGCGTATTTTAATAGAAAGGATATGAAGAATGCTTTATGTTTCTTGTATCAACACCAACGATAAAGTATTTAAAGGGATTCAATGAACAGTTTAAAAAAATCGTCATACTAAAAATGACTTGCTGTACAGCGGAATAACAGTGTATACACATGCCATGTATATCATGTAAAAAGTATCTGTGTAAGCTATTTTTCGTATAATATAGCTGAGGTCATACGCTTGCAGGAATCGAAATATAACTATTTAATGAGTGAATTAATTGTAGTTAATTACGCCTTAATTTTTCTACTCACCGCTAGATGTCGCTACAAGGCAAAATTCAACTTGACGTAAAGCATTTCTAAAGTGCGGTAATCTCGTCAGTCTTACTCCATCATTAAAAAAATATATAAATAGTTGACCAATGTCTATGGACTTTCTAAAGTAATGTCAAGATGACGCTCAATGTAACATGCAATTTAAAATAATGAACATTGTCATTATGTACAAAATAGCGTATTTTAAATGAGCTAGAATTTTTTCCAACCGAAAGACATTCCATTGATTTATTTCAAACCCGATGTATCTCAGCGAGTACCCCACTACATATATACCTATGCTCTTTGATGATCTTTACTAGGTAAATAACGCGTAATCGGGGGAATATTATGAGTTGTTGTTACAATGATTGTATATGAAAGTATTATTTTTTCGTATAGCTCCTATAATAGTGATCGTCTCCATGGATAAAAACGAAGGCTCACAATTCTACATGAAGGTAATTTCAATAAAAAGTGCTATTTAAAAAATATTCAAAAAATAAGTTCCAATACACCTAGGTATTTGATATATCGTATTATCCGCGTATTACCCGTGGTTCCACTGTTTTGTACCACAGTGGGTCCACGGTTTTTTTTCCGTAGACCCACAAGTGTTCGCCAGTGGATCTACGGGTAATTTATTTTTACCCGTAGTCCCACTGCACTGTGTCTCTTCTAAGACATATTTGCTTCACAACTTAACTAGACGGAGCCCCGCTTCGCGGGGCTCCTCTTACTGGGCGGTTTGCACTGCGAGCATCTGAAGCTACCTAACAAACCTAACGTCCCGTTTTTTTTTTTTTTGTTGCCCAGGAAAAATCTTCGAAAGATTCCCCATCGCCAGGGGGAGACACTGAGGATATGTGAGATATCTACTCACTAAAAAACCTGGGGTGTTCGTCTCTCTGCCTTTGGGGTGGAGTCACGGGCACGCGGCGTCACTCATCCGCAACCCACCAGCAGCTGCCCATTAGGACCCATCACCGGGAAACCTAACGTCCCTACCTACCTACGCTGTTTTCCCCAAAGTGTAATGTTTTCACGGACGTCACACTAAATCAATAGGTAGGTTAGGTTCGAGTTGTAAGAGTTTCAATAGTAGTTTACTCATAGAGTACGTCTGAATGTCGTACCGAAGGGCAAACCGCCCAAAAATAGAGGGGCTCCGTCTAGTTAAGTTGAGAAGGAAATGCAGTGAACGGAACAGAAATCTTTTTTGCAAGAGAAACAGTGCGACTGCGAAGGGACCGCGGGTAAAAATTCATTATCCGTAGACCCCTGTTTAGAACGGAGCGTTTACGGGGGAAAAAATACCTGTGGTCCTACTGTTTTGTACCACAGTGGGTCGAAGGATATTTTTTTCCCTGTCGTCGCCGTCCTTTTTAATTACACGCGGTTTTCGAACATCATCATGTCAGCCGATAGACGTCTACTGCTGGACATAGGCCTCCCCCAAGGCTCGCCACTCCGACCGATCCTGTGCCGCTCGCAACCACCGAATTCCCGCGACCTTCACCAGGTCGTCGCTCCACCTCGTTGGAGGCCTACCGGCAGTTCGTCTTCCGGTACGCGGACGCCACTCCAGAACCTTCCGGCCCCGCCGGCCATCAGTTCTGCGACCAATGTGCCCCGCCCACTGCCACTTAAGGTATTCGAACATATTCATACATTATCTACTTTTGAGTCTTCTGATATAGGTACGCAACCTTGGAAATGGACTGTCATACCTAATTATTTTACTTGCTATTGTTTTCAGAATTTCACTGGCCATATTAGAGGACTTATATTCATTCATCGGATTCATACTTTTACTATATACCTGCCGCGTCAATTGATGGTCTGACAATGAATTAATTGGTAGGTACCTATATTTCTAAATAAATCATTGTGTTCATAAATTATACTTACTTCCAAAAATGTTTACAAACATTTTACGTGACATGTAAATGTAGCGCATCTTTGCTCTGTTCATAAAGCGCTTTATGGATTTTCTAATAATAAAAAAATTGTTTATATGACTGCCTTTTACCTATTTTCATTAGAAGCGTTTACTTGTTAGGACTTAGGAGTTCTCATGAGGGGGAAAATACCAATGAGTAGTAGTAGTAGTAGTAGTAGTAGTAGTAGTAGTAGTAGTAGTAGTAGTAGTAGTAGTAGTAGTAGTAGTAGTAGTAGTAGTAGTAGTAGTAGTAGTAGTAGTAGTAGTAGTAGTAGTAGTAGTAGTAGTAGTAGTAGTAGTAAACACTTTATGGACACAGAGAATACAGTAAATGCAATATGTGGTGTGGTAACTGGTCGTGTCCACCCACAGCGCCATGGACAGGACAACTATAAAGCGCGCGGTGGTTTTATGCGATATAGGTAAGTACGCAGCGGACAACGGATCTGACAATCAAAAATGTTGACAATAGATTTAATACGTTTTTATGGTAACAGAGTTGTTCATAGGCTTCATAGCAAAATAAATATTAATTCTGAGATACTTGTACTAAATGTTTAACTTGTACGGGACGCATTAGTACCTATAACATCTACTTTTCAGTGCTGTAGCTCGCATAATCCACAAAGTTACAAAAAGCGGAGACTTGACGCCAGAAGGCTTCCAGAAGGCATTCACATTTAGTCACCATCAGGCCAAACAGAAGTTTTAGTTGCGACCGTGAATATTGTATTGTGATTGTACATAATATATGCTGTAGGTATCGAGTTAATGACCCAAGAAGAGACCCATGATGAAGCCCAACTTTTTAAACTTAAGGAGAAACCAATCCGCTTTAGGGCCTCACCTTTATAGGTGAGCTCACCTATAATTGCGTGCGATTTGTTTATTTTTTGATTTAGATTTGCATTAGGTATATTTCTGTATTTGATCGAATGATTAAATTGGTTGACCCACTTAGCAGTAAAGTAAGTAATCTAAAATCGTATGCAATTTTTGCAAGGTCTAAAGAGGCCTTTACAATATAAATCCCAAAATTCTACACCTCTATGGATTCATGAAAAAAATATAAATGACATATACGTTTTTTCTTAAATCGATATTATGTATTACTTATAGACATGTGCGATATTTATAATTTCCATGGTGGAGGCGAATGGCCATCACGCTTTGAGTTGTTGTCGCTGTTCGGGGAGAGTGGCAGAGGGGTAAGTGCCTACTGTGGGACGCCACGTGCGTTAGCACTTTCGCGGCCTTACACCTCGGCCGAATTGTGCGGACAGCTGGTGCCGCGACAGATTTTGCCGCGGTCAAAAAGCGGGATAAGTACGCGAACCTGGCCGGTAATTATTATTTTGTACCCCTGGCGTTTGAGACTACTGGGTGCTGGGGGTCAGAGGCTATTACCTTTATTATTTATTAGGGAAGTGGGACGTCGCATTAGGGAGAGGGGGTCTAACGCCCGCGCGGGTTCGTACATGGTGCAAAGGTTGATGAAGTTTAGGGATCCGTACCCAAAGGGTAAAAGCGGGACCCTGTTGACTACAATGTCCGTCTGTCTGTCTGTCCGTCTGTCTGTCCGTCTGTCTGTCCGTCTGTCTGTCACCAGGCTGTATCTAATGAACCGTCATAGCTAGACAGTAAAAATTTTCACAGATGATGTATTTCTATTGCTGTTATAACAACAAATATTAAAAACAGAATTATATAAATATTTAAGTGGGGCTCCCATACGACAAACGTGATTTTTAGGGATCCGTACCCAAAGGGTAAAAGCGGGACCCTATTACTAAGACT
Source organism: Cydia strobilella (assembly GCF_947568885.1). Classification (NCBI taxonomy): domain Eukaryota; kingdom Metazoa; phylum Arthropoda; class Insecta; order Lepidoptera; family Tortricidae; genus Cydia; species Cydia strobilella. Next base: position 1,366,976 of record NC_086049.1, on the reverse strand, counting down.
CCACTGTCCGTCTGTCTGTCCGTCTGTATGTCCGTCTGTCTGTCCATCTGTCTGTTTGTCTGTCTGTCTGACCGTCTGCCTGTCCGTCTGTCTGTCCGTCTGTCTGTCACCAGGCTGTATCTCATGAACCGTGATTGCTAGACTGTTGAACTTTTCACAGATGATGTATTTATGTTTCCGCTATAACAACAAATACTAAAAAGCGGAACCCTCGGTGAGCGAGTTCGACTCGCACTTGTCCGGTTTGTTTTTGCCTTTTTTGCGTAATGATACGGAACCCTTCGTGCGCGAGTCCGACTCGCACTTGGCCGATTTTTTTGCGTAACGGTACGGAACCATTCGTGCGCGAGCCCGACATTTGATAAAGTGGAACTTCTTATATTGACTAGAACCTAAACTCTACATCTATAAGGGTTTGGCGTCGCGTTTGGTGGATGCCACGGCCCACGGGTGACCAAAGGGCTAGCCAGTATTTTGCCCAGATAATTAGCATCGCCATTCAACGGGGAAATCCGGCCAGCCTGCTAGGCACACTGCCTGCTGGCGGCGAGTTAGAGGGTGTGTTTTGTTTATAGGGTTTTTTAACGTATAATTTTAGAATAAGTAAGTTGACCGGGTTATAGACCATGATTACCTTTTGTACTGTTTATGAGCTCCCGATATTTCGGCGATATATCCCGGTCAATATAAGTCTAGTGAAACTAACCGTGAATCATTCAAAACTCTTATAGTAAGTAAGTTGACGAAGCCAGTTGCAAATCTTATTTCTGTGTTATTTTGTGACGAAGCCTGTAGCTGATTGTGAGTTTGTGTTCACCTGACGAAGCCTGCGTTGCGGATATAAAATTACACGTACTTCACGTTTGGCGATTTGTCTTCTGTACCTATAAGTCTACCTATAAGTAAGTTTGTATGTATGTGTCTACACAATGAAGCACATTATACCTATTGGTAGTATTGGAGACTTAAAGCGTGGGTTCGACACCCGCTTTAGCTCTTTGTGTCGGTAAACCTACGCAAGTGTACGTTCCCATAAGTAAGTGTGTGTCTACACAATGAAGCACATTATACCTCTTGCAGACTTAAGGCGTGGGTTCGACACCCGCTTCAGCCCTTTGTGTCGGTAAACCTACGCAAGTGTACGTTCCCATAAGTCCTCTCCTCTGTCCGTCTGTGCGTCTGTGCGTCTGTCTGTCCGTCTGTCTGTCACCAGGCTGTATCTCATGAACTGTGATAGCTAGACAGTTGAAATTTTCACAGATGATGTAATTCTATCGCCGCTATAACAACAAATACTAAAAAGGACGGAACGCACGGTGGGCGATTCCGACTCGCACTTGTCCGGTTTTTTTTTTCAGTTTGTGACTTATATTTTAATGTTAAATTAATTGTATTTGTAAGCTATACTTTTAAGAATCGTACGCCGGAAAGGTATATCATAGCTGCTGCATGTAAACCACCCTATCCTATCCTATGATTATTATGATAGTTCCAAGTTGGTCCTATTTTTGTCAAAAGCCAATTCTGGTGATGGATGCATCTACGCAGAATTGAGGGAACTCCTTGAATCTTATAGGCATACATAACCCACAAAACATTTGCATTAAAAAAGGGCAATTTGATGAAGTAGAACTGCGGATAATCAGAACGGAACTTTTCAACGATGTGTACCAATTAAATATATTAATAAAGGGTCACTCACGTATTTTAGTCGAAAAACGCTAGACATGTTTCATTCCGTACCAAGGCGTGTCATCAGGAGCTTGCGTTGACGGTGACGTGTACCTATTTCACATTTTGCGATTTGTCTCCTTCGTTAAGTTTGTTAAGCAATGCATACGGTCCAGTTTTGATGATGGGTTTCATGAGGAATTTTTAATACCATGTCAAGCAGTTTTATTCAAAAAAGTGGCGTATGATGCAGTGGAACTGCTGATGTTGACCAGAATGGAACGATTTTTACTGTACCTATTTTTAAGTAACATTCTTGTCAAGGTCGAATCCAGTATCAGGATTGCATGAGGAATTTGGGTATTTTTTTTAACATCATAGGGGTCAGCGGCTAGATGTTAGATATTAGGTAACTTTCATATTAGTAAGTTTTAGGTTATTAAAATTTAGGCTATACGGATTATGCTTGTATAAGGTTTCGGTACAAAAATGTTGTAAAACATAACCAGTATTTAAGCCATACATAAAATTTTTAGGTAAACAAGCTTATAGGCGCACAAAAATTAGGGTATTTAATTAATGTTAATCAATATTTTATGCGAAACGTTGTTATGTCAACAGATTTTATGCTATGTGAAAATAGGTAAGACAAAATTATGCGTTTCAATAAAAAAAACCCTGTCCTTTGACCATTTAGGTACAGACATTTTACCGTAGTACGCCTTTGAAATAAGCAGAACGCGCGACCCTCAGTTCAAACAAGTTTATTTTGTTTCTTTTTATTTTATACATCTTATACTCACAAAAATGAAAATACCTTATATCAGTGTAAATTAAACATTTTTTTAATTTATACCATTGGTATATTGATTCCAGCGGGTTAAGAATGAATCTGTCCTTACTCAAAAAGTGGAATCAAAGATGACTGCGAGTCTGCGTAGATAATGTATTTTATTACAGTATTTTTCAAACACGAAGGGTACACTGACAGATGTCATCTCAGTACAATTTTGTGAGATTTGGCGTTTTAAGGTTATAAAATGTATGTAGGTGACACCTGTCACCGTACCCATCGTTATTGAGAAATACTATAATGTCAACTTTGATAGAACAACAAGAATTAACTGTATTATGTCTCTTTTTCATGCGGTGAAATCCCCACACCCCGGAATGACAACGACGCCCATTTTGTCGACTCTGGTCGACTCCAATCTGATACTAAAAGTAAGTACTAGTAAGCAAGTTGTAGTAAACATTCGTTCTTAGTAAAAATCGACCATGAGCATGTCGGGCCATGCTCAGTGTAGGGTTCCGTAGTTACCATTCTGTCTGAATAGGCTAAACGCCTGCTTAGTAGGCACTATCGCCCTATCTATCTATCATGTAGATACATTACAAGCTTAAGGGACGAGTACCTTTGTTGCGCTTTGTACCCTATTTCTACTAAGAAGAAAAGATTTGGCAATTTGTAAGTAAGGTTACGCAAGCCTGACGCAAGTAAGGTTTTTAAGGAACATTTGTGTCAAGGTCCAGCTTGGATGAAGGGTTCCATGTGGAATTGAAGGAACTTCTTGATGAAACGTACCCGAAGCGCAAAACTGTTTAGTGACATGACTGTTTGACCAGACAGGAACGAGTCTTGCAGATTATTGCGTCCCTCATAATAAATACCTAGTAGTAACTTACTAAGTAGGTAAGCTGTGTACTTTTTACAATCTTTGACCATAGTCATAAAAAAATTGTCTGACGGTACCTACTTAAATTAAAAACGAATAAATATAACAGATTTTAATAAAAAGAAACCGCCTTCAAACATATCGAAAAACAAGATATAAATTGTTAATTATACTTTCAGAAACTTACGGCAAAAACAAGGAAGCATCGATGCAAGAAAAATCGAGCAGAATCGAGTTCAAGAAAAAAGCAAATAAAATGTGTACTTGTTTAGTCAAAGGAAGTTAAAAAAGAATAAATCATGATGTGCATAGAATACAGAACCAATGGTCCGAACATTAACTATTAGGTATATACGTACAGGCCATAGGTACAGGTAGGTCGTACTACTGGTACTAATATATTTCTTCTTTTCAATTATATTTCATTGGAATACTTAGGTACCCTAGGTACATTTGACTCATATGTATATTGGTTCTGTATTCTAAATGCACATGAATCGTTTTAGTGTAATTATTATATTAAATACTGTTGACGGAATGTCAACAGTATTTATTTCTGTACTACTATCACAGAAGATTTTAGGTCCTACGGTAGGACTTGGATTAGTATTTAGGTACTTATGGACAAATGTAACGCAACGTGAGTTTGGGCCTAAAAATCAATCTTTTGTGAACGTGGTGTAGAGAACCGTTTACGACAGAAGTAGGTAAGCGGGCAACATGTTTAAAATGGGATGTGTGTAGAACACCGCATCCACTTAACTATATATTCTTCTGACTACCTTTTTACCGGACACTGCTATCTTGATGCTAAGTGGGACATAGAAACAACCCCCTTTAGACGCATAGTTTAGCATTATGCGTCTAAAGGGGGTTGCGTCTAAACGCAATTAAAACGCCATTTTGTCGTTGCGCGTAATTTAAAAAAAAATACGCATAACGCCAAATACGAAGAATGCCAAAAAACGCATAATGCCAAAAACGCAAAACGCCAGATCACTGTCAGAGTTCAGATCAATCTGTTTCCAAGATTTTTCAATTTTTGTATGAGTACATATCCTTCGCAACTTAACTAGACGGAGCCCCGATTCGCGGGGCTCCTATTTCTGGGCGGTTGGCCCTTCGGGCATCTGAAGCTACCTAACGAACCTAACCTACCTATTGATTTAGTGTGACATCCGTGAAAACATTACACTTTGTGGAAAAAAGCCTAGGTAGATAGGTAGGTTAGGCTCGTTAGGTAGCTTTACATGCCCGAAGGGCAAACCGCCCAGGAATAGGAGCCCCGCGAAGCGGTGCTCCGTCTAGAAAGGGTCGAGGGGTTTCGTATAAAAACAAAAACAAGGTTTGGATGATATCCAATAATTTGCTGGGTGTCATTAGCTTTTGGCATTATGCGTATTTGGTTTTTATACAGCTTTGGCATTAACAGAATTTGGCAATACACGTCTTTGGCGTTTCGCGTATGAATGGCGTTTTGCGTATTTGGCATTATGTGTCTAAAGGATTCGAACGTTCACTTGACATCAAACCGATAATATAATGACATCAAACCGATAATATAATAATTTTGGAATCATATCAGTTAAGCTGTCATTCGCACGGCAATCTTGCTCGTACTAAGGGCCACCCCACACTAGCGTCTTTTGAGATTGCGTCGCTGCACTTGCGCCAACGTTGCGTCAAGCAGCAACCATAGAGTTGACTAGACGCCGACACTGGAAACTAGTGTGCGGTGGCTCTAATAGATGAGCGGACAAGTCTGAGGAAAATGAACGCGCGAATGATTTGATTCCAATATTATTCTAATATCGGTTTCATGTCAGGTGCACGTTCGAATTGGCCTGAGGGTTATGCATGTACAGTCGCCATCAGATAGAGCGGGCAAGGTCTCACAAATATCTGAACACGCACTCTTAACTCCTTGACAAAAGAGGCGTGTTCAGATATTTGGGAGCACAAAGATCTGCCTCTCGCTTGCACATCGGACCGGCGTGTGCTTTTAGCTTTATGAACGCCAAGAACTAAAGAACTCGGAACAACGCCATGAACACATTTTAGGTAATATAGCGTACGCTGCCAAGTAACCTTTCAAGTAAGGTACCTAAGTCTCTTGCGCCCGTGACCTATTTAATTGTGTAACGTTTTTGTTTATGGCTTAACCTCTCGAATGCCGGAACGCGGATCCACGTTAGTAGGTATTGAACTCTAATTATTAATTAATTAGAATTCAATACTTACTGTTCGAATTTCAGATTCGCCAGATTCTTGTTTCGCCAGATTCCTGTTTCGTGGGATTCTCGTTTAGTCGGATTGTGACGTACCTAAAACTTACTGTCCGTGTATTACATGACATGCACCGTCAAACTACTCTGCCACGTCTACGTGACGTCAGAAATGGATGGCTCTATACATTTGTGCATTACCTGTAATGCACGGACTTATCAATCCTCGGCAGTAGTAAAAGCGAGAGGCAGTTAAAGTGTTAAGTAAATCCGGCCAAACAGGAATCCGGCAAGACAAGAATGCACCCGCACCAGCTATCAGACCAGACGCGTCTGCTAGCTGGCGCGGGTGCATGAAGCGGGCACGGGCCGGGCGCACGCGTGGGGGGCCATAGTAGGTAGACGTCCGCGCTAGTTAGCGTTGCTCATACTGTTTTTCGTTGACCCGCCCACCCGCTCCGTGCACCCGCGCCAGCTGGCGGAGGCCCTATGCGAACTTTTGCAAATGGTCCGAGATTAGCGCACTAGCCATGCATTTCCAAATCTGGATGCACGTATTCACACTTATTACCAAGGTTCGCTTTATATTGAATTGTTCACTCGTCCTGCTAATACTTGTGCGTGAAGAAAAGAAAAGTATGGCGTGAATTATTTTTCAATTTGCATGAATTAAAGATATTTAAAGTATTCAAAAGGTTTTATTTAATAGAATATATATGAGTGAAAGAAATACAGCTAAAAGAAATACCATCGACTTGGGAAATAGTTAACTTCCTCTACAAAAAGTCCCTGATGCAATACATTCACTCCGTGAATTTTGTCCTGCTTTATATGGCAAACGGAAGAAAATAATAGGTAGCGCGTAACGCAAACCCAAATGTTTCACTTGTACATAAGCACCATTCTCCTGCAGAGAGAGAAATGAAAAACCTTCTTACGACTACTTTTATTTTAACATAGAAACTTAGATTATGGTTTGGACACGTGGAAGGAATGAGTGAAAGAAGGCTAACATAGAGGGTGTATAAGGGAGAGGTAGAAACGGGAGCTGGAAGGGGCAGACCTCGTCGGACTTTCTCTGATCAGATCGGGGAAAACCTGAAGAAAGTCCAGGTCAAGAGAACCCTAAACCGGCGAACGTGTATGCGGAATGTTATGAAAGTGAAGGAAGCGAAAGAGGTATGTCAGGATCGTAGCGAGTGGAATGAAAGTCCGTGGTCTCTCTGCCTACCCCTCCGGAAAACCCTCTGCTTAGGAATCTTATTTAATGTTGAACTAAGTTCATATTAAGTTTTTAGCGCGATATAAATACGCGAAGTCTTTGTTTTTGGTTATATTTTTGAGCGTTTAAAAGCGACTATATGGATCCAGCATTAGCCGCTCATTCGGTTCTTCTATTGCACGCAAGATGTCAGTACTAGAGAGAATTTGAAAATACATACTTAAGTAGTTTAATGCGATTTATTCAGCAGGAACTATTCACGAAAAATAATAACGTAGTTTTTCATTATATTTCAGGCATGCAAAGTGATGTAAATGGTTACAAAAGTAACCTTATATGAATGTCATTTTTTTAGTTCCAGTTTACGCCGCAGTGCATGATCAAAATCATGAATAGCATCTTCCCTGGACACTTTCGGAGTTTGGTGTCATATAAGTTATTAATGCTAAAAGTAAGACCTTCCAAATAAGATATGTCTCAATTATATATACCAATAGTAAAAATTGCCCATTCTCCTACCAAAGCTCCATCTAGTGTCGGGTAGAACAAACAAAGCGGCATTTACCACAATTAATTAACTAATAAACTAGTTTTATTTCCGCTCCTGCATGGATTTGAGTCCGACTATATTTAAAAAAAAATAGCTTATAATAATGCATTTTCAGTGTTATATATGGCTTGTGTATACAAGTAAGTTTCAGGGTTTCGTAACAGTTTTTTAATTCAAGCATATGTTTTATCAATTAATTCCAGTCCTGTACGTACTTAAACGTAGGTGTTGGTATACAGAAGTGTAGCATTTCTCATATTCTTTTATATAAAACACCTAACAACTGGCTACAAAACAAGTCTTTTGTAAAACAACAGTTTATATGCGCCACACTTTTTTTTTAATAGCTCTGTCCCTGCACATAATCCAAAGTTGGTGTCATACAACAAAATAATGCTATTCGTAAGCCCTTTCAAACGAGATATGTCTCAACAGTATACATCCATGGTACAAATTGCCCATTCTCCTTTTGTGGCTACGAAGTTCAAGATTTATTTTATGTTTGAGGCTTCATTAAAAGCAAAATTGTAACATATTAAAACATTATTTATAATTTTATGCAATTCACCAGTTTATGTACCTAATTTATGTTAATTATTAAAATAGTGTTGTAGTATCCTAGTTTTTTTATTCCTGTAATGATGGATCCCACACTGGCTGTTATTATTATTATATATGAATGCACAGGCAGCTTAAAGCTGATACGTGCACATCGATGTCCACTTGTGTTTTGTAGTCTTCGAAAGTGTACATCGAGTTTGTTTTTGAAACGTTATATAACTGTGTGTAACGTTTGTTATATAACGTTATGTAACATTGTGTGACAAGGACAACATGATAAAACACCAATATCCACATGCGATACCTGTCACACGATGTTATAGTTAGTCAAGCAAATCTTTTCAGTAGAAAACGGTGGCAAATGTAAAAAATGTAGGCACCAAGGAATGTCCCATAGAAAATTGGAATTACGCGCCTTTTTCTACTGACAAGATTCGTTTGTTATATATAAAGGTCCCTCCACACTCATACGCGAATCGCGGCCAAATCGCGGCTTTGCGCCGTTATGTGACAGCCAGTGTGGGGTCTGTGGTACATTGATAAGTACTTCGGAGCCATTAAATTTGCATAGAAGGGTGTTAAAAGTACTCCTAGAACCTTAAACTGGAAAAGAATAAAAAAAGTATAGTTGTTCAAACCAAATTGGCAGTAAATAAGAACAAAAAAACTATACTCATTCTTTTCTTTTGGGTGCTAATACTAGTGTAAGACAAAGATAGTATGATTCTCTCTGTCTATGTTTGAAATGAGACAGTCATTTGACAAACTATACTAGCATATCATAGCGTCTAATGGCTATACCACACCATCGCACCGCACCTAGATAATTGTGCGGTGCGATGATGTGTTACGACTGTAAGATTAGCCCTTCGTTTATTTTTTGCAAGAGATAAAGTTAGGCTGGGGCACTTTTGTACTTTACCGGTAACGATAAAGCTCGATCCAGACTACGCGGCTTCGCACACGAGTGTGGAGGGAACTCGACAACAAAGTAGGGTCCTAAGCAGTCCCTTTTTTTTTGGATTGCCACGGAGGCATTTGCCAGCATCACGTGCCTTCTATCCTCGACGATATCCTTCACAATTTACCGTTACCGTCCATCACATACCCTACACTTAGAATGCGAACCTCTTGCTTTTGAGCCAGCTATATTATGCTCATATTATGCGCCATGTGCAAGCACACATAAAGCTAGCTGGTGACATAACCAAACGCAAAGTGCTTGCTGTCAAAATTTTGTTGTTGTATTTTTTATGTTTATGGTGTGGTTTGCGGGCCGTTGTTCATAATAGCAATTTTTCTAAGTGTATGCGTCAGAAATTGACTGCAATGAACACTTGCAGAACCTGTCTAAAATCTCCAGCCAATAAAAATATTTTAGAGCTAGGTAAAGATATAGAAGAAGATAACACACAGAGCGTCGATGTCTTGGCATTTTGTTTAGATATAAAGGTAATAACTATTCATATTGAAGGCTGTATAAATACGTACAATGATACAGGCGTTGCCTAGTGCGAGACCCCTGGTATGTCTCTAAACATTACTTGAAATAAATAATCTTTATTCTTAATACAGATAAATAGTAATAGATTACTTAATGACTGGTTCGAATTTCAGGTTACAGAAGACTCTAAAATAACAACTAATTTATGTTGCGACTGCTATAGAATAATAATATCGTTTTACAAATTTAAGACACTATCCTTAAAAAATGATGCATATTTGAGATCTCTGGATGATATGCAGTTGAACGACCAAAAAATTTCTTTTTATATGGACGAAAACGGCGTAAAACACGCAAATTTCTTGGGGCCTGATGATTATGGTTCAAATTTAGTTGATGATGGCAACACAGAAATTAGAACAGATGTTAAATATGAAGAAACATTTGGAGTTTGTCAAATATATGAGAACCATGGCACAATAGATGAAGAAACTCAAACATATGAGGACCATGGCACAATAGATGAAGAAACATTAAGAGATACTCAAACATATGAGGACCATGACACAATAGAAGACTTCTTGTATCCAGCAGTATCCATCAGTAGCCACCCATCCCCACTTATGGATGATGATGATGGATGTAGAGACGGAGGAGAGCCATCTAAGGCCATCAAAGTAGAGGATATTAAAAGTAAAAATGTGAAAAGGGCTAATAGAATAGGTAAGATGTTAGTTTTTATCATGCACCATTTCTTTTTTAATTTCTTTCTTAACAGCTTATTTCCGCTAAGAACAAATTAAATTAAAAACAAATTAAATACTTATTATTGTCATATACTTGGAAATTTCGACCCATGCCACCGTGACCGGATAGCCGAGCGGTTCAGGCACCTGTCCGGTAAACAGGGTATGCTGGTTCGATTCCAGCTCTGGACACTAGAGGCTTTGTCATTTTTTCCTTCGTGAATGACATTTATTTCAGCTTATTTTCGTGTTGCACTGTTAGCTAACCAAGATATATAGAATGTTTTAAAGTAGGTGTTAGTTTTCCTAAGTATGCGTTAGTTTTCCTAAGTATGGAGTGATCACTCAAACTTATTTCTCTATACTCTGGGTCTCTGGTGTGCACTTTTGCTAACAAGTTACCTTATATTATACATTTATTTACATACAAGATATATACAGTGGTACTACGTAAACGAAATTAATAACTAGCTTAAATCTAAAATAGGCCCTTGAGGCATTGTACCAAGGATGCTGGCGGCATTTCCCCGCTGTATCGCAATGCTGATACGTTGTGCGAGAAAGCCGCCAGCTCTTCGGTCACCAGTTACGTCAACCAGACGCTTCGCGATTTCTGCAAACAACTTATGCGCGCTGGGACCCCATGGACCTAGAGTTTCAACTCCAAATGGAACGAAATGATACTCTCTACCGAGGCTCTTATATTTATTACGTTTTAAAATTTCGGCGCTTTCCGCCGCTCCGCCCGCTTTTACATTAGTCCGTTGGAGGTGGGACGGTGCCAGTGTGTCTACGCAGGTAGCATCCCACACCAACATCCGTCCCAAGCTCCAAGGAACCAAGGACATCCCATCGGGCCTCTTGCCATCATCTCTGATAATGCCAGTCGGCTCAAGAAGAGCGGGTACATTGATGGTGGCAAGAGACCGACGGATTATGTCATTAAGCGACGCATGTCTTAAAAAGCGGCCGGCACTTTTTTGACAAGATAATCCATGGTGTCCCAGTCGGTCCACGTCCGTGCCACAAGAGCATATGTGTGGCGTACACACCGAAACCCCGAGTCGCAAACCAGTCGCCAGTCTAAGGGAGGCCGGATCCAAGAAAGTACCAGTATTAGGCGAAGGATGGGCATGTAGCCAGTAACCCGCTTCCCGGGCTCCGACCGCCAAAAGCCTCGCGCGGTCTGGACCTGTACAGTTGTTTAGGAGAATATTGTAAGTTAAATCACAGTAAACATTATCCCAACTCCTTTGTGAATTTGGGTTGTCTGGAAATTGTTTTCCCGGGCAAGCAATTTTAAAAGCATTTTTGGCGTCCTCAAAGCCCGCAATCTCACAGTTTGTGGGCAAAGCCCTTAAAATATTTCCTATGAGACCAGACGTGCTATGAGTGGACGCCAAAAAGGCTGGGGAAGCCACACTGGAAATTTTGCGAATTCCTAAACCTCCAAACCGAATAGGGAGGGACGCTTGAGACCAGGAAGGCTCACTTAGCTGAATGTTTAGAATAGTCTCTAAACTAATTTTGATCAAATCATCTAAAGGCGACAATAAATTTTGATGTTTCCAAAAAGGACAGCAGCGGAGCACATATGTAAATTTAGGGACAAAAAGACAAAATTTAAGAATCACAAGAGCATAATGAGGGCTAATTTCGAGTAAGCGATTCGTGTGACTTTTGAATTTAGTTATAGAGTTAGAAATATAACCGGGAAAAGATTACCTTTAGTTTGGAGAATAGTATTATAGAACTGCCCGTTTTCTTTTAAAATAAATTAAAAAAAAACTATTTAAAATCCTAAGTTTATAGGTACCAATTAATAAGTTCAAAAATATCAGGACATGCACTTTATTCTGTGGCTAATTGTTGACATTGAAACTTTTGTTGACATGAAATTTGTGAACACCATGTACACTTGAGGCAATTGAGTATCAAAAATATTCACTCTTATATGCGTATGTTATACGTTTAATCTGTTTCTTTCTCCCGTAGCACCAAAAGGTAAAAAACGTAGCTCCAAGAAACCACGAATCCGAACAGCAAAAAAGAAACAAGGCCTGAAAAAAGATGGAAAGGTGTCGCAAGGGCCTCATACCTGTGAGCAATGTGGTGTAACCGTAATTGACATCAAGTCACACTCGTTGACTCACAAGTCAAAGGATGAACGGAAAAAGCTGAAATGCAAGGCCTGCCCTAAGCAGTTTGTTTCCAGAGGTGGTAGACGCAGACATTTCATCGTCCACCATTTAGGTCGAAAGTCCAAGTGTGATATTTGTAATGGAGGTAAGTTAAGAATAAATTTTCAAAGTGTTAGTGCTTTGCAAGATTACTTACCACATAATAATGGGAGAACACCTACTAAAGATATCGCGTGCCATCGTTAGATATAAGTGAGCCGAGGTGAAGGTGCTGACACAATTAAGTTCTTGTAGTTCTAAACTTCGTGGAGGACGAGGTTATTTCCGGTACACAAATACGTTCTAATATACACAAAGGTATTTTAGCATCTAAATGTGCCATTTCTTCAACCTGTTTAATTTTGCATATATTTTATTTGGCACTTTTTTTGAACCACTAACATTTATTAAGCTATATCTATTGTTTACCATGATCAAAAAGATTGACAAATATTTACCACAATTATGAATAAGGAGTGAAAATTCCCGATAAAAAAAGCTTGAAACCCCCAAAACTTCTATGCATTTGACATTGAAAGACCTCCATCTACACTAGCGCCCCTAGCGGCGAAATTAAACGCGGTAGCCCTCATTTGATGCTTTCGGCTTCTATTCGTCGGAACAGTCGGCTCATCTCCTCATCGGAAGCCAAGAGTGTTGTGTCGTCAGCACAGCACAAGTTGCATATCGTCTTCCCGCAAATCGATATACCGCCATCCCAGTTCTCAGTGGCCTTGCGCACGATGTTTTCGCCGTTGATATTAAAGAGCTTCGGAGACAATATGGGGCATTTTCTATGAAAAGGGACCTTATTGTCGATGGCGCTTACGCCGCACAGCTTCGCGCGGCATTGTATTTATAGCGCCATCGACAATAAGGTCCCTTTTTAAAGAAAATACCACATATACCCATATACAGCCCTGTCTTACCCCTCTTTCCGGTTTGAAGTGTTTGAACTGATCTGTCAACGTACTCTCGAAGGTCAGAATTATTTTTTACTGCTCCAGAATATGTTAATTTGGACACACACATCAAGCAAGTGCACAAGAAGGAAGAACTACGATTCGTGTGCGTGACGTGTGAGCGCCGCTTCGTGTCCCGGCCTGTGTTGGACGAACACATGAACACGCACGCTGGGATCGTAGATAAACAATTTGCATGTGACCTCTGCCCCAAGAAGTATGCGATCAAGAAGTGTCTTGGTGACCATATGTAAGTATTTGTGACGTTTTCAACCAAAAGAGTACCACATTGTCGGTTGTCGATAAGGTTGATTTCAAATTGAAGCAGTATAGTATAGCGCCTTATTGATAACCGACAATAAGTACCCTTTTGGTTGATAATGTCACATTTTTAGGGTTCCGTACCCAGAGGGTAAAAACGGGACAATATTACTAAGACTCCGTTGTCTGTCTGTCTGTCTGTCACCAGGCTGTATCTCATGAACTGTGATAGCTAGACAGTTACAATTTTCACAGATGATGTATTTCTGTTGCCGCTATAACAACAAATACTAAAAATAGAATAAAATAAATATTTAAGTTGGGCATCCCAAACAACAAACGTGTTTTTTTTTTGCCGTTTTTTGAGTAATGGTATGGCACCCCTTCGTGCGCGTGTCCGACTCGCACTTGGCCGATTTTTTAATATTGACCCCACTACAAAGCTGAGATTTGGCTCGGGGACTAGACTCTAACCACGCTAACTTTGCGCAAACTTGGCAGTAAGAATGCATACCCCTACAAGCTCCATATTTGACTTAGCACTTGGTTTGAAAACTTAGCGTGATTCGACTCTACAATCACTCCAAATAGGTTTTAAACTGCCATCTCGCTCACGCTGACGCTCAGGGAGAGTGAGAGAAGAACCCTGGACCGTAAGTCCTTAATTACAAAACAGAAGGAACCATTGGGTTTTACGGTGATGGGTAAAATGTAATTTAAACATGGGTAATGGGTAAATGGATACGGTAATGGGTAAAAACGGGACCGTATTACTAAGAGTCCGCTGTCTGTCTACTCTGTCTGTCTGTCCGTCTGTCACCAGGCTGTATCAGGTTTTAATTTTAACCTATTCTTACTGTTTGTTCTAGAAAGCGAACCCATGAACAAAAAAGAAATTACCAGTGCGAATACTGTACCAAAAGGTTCTTCGCCAAAACTGACTTCATAAATCATTTAAGGTAAGCATTTTAAGGGTTTCCGTCCGTACCCAAAGGGTAAAACGGGACCCTATGACTAAGACTCCACTGTCCGTCTGTCTGTCACCATGCTGTATCTCATGAACCGTGATAGCTAGACAGTTGAAATTTTTACAGATGATGTATTTCTGTTGCCGCTATAACAACAAATACTAGAAAATTAAATTTGTACGGTACGGAACCCTCGGTGGACGAGTCCGACTCGCACTTGTCTGGTTTTATGTAAAATATCTCGTCGACATTTTCATATGTTTTTATTAGTACGAATTAAGTAAACAAAATATGTTTAGGTGTCTTCTAAAATTACCCCTTAATTTCTAGAATAAAGGGGCCCACTAACTATCAGCCCGCCGGACGATATCGGCCTGTCAGTTAGAACAAAAATTTGACAGTTCCGAACAACTGACAGGCCGATATCGTCTGGCGGACTGATAGTCAGTGGGCCCCTTAACATTTGCAAAGGAAAATTGTATTTCTAAACTTTCAACATTTGTACCTATACGGCTATAGCTATTGTAACCTGTTGAAAACCACACGTTACAGTGTATGAGTGTATCAGTGTAATATTAGTGAGTGAGTATTTAAAAACGACAATGTAAATTCGACCTTACAGTCTCCGAATTAAGTTTCAATTTTACGCAGGATGCACACAAAGGAGCGCCCATTCGAGTGCGCGGAGTGCGGCAAAACCTTCACGTGGAGGAGGGGGCTGGTATTGCACATGCTCGTTCATAGCGGTGCCAGGGACTACAAGTGTCAACTCTGCGACCAGCGCTGCAGAACAGCTTCGTAAGTCAACCATTTTGAAATTGTTCACGTGGAAGGGGCGCTTCGAGCTCACACACTGTAAACCAATGTACACACAGCGGTATCAGGGACTTCAACTGTCAACTATGCGACCAGCGCTACAGATCAGCTTCGTAAGTCAACCATTTTGAAATTGTTCACGTGGAAGGGGCGCTTCGAGCTCACATACTGTACACCAATGTACACACAACAACAATATAAGCGGCATTGTATTTATATCGGAGCATCGTTTATAATGGCGTAAGCGCCATCGACAATAAGGTCCCTTTTTATAGAAAATACCACATATTATAAAACAAAGTACCCCGCAGCGTCTATCTCGCGATAAACTCGAAAACTACTTAACGGATTATCATACGATTTTCTCCTACCAATAGAGCGATTTTTGAGGAAGGAAGTATATAATTTATTAAGGTTTACCCGTGCAAAGCCGGGGCGGGTCGCTCGCTAGTAATGAATATAATGATATGCCCATATCTTGCAACGTTAGCTTAGATATACTGTAAGTGGTTTCTTCTTTGCAGCGAGCTAAAGATCCACATGATCACACACACGAAGGAGAAGCGTCACTCGTGTCAGTACTGCGGCAAGCGCTTCGGGCGCGCCGACTCCTGCCGGAGACACGAGGCCGGCCATCAGAAATAACCTGCAGCTGCTGCCCACTGAACACCCCATTTATATAGTTATACCAAAGATATCTCCGTAATAGATGGATACAGTCTAAGGAAAAAACGTGCCTCGAAAATTAAGAAAATTTGATTCTCGATTCGCGCAAATACCTTTGGCCTACTCTCGAATAGATGGCGACTGGCGTTGACGGTTTCGTTTGTGTTTAACAATTTTAACGCATATCAGTGAAAGAACATGGGTCAAAATGAGGGCTAACGCGTATGAATTCGCCGCTAGGGGCGCTAGTGTAGATGGTGGTCTTTTCCATAGTTCGAAATGTCAAATGTCACTTGTCACTTCAATGACTGACAGCTGTTCTTTAGTCTTTTGGACCACCATCAACAGAGGTGCCAACTGGTGAGCAAAAAAACGATAGCCCTCATTATATAAAAATAATTGATGCAAATAAAATAAAAAACTTTTATCCTTATATAAATTCATTTTTAGGGTTCCGTACCCAAAGGGTAAAAACGGGACCCTATTACTAAGACTCCACTGTCCGTCTGTCTGTCACCAGGCTGTATCTCATGAACCGTGACAGCTAGACAGTTGAAATTTTCACGGATGATGTATTTCTGTTGCCACTATAACAACAAATAATAAAAAGTACGGAACCCTCGGTGCGCGAGTCCGACTCGCACTTGGCCGGTTTTTATTTTTAGTTTTAATCGTGTGTCGATAGATGGCAGTGAATTTACTGTGGCTACAAAATTTACTATGACAGTACCACTCTATCCTATTATATCCTCTTTGGTTATACCAAAGAGAATTGAGTGTAGAGGCGTATTGTTAAGCTAAATTTTCTGACATCTTTCTACACGGGACTAAAACTCTTAGAATGACATATTGGCTATTTGACCCATGTTCTTTCACGGATATGTGTTATGTTAATTATTTGTTGAACTACTCGAGTATAGGCCAAAGGTATCGCCATCTATTCGAGCATAAATTTTTCTTGATTTTTCGAGGCACGTTTTTTTCTTAGTTTTTATTTATCTTATACACTTAACCTTTTCGACGCCGTGTCAAACACAAAAGCTGTCACTCGGACGCCACGGCACCGAAGTGTCAAAACTGAAATTGAACTTTATACACATGCACGTAGGTCTATGTTGTTCTGTGGTCTTTGACCGATTAATCCGTCTTTGGCGTTGGACCTGCGGTGCCGATATATCCGTCATTGGCGTCCAAAAGGTTAATAGATCTTTGGTTATATACTATACGGCTCAAAATCGGATGGCTATTTTGAGACACAGTGCAGTTTTATATCGTCGATACAGTTAAGATTTATTAGAAATAAAACCTTAGAATTAGAACGTTTTATTTATAAAACATAGGTAGATAAGTACACAATAGGTATTCTTAGGTTTACACATTATAACACTTTTTTTGCCGGTTGGCATACAAATTAATATTAATATTCGACACAATGTAATTGTTAAAAATTAAATAAATAAAATGTCAAAGATCAAAATCAAATTCAATAATACAAATGTTGTAAGATAATTAATTAAAATATATCATTCATTCATTCATTTATTTCTTTATAAGACATAGTTTTACATGTCAAACACAGTATTTAATATTTACAACTATTTATATCTAAGTTACATAACAAAACACATCAGTAGGTATAAGATAATTATGTCAGGTAGGTACAATTATTATTTAAAATTTATTAATCATTGGTCATGATTATATTAATATCTTATTTGTCATATTCATCTAGATATTCTTGTAAGCTCAGATGCTCAGTAATTTGGAGGCCGTTTAGTTAGATTCCTTTAAGTAATTATATTGGAAGCTTCCTTATAGCAAAATTTTATAACTAATTATTCTTGCGATTCACCCATCAATGTACCGTAATAATGGTAATTATTATAATAAAGTTTGTTTATGGATTATCTTACTTTTTTTAATTTCCAATGACTTACAAATTAAGTAATTTGATTTATTCTTTATATTCCCGCATACGTAACTTATTAACCGATAAATCTGCGGTAATCGGTAAATACTTCAGAGTTCAGAGGCACAAACAAAAATTTTTTTTTTTTTTTTTTAATCATTTATGGCCTGGATGCGAGTCCTTTAAGCCACAAAAAATAATAATGACAAGCTTTTTAGAAAAGTGTTCTATAACATAGGGCGTTATTTCTAGAACCTTAAACTGGAAAGAATAAAAAGGTAATAGCATAATTATCGTGTTTAAGGTTGACCCTTCGTCTTTCATTATCTTTGCAGGAGAAAAAAACCGGCCAAGTGCGAGTCGGACTCGCGCACCGAGGGTCCCGTACTTTTTAGTATTTGTTATTGTAGCGGCAACAGAAATGCATCATCTGTGAAAATTTCAACTGTCTAGCTATCACGGTTCATGAGATACAGCCTGGTGACAGGCAGACGGACAGCGGAGTCTTAGTAATAGGGTCCCGTTTTTACCCTTTGGGTACGGAATCCTAAAAAGAGCATTGCACGAAATTGTCTACCGTTGTCCCGTACGAACGCGAATTTTCTCAGGATTTGCAGGCATAAGAGTTTCTTTTCTGTGACAAATGGTAAAAAAATTAAATAATCATCTGCTTTAAACGCCGAAAAAAAAGTCGCAATAGAAATAAAATGCGTTTGTACGGGACCACACAGCCCGTGGAATGCTACAGTTACCCTTAATAAGACAAGGGGAATATATTTCCCACCATCGTTTCGACTATCATAAATTAAATTTGGTTTGAATTTGCTTAATTTTGGACACCTGCCTAGAGCCACCATCAACCAAGCCAACCAAACCAAACCAAGCTAACTCTGCAGCGAATTGATAGCACAGCGTGAAATGTTAAGGGCCTTCCACACTCATGCGCGAATCACGGCGCGAAGCCCCGAACGCGAGTGTGGAGACTAGTTCGCTATTCAGCGAAATCGACTCCACGTTCGTGGCTTCGCGCCGTGATTCGCGCATGAGTGTGGAGGGCTCTTTAGAATCATAAACTTCAAATGTCTACGAAATTATGACATCTAAAATAACATTTCCACAGTCCGCTATCAAACACGCTGCAGAGTTAGCTTGGACCGACTGTATCCTAATAATGGGTAAAACCAAAAACGATGCGTATACCTTACGCAAGTGTAAGTAACATGCGCTTTTACTTGCTCCGTGTGCAAGCATCAAGCATACTGTTATGAAATAACGAAACGCAAGTGTCAAAATTGACACGTCAATATATGTGTTGATATTGCTCTGTAATCGAAAATAGTTAATTGATTGCATTATTATAACGTTATTTTAATTAAATTTTATGTTTAACTATTTATTTATCTTAGTACCTAATTAGTTTTTAGAATTGTGTTGCTATGCCCTAACAGGGTAACCATGCATGCACTTAATACATGCATACCTTAATGTAACCATGGTTCTGCAATAAATGAAATGAAATGAAATAAATACATACAACTGAAGTCCCTTGTAATGAATACTTGCAGAACGTGTCTGAAAACTCCAGCCGATAAAAATATTTCCGACCTGGAAAAGGGCATAAAAGATGATAACATAAAGCACATCGACATTATGTTGTTTTGTTTAGATATAAAGGTAAATTTTCGTTTTTGAGCTTTTGGGAAAACTTAAAGTACTCGTTAGATGATTTTTCTCGAATTGCAGGTTACGGAAGACTCCAAAATAACAACAAATCTATGCAACAACTGCTATAGAAAAATAATATTGTTTTACAAATTTAAGGCTGTATCTCAGAAGAACGATGCTTATTTGAAATCTCTACATCCTGATTTACGCTTAGTGGACCGACAATTAACCGTGTATGTGGATGAATACGGAGTTAAACATGAGAATTCGTTAGAAACAGATGAGTGTGGTCCAAGTTTAGTTGAATGCAATGCTGAAATTAAAGTAGAAGGAAATGTTAAGAAGGAAAACATATTAGAATTAGAATTTGGGGAACTTAAGGGTGAAGAAACATTTGCGGGTGTTAACTATGGAGACATCGGGCCATTTGAAGATGCGCCTCATGAAGAGCCGCTGTGTGTTATACGAAATATTAAACATGAAAATATTAGTAGTAGGAATAAAGAAAAAGGTAAAAAAAATCGTTTACAGATTATTCTTCACGCACAATGAAAAAATTCAAATCAAATCTTTATTGAATGTCAATACAAAAATAAAAACAACTTAAGCCCAGTCAAAAAGTCCCACCCGAGTTGTCCCTGGCGCAAAGGTGCCCATCACACTAGCTGCATTACCACGTTGAATTGCGATTGCGACCTTTGCACCAGGTACGAACCCGCGCGGGCCTCAGACCCCCCAATAAAAATTGTATGTATGTGTTTATGTTTATAAATTGTTTTTTTAATTTATAGCCCCGAAACGTAAACAACAGAATGGCGCTAACAAAAAAGAGAGACAATGTAAAGGTACAAATGTACAAGAGCGACAAATATGCGAAGAATGTGGCATGTCTGTGCTGGACCTGCAGGCGCACTCCATCAGCCACCAGCCCAAGGAGGAGCGCCGGATGCTGCAGTGCAAGGCCTGCCCCAAGATGTTTGTCACTAAGGGGGGTCGGCACAGACATTACAAGATTGCTCATTTAGGTCTTAAATCTAAATGTGACATTTGTAATAAAGGTATGTTGACTCTTTATAATTCTATAATTTGATAGATAGAGTTTTAGAAGTGTTTCTGATACATTAAATAAATCGGTCAAGAGCGTGATGGGTCAAGCCAAGCTCAATGTAGGACTAAAGTGTAAAAAAACTCACCACACCACCACATTGTTTCTAGCACTAATGATCACGGAGCAAAGCCTCGGACGGACGGACTGACAGACAGACATGGCAAAACTATATTGGTTCCTAGTTGACTATGGAACCCTAAAAAAAGCGTAGAACGGAAGAGAAAAGAGTAGAGGAGAGTAAACGGGTTTTTTTGTCTAAGTAGGTAGTACACAATGTTACTTAACACTAGAGAAGATATTTGTAAATTGGCTCCTTCAGAATTAAGTTTTATTCTACAGTTAACAAATATTTATACAAAAATATAACAAGAAAGTTGTGTATACATTTTTTCCTATTCCTTTGTATTAACCATTACCATTAATGTAATGGAATAAATCAGGATTCTGCTATATAATTAATCGTCACCTGTCTGGCCTAGTGGGAACTGACCCTGCCTGTGAAGCCGATGGTCCTGGGTTCAAATCCTGATAAGCGCATTTATTCAGTGATTTTTTTTTTTTTTTTTTTTAATCTGGTTTTTATGGAGGCTTTGGACACTTATTCAGTGATGAACAAGGATATTTGTTCCTGAGTCATGGGTGTTTTGTATGTATTTAAGTATTTATATAATATGTATATCGTTGTCTAAGTACCCACAACACAAGCTTTATTGAGCTTACCGTGGGACTTGGTCAATTTGTGTAATAATGTCCTGTAATATTTATTATTTATTTATTTATTTCTCTCTCTCTCTCTTTAGCCTTTTTCTACCCTTTGGGTGTAGGGCTCCTTCATTTTGCGCCATTCGTCGCGGTTCTGTGCGACTTTGAGCCACTGTTTCCCCGCAGTCTTCTTGATGTCGTCGTCCCAACGCATCTGGGGTCTACTAATCTACTTTGAGGACGCTCTTCCCCCCATGGTCGCCACTCGAGTAGTCGTTTGCTCCACGAATCGGTCTTTCGTGCTATATGACCAGCCCATTCCCACTTCAAATTGGCTACGCGTTTTATAACATCATGGACTTTGCTCTATTGTCTCAGCCATTCATTTATTATTCAACCTATTTCAGAGGTAATATCCCTGGCAATACACAAACTACAGATGCACAACCGCTCAGCGCTGCCGTTCTGCTGCGTGACGTGCGCGCGCCGCTTTGTGTCGCAGCAGGCGCTCGACATGCACATGATCATCCACACCAGGGACCTGGCGTTTGAGTGCGATGTCTGCCATAAGAAGTTCCGCTCTAAGGGACATGTCTCGAGACATATGTGGGTGATGATTGTTATTCTATTTTTAAATTATTTGTATTTATTTAATTAACTTATAATATACCCACAGGATAGTTCTGATTATTATTACAAAATTTATTTTTTATTTATAATCATAGCCCGTCAAATCTTTTTTTGTTTTAGACGGCAGGTCCATGTAAAAGAGAAAAATCATCAATGCGAAATATGTTCTAAAGCTTTCTTTGACAAAAATATGCTTCAAGAACATTTAGGGTAAGTAACCAAACTAACTGCTAGCATGCACCTACAAGCTCTTCACGTCTCTGCTCTTAAATAGAATAACAAGACAAATTGACAATCTCCAACCAGTAGAGCAAGCGGGGTTCCGGTCAGGCTACTCAACAACAGACCACATCCACACAATTTAACAAATCATAGAACGATACAAAGAATACAACAAACCTCTCTATGTAGCCTTCATAGACTACACCAAGGCATTTGACAGCATCTCCCACAACGCAATCTGGAAGGCCCTCAATGACTGCAAGATAAACTCTAAATACATCAACACTCTAAGGAATATATATGAAAACAGTACTAGCAGAGTCAAACTCGAAACGAGAGGAAATGAATTCAAAATAGGCAGAGGAGTCCGACAAGGGGACCCAATATCACCAAAGTTATTCATAGCTGTGCTACAAAGCATATTCTGTCAACTGGACTGGGATAAAAAAGGAATTAAAGTATTCGATAAACACTTAAGTCATTTGCGTTTTGCAGATGATATAGCTATATTTTCAGAAAATACCAGCATTCTACAAATAATGTTAAACGAGCTGAACGAGGAAAGCTGTAAAGTCGGATTAGAAATGAACCATACAAAAACAAAAATTATGACTAACGGAGCCCCTACAAAAATACACATACAAGGCAAAGAACTTGAATATGTAGACCATTACATATACTTGGGCAAGAGAATATCTTTCGACACTGACAGCAACAGCCAGGAGATAGACCGTAGAATCCATAACAGCTGGAGGAAGTACTGGAGTTTTAAAGAGCTTCTAAAAGGAAATTACAATCTAAAACATAAGAAAACAGTAATGGACACGTGCATTTTACCATGCCTTACATACGGTTCTCAAACTTGGGTGCACACAAACAAGAACAAATTAAAGATAAGAACCTGCCAAAGAGCCATGGAAAGGAGCATTCTCAGTATAAAACTAAAGGACAAGGTTAACAGCAAGTACATACGATCCAAAACAAACATCATAGATGCCCTCGAGTTTGTGCTGAAACAGAAATGGAGGTGGGCCAGCCACATAGGAAGATTGACAGATGACAGATGGACCAACAAAGTCACAAAGTGGCCAGGACCCCATGGCAAAAGGAAGGCAGGAAAACCCATAACAAGGTGGTCCAAGGATATTATAGCCACAGCCGGAGAAAATTGGCTAATCAAGGCAAAAGACCGAGAAAGGTGGAAAGATATGGAGGAGGCCTATACCCAACAGGGGTCCTTAAAATAGTAAAAATGGAAAACAATAATACTAGAAGACTTTTTTATCATGTAAAACTATTTAAGGAAAAATAAAGGCTTAAATAAATAAAATAACCATAACTTCGTTACTTAGTATTTTGTTTATTTATTTATTTAAGCTTTATTGCACAAAATATATACAATAATGTACAAATGGCGGACTTAATGCCAAATGGCATTCTCTACCAGTCAACCATAGGGCCAAACGGAGATACCTACAATTGGTACAGGCTTGCAGAAGGTTTTTAATCCCTACTAATATTTTAAATTCTAAAGTAACTTTGAATGTCTGTGTGTTACTTTTTAAGAGCCCGGTTACGATTTTAGTCGCAAAAATGTAAAGTTGATAGATTTCTTCTGTGAAATTGTACACCTTTTGTTACCTAATTGAAATAACAGGTACTGGTTTCTATTAGCACGACTTCTTATCTCTAGGTTTATCAGATCATTTTTTTGAAAAAAGGCTTACTAAATTAGTAATGAATTTTTTTCTGATGGACGTTTAGGTAAACGCGTGTAAAGCACTGACTTTGATGCTCTTATTTGTAAATTTCGTAAAGTTTGGACTGCTAAAAATGGTAAATTTGTATTACACATATTCTGTACTCTAGGTTTATCAGATTACATTGTTGTTATATGACTTAGAGTTCGAGGAAATGAAAGTTAAACGAATTCAATTTTCTCCAGAAATGACCTCAAAACAAGTGACAATTTCTCCGAAAATCTACTTATTTTCGACGTAGATTGCATACTCAAATAATCTGCAATGTTTACTTAAACTGTTGCTGTACTTCATTTTATTTAAATTGCAACTTTTATTTTCTGACGATTTTTTAAAAATTTCCCCTTTTACTGGTATAACATCGGTGACACGCGCCTGTCGCGCCCGCGGCCTCAGTCCCGCGCGGGAGCTGGTAGAGGCAGGACGTTTGTTGATCGGCTCCGCACGTTGCATCGACGACGACGAAGTTATTTATCATTGTGTGCGTCGCTCGCCGTGTAAAAAGTTATATTTGTTTGCGTGTTTGGCTGTACTGTGTGCGTGTAAACTGCGACCAGAAACTTTAATCCTGGGGTTGTAAGTACTTGTTTATTAACCGCCTTCAAAAAAAAGGAGGTTCTCAGTTTGACCCATATGTTTGTATGTATATGTATGTATGTATGTATGTTTGTTCGAGATTATCTCGCATTTGGCTGAACCGATTTTGATGCGGTTTTTAGAAAAGTGTTTGTTACATTCTGGAGAAGGTTTTAGTATACATAGAGCTCGGCTGATGCTGAACCCTGGCTGTACCTAGTGGAACGCAGGTTTAGTGCAACATAGGCACACGCTGTTTTGGTCTGTCTTGATGAGCAATTAGGAGAGCAGTACCCAAGATGGAGCTGATGCTGAACCCTGGCTGTACCTAGTGGAAATCAGGTTTCGTGCAACATAGGCACACGCTGTTTTGGTTATTCGACACGTCTTGATGAGCAATTAGGAGAGCAGTACCCAAGATGGAGCTGATGCTGAACCCTGGCTGTACCTAGTGGAACGCAGGTTTGGTGCAACATAGGCACACGCTGTTTTGGTCTTCCGACACGTCTTGATGAGCAATTAGGAGAGCAGTACCCAAGATGGAGCTGATGCTGAACCCTGGCTGTACCTAGTGGAACTCAGGTTTCGTGCAACATAGGCACACGCTGTTTTGGTCTTCCGACACGTCTTGATGAGCAATTAGGAGAGCAGTACCCAAGATGGAGCTGATGCTGAACCCTGGCTGTACCTAGTGGAACTCAGGTTTCGTGCAACATAGGCACACGCTGTTTTGGTCCTCCGACACGTCTTGATGAACACTTGGGAGAGCAGTACCCTAGATAGAGCTGATGATGAACCCTGGCTGTACTTAGTGGAACTCAGGTTCATTTATTGTTATCAGAACTTCCACCCCCTTTTACCAGTACCTACTGCATGTTAAATGTGTGGTAGCTCTGGTCAGGTGCCTGCTTCATCTGGCAGCCCTCCAGGTGTTCCAGGTCTTGAAGAACTTAACCTGCCTACAGCATACTCTACCAACTTCAGATTAAAAGAGTTTTACCCCTGATCCGATGCGTCCAGCAGCACTCCAGGTGTTCCAGGTTTTGAGCTGTCTCCGTCATACACTACCCACAACACGTTGAGCGAGTGTTACCCACCCTTTGCCCTTGACCCTTTGCACTCAGCAGCACTCCAGGTGTTTCTGATCTGGAGCTTTCCCTATCATACACTACCAGCAGCACGTTGAGCGAGTGTTACCCCTGACTCTTTGCACCCAGAAGCATTCTAGGTGTTCCAGGTCTTGAGATGTATCCATCGTACACTACACACTACCAGCGGCATGTTGAGCGAGTGTTACCCCTGACCCTTTGCACCCAGCAGCACTTCAGGTGTTCCAGGTCTTGAGTTTTCCCCATCATACTCTACCAGCGGCACGTTGAGCGAGTGTTACCCCTGACCCTTTGCACCCAGAAGCACTCCAGGTGTTCCAGGTCTTGAGCAGTATTCATCGTACAACCAACAACACGTTGAGCGAGTGTTAGAAGAGTGGAGAAGAGAAGAGGATGACTTTGGAAATAAAAATTATTATACACCCTTCCCAACGATTAAGACTATCTCCATAATATCAAATTCCATCCAAATCGGTTTTATTGGATCCCATACAAATTTCCATTACCCCCCCCTCCCCCCCGTTTCTGGGGTAAAACCTATCCTATGTCCTTCCCCAGGACTCAAACTATGTCCATACCTCATTTCATCTTAATCGGTTCAGCGTTTATTGATTCCCCATACAAATTTCCACCCCCTTAAAGGGTGATTTCTTGAATAAAAAGTATTCTATGTCCTTCCCCGGGATTCAAACTACCAAATTTCAACAAAATGCTAGTTTCCCCTCTGGGTTGGAACGTTGGAAAGTCAGATGGCTGTCGCTTTCGTAAAAACTAGTGCCTACGCCAATTCTTGGGATTAGTTGCCAAGCGGACCCCAGCAGACTTCCATGAGCCGTGGCAAAAAGGCTGGGATAACGCGAGTAAGATGATTATATATATATATATATATATAAGATATTGCCTTAGTGCAAATCATTATCATCATGCTATATAATTTGTATGTATTATATGAATACATAGGTAAATTGTTAACAGTAATAAACGATTATATCAAATTTACCGAGTTTTATTTTAACCTAATTAAAGTTATAAAGTGACGCATAATGTTGCGAAAGTATCAATATTGTTTAGGCGGTCGCGTTATTTCAAGCAGCGGCCGGCGTTCGGTTACTGTGTAAAAGTCGTATCTTCGCGCGTTTTCAAATCGACTACGGGCTCTTAAAATTAAATTTGGTATGGACATAATTTGAGGCCAATCCAGAAACTAGTTATAAATTAAATTTTAAGACTATCTTGACTCAGTACACCTCAGTCCAATATATTCAATTCACTCACATTCTTGTAATCTAAACCTTATGTCACGTCATTTAAAGTTCACTTTTCGCAGTTCGCACACGACGGAGCGCCCGTTTCAGTGCAGCGAGTGCGGCATGTCGTTCTCGACGAAGACAACACTCAGGAAACACCGCATTGTGCACAGCGATGTGAAGAAGTACCACTGCGAGTACTGTGACATGAGCTTCAAGACGAACAGGTGAAATGGCCGCCATTTTGAACTTTTTGATTCGTCGACTGATTGCATAAAGCCTTTATAAGGCTTGCCGCAGACGCACGGAATTTTCATTCGGTTTCCGTACAGAATGACAGGTGGGAACGGGACGTCGCTCTACACATGCATAGCACTTAGCACTGTTTCGCTTGCACATGTTATTTCGTACAGAAAATTCCGTACGTCTCAGGCCAGCCTAAGACAGAGGGAATATATTTCCCATCTGATTATACATTTAATTTCAAAGTGATAGGGTTCAATTTTGCATAATTCCTGACACCCCTTAACCCCTCGCTTCCCACTGAAGCGGTAACTGGTCAGAAAAGACAGTAAAATTAAATTCTAAATTTAAAATTTCAAGATCGTTTATAGACAAATTTTTAACTCTGGGTTTAGTAGTTAATAGCATTGAATTGTTGCAGTTACCTAAAGTCGCATATGATCAAGCACACGAAGGAGAAGCGCTACCCGTGCCAGTACTGCGACAAACGCTTCGGCCGCTCCGACTACCGCCGCCGCCACGAGCTCACTGCGCACCAGAAACATCTGACGGCCGGCTGAACACCCTATCATCATAGAATTACGGTTCAATGTCGAACAGTTCGCTGGATTCAGGTGCAGTAATAAGTTGGTTTTGGTCATTCATATTTCATGGTTATAAACCCTATTCTGGGGCTCTACACCTCACCGAGAATTGCATGCATTGAATTGGATTCAGGTGCAGTATTAAGTTGGTTTTGGTCATTCATATTTCATGGTTATAAACCCTATGCTGGGGCTCTACACCTCACCGAGAATTGCATGCGATTTGCGTTACATTGTGCCATTAAATCGATCGAGCTTAGCCGTCATTATCTAAAATCGCAAGCGATTTGTTGCATGGTCTGTAGAGGCTTAATCTATATTAGTAATTTTGTATTAAGTATCATGCAAATACAGCGTTGTCTTTGTATGATTAGTACGAGTATGTATGTACCTAGTACCTTAAATTAAAAAGGCGATTTTATGAGAAAAATAACCTTTGAGCAAATAATTAGAATAATTTATTTGTATGATTTCAGATATATCCATACTCATGACACAAATAAAAATGCAGACCCAGTGAGGATGTACAGACCAATTTAAAAATATATTTATTGTCTATGATTCAAACTGTTTTCTTTTTTGGAACTTCCTGGCGCACAGTAGCAATTTTGAAGCGATTTTTTACCCAACCTATGTTTGTAATATTTAAATTGAAACCCAGGTACTGGAATTTACTTACATAACTTTCGAACAAGTCACTCGATCGTTTTTCAAGTAGATATATAATTGCTAGACGTATTTCGATCGGTAACTAATAGGAGCTTCATCTTAAGCCGCTGAGCTTTTGTTAATCGACCCAGACAATTTTAACATAAAGACTTATCAATGATCGCGCATCGCCTGCCTGCGAGTGTGGACACCCAGACCAGACCATCGAACACATAGTGCTGGAATGTCCCCTCACAAAATACACGGGCCATGTGAACAGGGACCGGACAACCCTTTCCGCGATAAAACCCTTTCAATGGGCGACACTTAAACACGGCTAACACATTGAAAGACTTTCCCTTTTAAACTGCAAGCCCATTCATACCCTTACCTTTGACTAACCCTTATTGAAAAGCTAACCAAATATAAGGCTAGCCCTTAATAAGGGTTACCCTTATCTTTAAGCGCTTTTTATAAAGGTTTCCCTTTGCGTGAAAGAGACAGGATTAGTATATATCTACGGTAGTGTATGAAAAGGAAAGAAAATACGTGCCTAGTCAAAGAACGCCGCCGTCGCCGCCGACGATCGCTCGGATTCGAAGTAATGTGTGCTTTATGAACAAGGTAGACGACTTAAATTAGCACGCTTATATGCTAAAAGGGAAGCCCTTTATAAGGCTAACCCTTATAAGCAATATGCAAGGTGTTGGTGAGCGGATGATAAGGGTTTTGTAAGGGTATTTGGGCTACCGATTACTCAAATGTGGTAGCTTTATATAAGGGTTTTTAAAACCAAAACAAAGGGTTTCGTCTGGCAAAGGGTATGGTGAGTTAAGCCTTATGCAATACCCTTATAAAACCCCGATAAGGGATAGCGGGCCGGTCCCTGCATGTGAATGACTTCAATATCCTGGCTGAAGAAGTGGCTGCTTACCTGAGTAGGGCGAAATTTTAATTTTAAGTTTTTTTGTATCCAGTGACATGTAACGAAGCCATACGATAAATAAATGATAAGTTATCATTAATATCATCATATACCTATACCTACTAACAGCCTTACCTTATCTGACATCGGGTGCGGATGCAGTATATACTTATATACTGTATATATAATACACGGTGAAATTATACAGGTGTAGTTTGGCCCAGGACTGTCTCATTTCAAATATAGACAGAGAATCATACTGTCTTTGTCTTACGCTAGTACTAGCAACCAAAAGAAAGGGATAAGTGTAAATTTCCTTGTTCTTATTGACTGACAAGTTGAGTACATAGCTTGCTCGAGTCACTGGACCCGCCCACACCTTTATACAGTTACTTTGCATAAAGCTTTGATGATTCTGCGCGAAATGCCTCAAAATCAAAATGTGCAAAGCCCATGCTTCGTGTGCAAGCACACTACAACCTTGCTGTAGTTGTGTGCCCTTGATTTATTATCGAAAACGAGAATAACGAAACGCAACTGAACTGCTTGCTGCTATCTGTCAGTGTCAAATTTGTTGTCAATGTTGTGTTGATAGCCAAAAGTAGGCTTGATTAAAAACAGTTATTTTGCCCCGTATAAGCTTTTCTTGTTTAAAAACGTGATATTGAAACCTATTATTATACTATAATGAATACTTGTAGGACGTGTCTTAAAACTCCCGCTAACAAGGATATTTCAGGCCTCCAAAAGAGTGTAAAAGATGACAGTATAACGGACATCATGGTATTTTGTTTGGATATAAAGGTAAATATTAGTGTTAGACCTGGTATAATGGCGTATTACAATTGTTACATTATTTACTTTAACTCCAGGTTTCAGAAGACTCCAAAATAACTACGAAACTATGCAATAGTTGTTATAGAAAAATCATATCGTTTTACAAATTTAAGGCTCTGTCTTTGAAAAATGATGCATATCTTAAATCGCTGGACCCACTTGAGCCGCCTGCAGACCAAAAACTAACTGTGTACGTGGACGAAAACGGAATTAAACATGAAAATTTCGTGGAATCTGAAGATTTTGGCCCATGTGTAATAGAATATAGCGATAGAGAAATTAAAATAGAAATAGATGTTAAGGAAGACAGACTAGCAGATTCAGAAATATTAGATGATTTTAAGGAAGAAAATACGTTTGAAGATCACATATTTGAATCAGATGAAGAGCCACTGAGTGTGGTACAAAAAATTAAATATGAAAATGTTGAGGATGATACCAAAGAAGAAGGTGAGTGTAATCTATAGGACTTGCGCAGTAAAGAGAGGCTATACACATAAGAATATATTTTGTAAAGATATGAAATTGTTAGCACCAAAAGGCAGAAACCTGCGTGTGTAAATCATAAAGATTCAGATTCAGATTATTTATTGGTAAAAATAATACAAGTTTTTACACGTCATATTTCCAAGTGCTTTAAGATTAGACTTAAATGTACGATAGATATAATTAAATACAATTTCAATATGTCAGTTATTGGTTCAAGTTAATAATCATAGAATAATGTTATAAATTAATAAAGATACTCTAGAGAGTCTACCATGTACTGAATCTCTGTATTTGTTTTTTCAGTTCCAGAACAAAACTGCGAGCAGCCACTGCTTAAATGTAAAGCATGCCCAAAACAGTTCCACTCCATCGGAGGGCGGAAGAAGCATTACCGGACCAAGCATCTAGGGAAAAAGTCCAAGTGTGACATTTGTGATAAAGGTAATTTGTAATCACTCTCTATGTGCCCATCTTTGACTGATTTTACAATTATGAAAGAGAATGGGAATGGTTTTTTTTTAATGCATTTTCTCCAGATTTGAAATATTCCTTCTTTGTTTCAATGGAAAGGTTTGGGAGGGAATTTCCAGTTGGTCCCAACACCATCTCTAGGGTCTTGGAGAAATTGAGGAAACTCTTTAAAAGCCATATAACAGGGCTTTGAGAATATTTTATAGTACCTACCTAACTTATGAAACTGTAACTATAATTAACGTTAAAGCATTTAAACTGTTTTGTTAAGTAGGTTATTTAATTGTTGAATATTATACTCTTACCTAAAGATTATATACAATAGCCTCCTAGCAGAAGCAAAAGGTCCTGGGTTTGGATCCCGATTAGGGCATGTATTTGTGTGTGTTATCATGAATATTTGTTTCTTAAGTTATGGATGTTATTTATGTATATGTTGGCGGCCGAGTGTAAAATCAGGCAGGTCATGGAATTACGAGGCATGTTGTGAATCGTGAAAATCATTCTCTTGGTCCCTGGGTCCATGGAGCTCCTATTTCTTAGCAACTTAATGAACCTAACCTACCTAGATAGATATTGGTTTAATATGACTGCCATAAGAGTATGACGGGACCCATAGTACCCTTAGTACAAGCTTTGCATAGTTTGAGGACTTAAGTAAGACTGTCCCCAAAATGTTGTATGTTAAGATTATTAAATTATTAATTTCAGAGGTGGTATGCCTGTCAGTGCACAAGCTTAGAGTCCACAACCCGTCAGGCATGCGGTTCACCTGCTCAGTTTGTGACCGCCGCTTTGTATCACAAGCTGTGTTGGACCTCCACATGGTGTCCCACACCAAGGACTACCAGTTCCAGTGTGATGTTTGTCAGAAAAAGTTTAGCTGTAGAGGTTTTCTCTCAAAACATATGTAAGTTACAAGGTACTGTCCGCGCGCCAATTCCGTGCATTCAGAGGTCGAGGAAGTGGGAGGGTGTGCGCCGCGCCCGTACGTACAAAATGACACTACTCTTGTCATGACGCCCAACATTCCTAACATTCCTCAGCCGTACACGGAATTCGTGCGCGGACAGTACTTTCTTAACTGGAAATGAACTTGGTGAAATATTCATGTGATATGAACTCACTATGTCACACATGACACCCATGACTATGGCAACCGATTATCGTACTGCTACTGGATACAAACCAAAATAAATAAATGCATTGCTCTTACTATAAAAACTATTGAAAACAGGGTACAGTCAGAAAAACTACTACGTTGGAAGTTTAGCACTACGATTTCCCATCCCCGGTAAAAGAGGCAGAGGTAAACCGAAAACAAGATGGAAAGACGTAGTGCTAAAAGATATGATTAGATGCAAAGTGTCCGAGGACGACATCGGGGATAGGCCGAAGTGGAAGCGAAAGATTCGGAAAGCTGACCCAGGATATGTAGTTTGGAAGAGAGAGAGAGAGAGTATTTGTTAAAAAGAAACAAAATTGAATAGAGATTTCCTAAATTTTCTTAGTAAAAGGGTAAGGGTAAGGGTATAAACTATAAAGTATAATTTCTGCGCTTGTTTCAGGCGGCAGGTTCACATAAAGGAAAGGAACCATAAATGTGAACATTGCCCAAAGGCTTTCTTTGGCAAAGATAAACTGCAAGAACATATGAGGTAAACTTCCGTGGGTAAACTTTATATTGCTACTTTTGAATATTACTTGTATTTTTACTCACAGATAGTATTTCTATATTAACCTAAGACCCACCATAGAAAGTTTTTCCATTTTTTATTTGAACCTTGTTCTATAAGTAAATTGGAACGAATTCGGTTTGTTTTACAACTCAATAAAACAAAAGAAATGCTACTTTATTTGTTTCATGAAAGGTTCAAATTAGATTGCAATAAATATGTACATTTTAATGTACATTTAGACTCACGAGGTTAAATTAACCTTATTAACCCTTCTGGTAGACAATATGCCATATTATATTATGGTACCATCGAGCTGATTTGATGATGGACACAGCACAGAAGGTGGCCAATTAGGAGCTCTGTGATAAAACACCGCAACGTATGTTAGAAGTGTCTCGATTAGATTAGTTGCCTGTTGAAAGAGAAGTACAAGACAAAAGCTTGTAACAAAAATGAAATTTGTTGACAAAAAACTTATATATACTACCTTTGGCTCACAGGACACACACAAATGAGAAAGATCATCAAATTTGCGAGGAATGCGGCAAGTCGGTGGCCAACCTCAAGATGCACGCGCTCCGCCACCAGCCCAAGGACGAGCGGCGCCTGCTGCAGTGCAAGGCGTGCCCCAAGCTGTTCTACTCCATCGGCGGTCGCAGGAAACACTACAGGACCACGCATCTGGGCAAGAAGTACAAGTGTGACATTTGTCATAAAGGTAGGTTGAGCCCTTTCCTTCATTTATTTCATTTATTTAATGCAAAAACCATGGTTATAAAAGGTGTTACGTAGAGATTTGGTACATGGTCACCCTGCAAGGGCGTAGGAATGTCTTAAAAACTAGTTAAAGCTAAAAAGTTAATTTATACAAAACAAGATATGTTTAAATTGGTACTTTCAGTGGAAATATAATAATAATCATATGAGTTATGAAATTATTTTGAAGACTTGTTTAAGCTGTTTTACTATTGTGGCTGATCGGGCCGCCAACGATAAATAAAAACGCTGAATACTTTATAATACACCCATGTATATATAAACACGGAAAAAGCACAGGATATTTACAAACAAAATCTATTTACACAAATAATTTACATAAGTTGTGCAAAATAAACATTTGGAATTTATTGACAACACAGAACTAGAAAAAATCTAGGTATACATATACCATCCCATCAGGTATATAGGGGTGGTAATCTAGGTATATACAAAGATAGATATAACTCTATGGTATATATATATATATATAAAGGTAACAAAAGACGCGCGCTGGCAGCGGCATCGGCCAGGCCGCCAGCGCGCGCACAGCACAGAGTTCCGTCGCCTACAACTACATCAATTAAAGCGGGGAGCCCAAGTCACAGAATATATAATAGTACTACCGTACAGAAAGGAAACTTCCTACAAAACCGAAGTTTGACAGCGGTTCAGGGTCGAATCATGCTAAAGCTGCAAATTAAATTGTAGCATCAAAAAAACCGGCCAAGTGCGAGTCGGACTCGCGCTCGAAGGGTTCCGTACCATTACGCAAAAAACGGCAAAATAATCACGTTTGTTTTATGGGAGCCCCACTTAAATATTTATTTTATTCTGTTTTTAGTATTTGTTGTTATAGCGGCAACAAAAATACATCATCTGTGTAAATTTCAACTGTCTAGCTATCACGGATCATGAGATACAGCCTGGTGACAGACGGACGGACAGCGGAGTCTTAGTAATAGGGTCCCGTTTATACCCTTTGGGTACGGAACCCTAAAAAACTAAAACGTTAATCTTGTTCCAGAGGTGGTGTCCCTGTCAGTGCACAGGCTACGCATGCACGCCCCCGACGACCTCCCGCATGCGTGCGCGCAGTGCGGGCGCCGCTGCGTGTCCCACTCCGTGCTCGAGGCGCACGTGCTCACACACACGAGGGACTATCAGCACGAGTGCGAAACTTGCCTCAAGAAGTTCAGCAGCAAGAATTTCCTTACGAGGCATCAGTGAGTTAGAGTTTTGAATGATTCACGGTTAGTTTCACTAGACTTATATTGACCGGGATATAGACCGTGATTACCTTTTGTATTATTTATGAGCCCCCGATATTTCGACGCAGTTACATGCATGTGACATGGGTGTCAAAGTTGTGTAGACCGCGCTCGGTCTACCCTCATTCTTGCGCGTCGGCTGCGTTCGTTTTCAACGTTACCAACGGTCGCATTCACACTTGTTGGTCTGGTCGCGTTCACACTCGCTGGTCTGTTCAAGCATACTACTGACAGTGTCGCTACGCGTGTTTGATTCGGATATCACTGGTTTTTTACACAAACAAATCACAAATATCGTCGAAATATCGGGAACTCATAAATAATACAAAAGGTAATCACGGTCTATATCCCGGCCAATATAAGATCAGTGTTAGTTATGTATATACGGTGACTAAAAAATAAGTGCATTCCCGTTGCCATGGAGGTTTTTGGGATGGGACTGAGCTTACTGTGGGACTAAGTCAGTCTGTTTATTGTACTTCTAATATTTTATTTTTTAATGTTGTATTTGATTGTTTATTTTCAGACGGCAGGTGCATGAAAAAGAAAGGAGCCATCAGTGTGAATTTTGTTCTAAGGCTTATTTCAGCAATAATAAACTACAAGAACATTTAAGGTGAGCATCGAGGCAGGTAGATTATTTAAACTAGTGCCTACGTCAATTCTTGGGATTAGTTGTGATGCGGACCCCAGCAGGCTCCCATGAGCCGTGGCCAAATGCCGTGATAATGCGAGGAAGATGATGCAAAAGGTTTAGCACCTCTAGAGTAGTAGGTAGTAACTGCACTTTATTCACTGTCCATTGAATAGAGGGTATTACTGCAATGTTCTGCCACCAGTGCAGCACTAGCCCCTTTAGTAAACCATAGAGTAACTTATACATACTGTGCCTATAACAGTTTTTTGACAAGTTTTCAGACATAATAGGTTGACTGGTAGATAATGCCTTATGGCATTAAGTCCGCCTTTTGTACTGTAAGGTTTTTTCTTTTGTGCAATAAAGATTAAATAAATAAATAATAAAATATGACATCAAGGCGGTTTGTTTACAGAGGACCTACCGGGAAACGCGAATCCGAAATTTCGCTATCTGCCTCTTTATCGCTCAAATATGCAAAAGTGATAGATATGTTAGAGAACGAAATTTCGATTTTCTTGTTTTGCGGTATACCCTCAGATTGTGGTAGTGGCGCTTCCTACGCAGAGTTTCGCGTAATATTCCCTATTATAAAGTCATTTATAATTATAAAGTTATTTTATGGCACTTTACAAAGTAAGGACGATAACCGAGAAAAAATCCGTACATTGACCCGTCATTTCCTATCTCTGTCGCACGCTCATGATTATATTGCTGTCTCGCTCGCACAGTGGCATCACCCGCCGGCATTATGAATATAATAATGTTGTCTAAAGTCCTTACTTAAATGTGTGCGTGATTAAAGAGTTCTAAGCCAATAAATATGTAAAGCCTGAACCTAAATGCCTCTTATCATCACAGGTCGCACACAAACGAACGGCCGTTCACCTGCAACGACTGTGGCCTCTCGTTCACAACAAAACAGGCGCTAACTAGACACATGCTCACGCACAGCGACATCAAGAACTACCCCTGCGAGCTGTGCAGCATGAGCTTCAAGGTGCCCGGGTACGTCGCCATTTTAAACATTTGCGTTATTGGCCAGATTGTGTCAACTGACAGTTCTCACGTCGCACGCAACCTGTTCACTTGTAGCAAGTGACTGCCGTTCACAACGAAACAATCGTTCACGGGACACATGTTCACGCACAGCAACGTCTAAAACTACCCCCGCGAGCTGTGCGGGATGAGCTTCAAGGTGCCCGGGTACGTCGCTATTTTAAATATTGACGTTATAGTCCAGATTGTGTCAACTGACAGGTCTCATGTCGCACACAACCTTGTAGCAAGTGCCTGTCGTTCACAAGGAAACAAGCGCTCACTAGACACATGCTCACGCACAGCGACGTCAAGAATTACCCCTGCGAGCTGTGTGGGAAAAGCTTCAAGGTGCCATTTTTACTTTGAACATTCTGAATCCACAGGTCGTACGTAAACAGCCGTTCATTTCCTGAGTATTGCCTCTCGTTCACAATGAAACAGGCGCTAACTAGACACACGCTAACGCTCAGCAACATCAATTACCTTGTGAGCGTTGTCACCATTTTATAAACATTTCTGTTATTAGTCGGAATGCGTTGAAACCTGACGGGTCGCACACAAAAGGTTGTTCATTTGGGAGGCGCGCGCTTACGAGGCGCATAGGTATGATAAATACGGAATAGGAGCGAGAAAAACCACAGACGGCCGTTAGCGCACTGACATATATGTATTTAAACAAGTAACAGCGTGTGGACGCAGCCTCACGCACACATATGCAACACTTCCTCCCCCTAGGTACATAACTAAACTAAAACAATTCTTAAATATATTTCTGAAAACTAATATTGGTACGCTTGCGTAATATTTTTTTGGGGACTATTGGCGCATTGCTCGCCATGTCTGGCTTCTGGCCTTCTCCTTTCGCCTCATGGAATTCATCCTCATCATCTGAGCTTATCACCTTCTTTCTTACTTCGCTCTTTGCCTTACTTTCTACCTCTGCGGGGTCGTCCGATGATGGGGCTAAAGTCCCATGAGTGAGGGACCCGGCGGTGGTTCATGGGTTGACATCGGCAACGGTGACGGCAGTGGAGTTGGTGGCGGCGGCGTTTGAAGTGCAGAGGGTAAGGATGTCTCAGGTAAGACACAATCCAGTGCGTCACCTGCATATCACCCGGCTAGTAATGGCCAGGCGGAAAGTATAGTCAAAGTGATCAAAAAAGGGATCAAATAATAACAGGGCGTAATGTACGGGATAGTAAGGATAAACTATTACAGTACTTGTTCAATTACAGGAACTCCGTTCATTCCACCACGGGCTCTTCGCCAACTGAACTAGTGTATGGACGCAAACTAAGATCGCGTTTAGACTTACTGCACCCGGTAACGCCAACGCCTTCATCCTCATCGGTTACCCTTGCTAATGTTATCAAAAATAAACAACTAGTGACTTCAATGTGTCAAAGGTCGCTTTTTTCAAGTTTTTTGTTACTTGTCGTATTGCGTTCTAATCCGGCAGGTGTACTTTTGTCAGTTTTATCCCACGTCTGTGGACAATTTTTATATTCTGTGGACGTTGAGTAAAAAAAAGAAGCACTTCTAGATCATGTTAATGTGTATTATTGCAGGAACTTGAAGGCGCACATGATCAGCCACACGAAGGAGAAGCGCTACCCGTGCGCGTTCTGCGGCGTGCGCTTCGGCCGCTCCGACCACCGCAACCGACACGAGTTCACCGCGCACAAGAAACACGGACAAACTGATCCAGATATAAAGCCGGATTGCTGATAGTTAAATACACTCGAAAGCATTACCCTCCTCCTTTGGCAGTCGGGTAAAAATAGGTCCAAAACTGGGATTCATCAGACTATTTTAAGGCAGAGCCTTTCCTTGTAGTGATATAAACATAGTCAAAGCAAGGACCATAAGAGAGGACCAGCAGTCTTCTTACTACGCGCCGTACACCGCGGAGCTCCGTTAGTTAGTATCATTCTACGTCGCTAGATGTCACTTTTATGGTCCTTGGTCAAAGCAACCTATCCTAATAACCTTTGAACTGAACTATCGGTCCAGCACGCGCGGCTAGCACATCTTGTCGCGAATGACGATCGGCGTGAGCGTGACATCATAATTTGTCGCTTACCCTGTTTGTTTTTCAGATTAGAAATTTCATAACCTCAAAAGTAGTGGTAACTTTTTGCCACCAAAATTAAATGTGAGTAACTATGCACTGAATTATAGTCATATTATTGTATCGCAATATTAGATATCATGGGAACCTTAGCATTTCAGAAATTAATTAATTACCACTACTTTTGAGGTTAGAAAAAATCAAATCCTAAAAAAACAGTATAGTTGGCAGCACAACTCGCACGCGGGAGACAAAAGGTAGTACAAAATTGTATGTAATTATAGAAAACGTTTAGACTCCGAGATATTAGCGTTTTATATGAAATGAAACACGAACAAACATGATTCCATAGTTCCTTGTCAATGTCTAACAATCCTGAGTGGGTGACAAATGTAAAAACATTAACTAATTTTAATAAATTATGTGAAAATACATTAGCGTTTTGTTTTCTACTCCATTATTATCCTTCCTTTGTCAATAAAACCTGAATTACAGTCTACACGTGTTTTATCATCTCTGCAAATACTACCCGATTTTTAAGAGACGAATATAGGTAGGTAATTTAGCGCATTAATACCACACCAGTTCAGTTCAGTTCTTGGTTCTTATGGCATCTGTCCATTGGGACAATTTTGCCAGCATCAAGGTTGTGGGAGCAGAATTTCAGTATCAGAACTTGATCCAGTCCGTGTAGATGCTTGATCGGTTGAAGAATCTAAACTACTTCTAATACCACACCAACTTGCGTGTTTTTGCTCGTAGGTAACTAATACGAACTAAACTAACGACTAAAACTAGTAGGTAGGTAATTGTGTACAGTCTGGCAAAAAAGAATAGAAATTAAAAAGTGACAACACTGTAGTGTCGTCCCGTTTTTCTGATTGATTTGAAAGGGACGACACTACAGTGTTGCCACTTTTTAATTTCTATTTTTTTTGCCAGACTGTATAAAACAAAGGCCCCCGCCCCGTCTGTTGCGTGTATGTATGTATGTATGTTCACGATACTACTGAACGGATATGCATAACGGCTGCAAAAAAAGCAGCTGTTGTTTATGATAAAATGTTGAGATAACATAAAAATAGTATAAACAATCTGATTTATTAAGTTTTTATGTCACATGATTGGTCTCTTGTCCGTTATGGGGTGATTATAGGTACTTTAGGTACATCTGGTTAACCCTGTATCGGGGGCCCATTTCTCGAACGGTATTAAGATTAATATTATTGTGTTGCCATGGCAACCCATACGATTTGACAGTTCATGCACTAATCATATTAGTCTAATACCGTTCGAGAAATGGGCTCAGGCTGAGGGAGATATATCTCCCACTTACGGCTTTCAAATATGTGTTCTATTTTCAATAAGTCTGATTGACATTCGATTGATAAAGGGTTAAGAAATGAAATCAAAAACTCCGAATATAATATTGTATTGTGTCGTTTTAAATTTATTTTTATTAGTTTCAAACAACATTCTTTATCAGCTGTCAGGTTTTTTGTCCACTTCAGTTTGTCCGTGTTTCTTGTGCGCGGTGAACTCGTGGCGACTGCGGTGGTCGGAGCGGCCGAAGCGCACGCCGCAGAACGCGCACGGGTAGCGCTTCTCCTTCGTGTGGCTGACCATGTGCACGGTCAAGTTTCTGTAATAATACACAATATCATTTATAATGTACCCATAATTTACATCCATGCCTATAATGCTTTAAGTATTTATATTTATATCAAAGGATATGAGAGTAAAATAAAAGAGACTGCGTGCAATTTAAAAAGCGGCGCGTTGCAGTACGCGAAACACGGCGGTCGTGAACGCTGCTCGCACTGTTAGTGCTTGAGAAAGTCGGTGAAGGAAAACATCGCTAGGAAACCGGACTAAGGCCTATTTTAACCTCTGGGTTGGAAAGTCAGATGGCAGTTGCTTTCGTAAAAACTAGTGCCAATTCTCTGGATTAGTTGTCAAGCGGACCCCAGGCTCCCATGAACCGTGGCAAAAAAAGCGGGACAACGCGATGATGATGATGATGTTACCCGGACGTCTTGAAGCTTTTGCTGCACAACTTGCAGAGGAACTTGCGGACGCCGCTGTGCGTGGTGAGGTGTCTGTTGAGATGGACCTTTTTCGTGAACGTTCGGTCGCACTCGTTGCAAATGTATGGCCGCTCGTTCGTGTGACTCCTGTCATTAAGTATTTGGGGGTTTTCAGAAAAAATGGTATAGAATGGTAAACACTTAGGATTAGACATACGAGTACAATATTTTCGCCAAACTGAAGACTATTTGTGCTGGCATTATTTTGCCGAGCGCTATCACAACACAATTTAGGTGTTTTAGGCCACCAGCTATAGTGGCCTAGCGGTAAGAGCGTGCGACTTTCAATCCGGAGGTCGCGGGTTCAATCCCCGGTCGTACCAATGAGTTTTTCGGAACTTATGTACGAAATATCATTTGATATTTACCAGTTGCTTTTCGGTGAAGGAAAACATCGTGATGAAACCGGACTAATCAAAATAAGGCCTCTGGTTTGGAAGGTCAGATATGGCAGTCGCTTTTGTAAAAACTAGTGTCTACGTCAATTCTTGGGATTAGTTGTCAAGCGGACCCCAGGCTCCCATGAGCCGTGGCAAAATGACGGGACAACGCAAGGAAGAAGAGGCTATACCGGATAGGGACGCAATATGTTGTTGCTTACCTTATATGTTCTTTCAGTTTATCTTTCTTGAAGAATGCCTTAGGACAAAATTCACATTGATGGCTCCTTTCTTTTTCATGCACTTCCCGTCTGAAACAAATAATAAGAGTTGCATTTGTATTATTTCGTTTGATTTTCAAACAAAACAAAATGAACTGTTTGACCCTGTGCTATAGGTTCAAATTTCACTGGCAAAGTTTGGATTTTCTGCTTGTATAGCTGGAGGATAAGGCTCTTTGAGATTCATAAAACTGATGATTTCTTCTTCTCTTCAACTTCAAACGTTTGCCGACTCTTGTCCTATTTATACAGGGTGGCTAAAAAATAAGTGTATTCCCGTTGCCAGGGAGGTTTTGGGATTATACTGAGCAACTTTTACTAAGGGACCAACCACGAAATCGCGAAAAAAAAATTACCCTCCCATAGAAAATGGACCAGCCGAAATGTATGGAACAGTAAAAAATTTCGCGATTTCGGGGTTGGGCCCATAGTAAAAGTTGCTCAGTATAATCCCAAAACCTCCCTGGCAACGGGAATGCACTTATTTATATAAACTTATTACTGTTATTCTTTACGACTCACCTGTGCATCGAAAGGAAAGTCTGAGCACTGAACTTCTTCTGACAGACATCACACTCGTGTTTATAGTCCCTGGTGTGTGTGAGCATGTGCACTTTGAGTAGAGACTTGGACGCGCAGCGGCGCTCGCACTTGACGCACGGGAACGGGAGCTCGCCCGCCGCGTGCATGCGCCGCTTGTGCTCCGTGAGGCACACCACCTCTGACGCATGAACATTTCAAGTTATCAGCCGTAGCCAAGATGACACTCGTTCATAGCATTTAAACTAGAGATGGGCCGAATATGGAGTTTGCCGAATACAAATATAGCCAATCCACAAATTTTAACACACGTGTAATTTGTGAAGTTAGGGCCCGTAGATTTAGAAGCTTGGCTCTACAAAAGATCTGATAACTTTTTGACAGTGCGAGCCTTATGGTTTCGTCTTGGCAACATTTTACATGAAATGTTTTTAGTATATTCTTTATTCTTATACATTTAGGTACGTTCCCTGCTTTGCCGTGACGATAAAATCGTTTCGTTACCGTACGACCACGATAAATTGTACCACGATATGTTTACCTAACTAGTCCAAACAATGTTACGAAGTTAAAAATTATGTTCCAAGCATTTCCCTCTATACCTTTTCGTTGCCTGACCTAATGTAGTCAATATGATATGTGCTGAGAAAGGGGCGGCTACAGGGCCTAGGGCGGCAAAGACTGCAAATCCGCCACTGAGTATACTTACTTACTCCGTTGGCTCAGCGACCCAAAATTAGACTTGGCCTCCGACACAAGGCAGCGCCACTTTCCTCGATCCTGTGCGACCTCACGCCAATTGGTGACTCGAAGTTCGCGCAGATCCGCCTCCACCCTGTCGCACCAGCGATACCTGGGGCGTCCAATAGGACGTCTTCTTGTTGGGCGGCCCAGGTATGCTCTTTTCACGTTCCGATCCTCATACTCTCAAGATGGCCCACTGAGCACATTGATGGGCACTGAGTATGGCTAATAAATAAAATGAAAGTATAAATTTATAAAGGTATCAAATCTCAACTCACGTTTATTACAAATATCACACCTGGGTATCTTGCCCAAATGCGTCGTCTTGTAATGCCTCTTCCGGCCGCCGATAGTGTAGAAGGTCTTAGGGCACGCCTTGCACTGCAGCAGGCTCCGCTTGTCCTTGGGCTGATGGCGCGCCGCGTGCGTCTTGAGGTTGACGACGGACATGCCGCACTCATCGCAGATTTGATATTCTTTTCCAGGTTTTTCGTTCGTGTGTGATCTGTGGATCGCAAGTAATAAGTAAAAAACTAAGGTTACTAAGTTTTTAGTTAAGTGTATGATTTTTCCATAGTTTTATAATTTTTGGGTTAGGTAGTTAAAAGTGCCACCACTTTGAAAATAAATTCGATAGAAGAAAAAACCGGCCAAGTGCGAGTCGGACTCGCCCACCGAGGGTTCCGTACTTTTTAGTATTTGTTGTTATAGCCGCAACAGAAATACATCATCTGTGAAAATTTCAACTGTCTAGCTATCACGGTTCATGAGATACAGCCTGGTGACAGACAGACGGCCAGCGGAGTCTTAGTAATAGGGTCCCGTTTTTACCCTTTGGGTACGGAACCCTAATGAAAGTAAAGAAAATTGTCGTTCGTTGCTAATTTGCTACACGGCCCTTGCTGTAATTTTATGATAATAATTCAAGGCATTTAAACTAGTAATTTTTTATATTAATTTACAATTTTAGAGTATGAAGGAGTCTCTCAGCCTCAGCGTTGTTAACAATCCAAGTAGCTAATATCTATTGATGAGATTATAACCAAAATAATGGTTTACCTTGAATGTTTTTCGAGTTTCATTCTGGTAAAGTAAGCCTTAGGGCAATGTTCACATTTATAGTTCCTTTCTTTTTCATGGACCTGGCGTCTGAAACAAGCAAACATACATATATAAAGATTTATATAAAATAAAACAAATGCGACACTCACCATCGATGCAAATGGGGGACTTTTTGGAAGACTTCAATTTACAATGAATTGGGACTTAATAAACGTAGTACGTTTATTAAATGGCCTGACATTTCGAAGGTGACGTGACGTCATGTCACAGGTGGTCACAGGCAGGGGAGGTGAAAATTATGAATGAAAATCGTGTTAGTTCAAATCAATAAATAAAATTGAAGTAGTTTAGTGGTAACAACTGACAAAAATAATTTTATTTTTTAGTTAAGTTTTTCATATTAGCCCATCCCGTTAAAAGTTAATTTGCTATTTGCTACTCACATATGTAGCGAGAGCAAACCCTTGCTGCTGAACTTTTTCTGACACACGTCACACTGGAACTGGTAGTCCTTGGTGTGCGTGACCATATGTAAGTCCAGCTCCGTCTGTTTGAGGAAAGGGCGCTTGCACACCGAGCAGTTGAACCTCATGCCGGACGGGTTGTGTATGCGCAGCTTGTGCTCATGTAGGTTTACTACCTCTGAAATAATAACTAACATGATAAAATAAATGCTACTTGAATACTTTATAAGCATATATATTGTATACCAAATTTTTCTGTAAACTTCTCTCATCAACTTCATCATAAAAAAAAATTATAACATACAGTTGATCATGCCTGACATAGTAGTTATAGTAGATACAGGTAACAAAAATATTGGGGATCCGTTTAACGGCATATTCGGTATCGAGTTCTAATTAGTAAATGTAGGAGAACAAAAACTTTGAACCAGAAAAAAAAATACATCGGGCAGGTCGTCTAAGTCGGCCAAACCTCCATACAAAGGCCAAAAAATGTTCGCATCAAAAAACTTTTTCTTCTTTTTTTTATTGATCAGAACACAATACCAAATATACCCTTAAACAGATCC
Source organism: Cydia strobilella (assembly GCF_947568885.1). Classification (NCBI taxonomy): domain Eukaryota; kingdom Metazoa; phylum Arthropoda; class Insecta; order Lepidoptera; family Tortricidae; genus Cydia; species Cydia strobilella. The sequence goes on along the minus strand of NC_086049.1, from coordinate 1,322,321 downwards.
CCACTATTTTTGTTACATCTTGTATAATGTCAGATTGTTACATGACATTATGCAGAATGTTACCATAACAAACAGGATATAGGGTAAATTCTGTTGTTATTGTCCTGTGGACATTATTTATTATAACTATCACAAATATGTGAATATATGAAATCCTGTAAAACCATGATTTAAAAAGTGAGCCAGAAAAATTAGCCAAGAAAAAACATATCTACTTTCCTCTTATATTACCTTTATAACAAATATCACATTTGGACCTTTTGCCTAAATGTGTGGTCCGGTAATGTTTGCTCCGTCCGCCAAAAGTTACAAACTGCTTTGGACAGGCCTTGCACTTCAGCATCCGCTGCCCACTATTATCTTCTGGAGCTGAAAAAACAAAAACAGGTGCCTAGGTTTTTTTTCCCCCTATTTGCATTATCAGAAACAGAAAATTATAGGTTGTATGAAATAACTGCTCTGCTATGAAAAAATTTTTTTTATTTAATTATCAAGAAAAAATATATTATGCTGGATATTTCTTGTACTATAATTTGATTACTTCTTACCCTCTTCTTTGGAATCATCTTCAAAATTTTCATATTTAACTTTTTGTACCACACTCAGTGGCTCTTTGTATAAATCTACATCTTCAAATGTAGCTTCTTCCTTTACATTATCTGTTATTTCTGAATCTTCTTGTCTGTCGTCATCCTTAACATCTATTTCTATTTTAATTTCTCTATCGCTATATTCTATTACACATGGGCCAAAATCTTCAGATTCCACGAAATTCTCATGTTTAATTCCATTTTCATCCACGTACAGAGTTAGATTTTGGTCTACAGGCTGCTGAATTGGGTCCAGAGATTTAAGATATGCATCATTTTCCAAAGATTGTATCTTAAACTTGTAAAACGAGATGATTTTTCTATAGCAGGTATCACACAGTTTCGTGGTTATTTTGGAATCTTCTGTAACCTGCAATTGGAGAGAATGTTGTAAGAAATGTAATACGCTTTTATTACAGCCATATCACAAACATTTTACCTTTATATCTAAACAAAACGCCACAATATCAATGCATTTTCTGTTGTCATCTTTTATGCTCTTCTCCAGGTCTGAAATATCCTTACTAGCTGAAGTTTTTAGGCACGTTCTGCATGTACTCATTATAATAGGTTTCCTTGCCACGTTTTCAAAAACAAGAATGCATAAATACGTAAAAATATCTGTTTTTGAACATAAGCCTGCTTTACTTTCGACTACGACAACACAAACAGCAAGCAAATGAAAATGACAACATGACAACAATCAACTTTGACACTGACAGTTTTATGTTGGACATAAATACGTTTCGTTCTGACTATAGTGCGCAGCCTTGGCGCAGCCCGCAAGTAGAGGATGTAGCATGAGTAGTGCGCATGTCGAGATTGTTGAGGCCAAGTTGAGGCACAGATTGCACAGACCTTGCAGAATCTCATACTATTTTTCAATTAGGTATTAAGGGCCCTCCACACTCATGCGCGAATCACGGCGCGAAGCCGCAATCGCGAGTGTGGAGTCTAGTTCGCTAATCAGCGAAATCGACTCCACACTCGCGCTCGCGGCTTCGCGCCGCGTAGTCTGGAGCGGACTTATGAGTTAGACCAAGACATTCAAGACAAGTTTGCAACGATTTTGATAGCATACGCAGTGCAAGTGTTATTTTAAACGTCAAAATTCTATTAAATTATGAATTATGTAAGTGGTTTTCATGTTTCTCTTAGCAGCAAGAGCGTCTGGAGAAAGGATAGATGTGATAACATATTTACCTGCGCAAGTGCCTCAAGCTACAGTGTGTACACTATACAGTGGTAAGTAGAATATGAATCGAAACAAAACGCACTGACAAACATCTGTCATGGTGTCAAGTGTCATGTGTCATTTTCTGTACTTCTGTATATGGAATGTAGAGTTAAGGAAACGAATCTTCATATATCAAAAAGTGACTGTAAAAAACAGTAATTAGGTGGCGCCACAATGCAATCGAGGACCAATTTTTGACGGTCTCTTAGCCTTGTCGGTAGTGACCCCGCCTATGAAGCAGGAGGTCCCGGGTTCGAATCCTGGTAAAAGCAAGAGCATTTATTTGTTTTTTTTTTTTTTATTACAAATATTTGTTCCTGGGTTATGGATTTTGTCTATGTACCTATATAAGGACCAGTTTTTCTTTGTGTAGGAATATATTTGACCTCTCCTTTAATAGTTAACTTGTCGTACATGTATATATTTTCTTCTTTAAAATGAAGATAGCAAATATAATCACTTGCTTTTAATGCAATTCCTAACGACTTTTTCCAACTTTCTAACCGTGCTGGAGTCTGAGAATTAAAGAAACATGAAGAATGGTTGAAGTAAAATTGTTAATTTACTAAAAAAAATTATAAAAGTAACAATTGTGCCCATCGCTGGGGAAAGTACGATAGCCACAAAATGTATATCTTGCCTAGATTCATCTGATGTAACTCAACTATCTTAACATCACTAATAAGGAATCTATTTACTTCTATTATTATGCCTATATGTGTCAGTTCAGTAGCAAAAGGACATGACTCATACCTGATAATTTTACTTCCACGGCTGCAATCTCCATGTGCGCTCCTCTTTGTACTTTGTGATGACCATATTAGTAGAACAGCTGGGCCTGTATTGTAAAAGGTACACATTGACTCCTCAATAGTCACTAAGTACATCACGATTTTATATTTATAGATGTCTCAGAATTTATTTTTATACCAAAGCACATGTATTAACAGTTTATGTATGTACATGACTCAATCAGGCACCTTAGTAGTGCGTGACCCATTCATGTATTTGATTATTGTAATATACACAGTAACTTGTTTGTTACAATGTCCCATTTATTGTGCTGGACTCCACACATCGTCTGTTCATAGCTCGTCAGCCATGAGGAGTAGCGCTAGCTCCTAACAGAAACTATTATCATTAACCTCTCCTCAGAGCAGGTTACCACCATTGAATTAACTTTCTTATAGTCGGCGGACTTCTATGCCCCTTACCCGACAAAACCTCGCAAGGCATCTCTGATCTAACGCTGTCAAGACCGACCGAATCTTTATGTCTTCGACCCCGACAGCGCTAGCAACAGCATCTCTGGTCGAGCGTTCTTATGGCCGGCATGCTTTTCCTCCGACCGCAACAGCGCCCGACCCAGAGGAAATCAGTAAAATATTGACTTGAGTCTGTCCACAACCAGACTCCTTTATTTGATATAAGCAAGATTATCATGACAGCCTTCCCGCAGACAAGGCGTCTTATGCTAGTACATGGCTTTATCATTCGATTTTATTGAAACTATAATGTACTTGTATATCAACGTCAAATCTTTCATAGGGAATCATATTTGTTTTATTTCCCTTGTGACTTATATTATTATCTTTTTTACTAATTATACTTAGCTCTCAATTTGCAGTGTAGCGTCTTGTACTTTACTATATATTTATTGACACACTCAAAGAAATACTTTTTCATAACAGCAAGTAGTTGTACACCAGTCGCAACAGGAAAAAGCGTCCTTTATCATAGATAATATAACAGAAGGAAGTCTTACCATAGACAGTGTGAAACGGAAGGAAGGTTTTTTATAGTAGGTGATTCGCGATATGTCGCGACACACCCGTCGAGGAAAATTAATGTTGAGTTAAGGTGAGCATTAAGTGGCGCGTCCAATCTTTTATTCTTTTCATTGCTTGAACCGCCGCTGCCCTCTTATGGTTTCCCTTTCCAGTCATCGACTCTTCCTGTATTTCCTTTTGCTCATGGTCTTCCATCACTTCGTTTACTTCTGTTGGACTTTCTATCATTTCATCTGAGATGTCCATGTGGCTTATCTCATCTGAACCATCCATTATTTCATCATCATTTAACATATCTATGTCCTCATGCCTCTCTGTATCGTCCATTACTTCTTTATGCTTCGTTACATCCATTTCGTTAATTATAGCTCTATCTATTTCATTCTCTGATGAAATCATAGGTTCTCTTATTTTTAATGACAATTCTTGATCTAGGTTATTGCTACCATATGGTGAGTTTAACGATTGTTTGATACACGATTGATCTTTCATGAGGTCTTCAGATAACAGAGACTCTTCTGCTTCTAGGGGATACAAATGTGCAATAGACCTTGTGAATATTGCCTCACCCACTTTTACTTTTGCTACTCTACATAATCCGTCTATTCCTTTAAGTAGCTCTGTTATACGACCCACTTTCCAATTTCCCCTGTTTTTACTTTCTCCTTTGATCTGTACAATGTCACCAATGCATGGCGCAATTTTTGCTTTTACTCTAGCTTGTTTTGGTGAATGATTATATCGTTCTCTTAAACTCAGTAGGTATTGATTTATAAACATGTCTTTATATTCATTCATAATCATTTCACCTCTCTTCCAACCTTCTAACAGTTGTTGCTTAGTAGAGGTACTTGAAGATGAGATCCTTTCTTCTAAATTGTCAATATTAATACACCTTCCAGGTGTCAGAAAATCCGCCGGTTTTAAAATATGTCCTTGATCATTTCCTACATAAGTCAAAGGTCTAGTATTTACTATGGCCTGTACTTCTTTGATGATTGTTAACAGCTGATTGTCTCCTAGTAAATGTTTTTCAAGGGTTCGCTTAAGACAATGTTTCACTATCGCTACTAAGCGTTCATACACTCCCCCATGCCAGGGTGCTAATTGAGGAATAAATTTCCATTGTACTCCTTTTGATGATGAATTAATTCCAGTCACTACTTCCGACAGTAGTTTAAATTGAAGTGCATTATCCGACACTATTATTGAAGGAGTTCCTCTAGCTGCAACAAATCTTCGAAACGCCAAAGAACATTCATCCGTAGACATATCTTTTACTATCTCAAGGTGAATGGCACGTACCACTAAACAAGTGAATAAACAGACCCAACGTTTTTCTTGACTTTTATCTGATTTGACTACCATAGGTCCGAAGTAATCCATTCCAACATAAGTAAAAGGTGTCTCATATTTTACTCTCTCTGGAGGTAAAGCAGGTGTGTTGGGTAAAGTGTAAGCTCCTCCTCCGTGTTTTACACATTGTGGACATTTATTTATGATTTTCTGAACTTGTGCTCTACCTTGTGGAATCCAAAACCGTTGTCTCACTTTACTTAATGTATGTGGTACTCCTACATGATAATTTTCTTCATGTATTCTTTTTATGACCTTATTGGTAAATTCACAATTTCTAGGTAATAAGATTGGATGTTTTGTTTCATATGACAAGTCTGAATGTGTCAAACGTCCTTCAGATCTAAGTACTCCATCTATGTCGGTAAATAGTCCTAAGTTTCTAGTGAGGTGTGTTCTTTTGCCACCACTTTCCTCCGGGAAGTATTGTTTTTGGACTTTTATTATCTCTTGTACTTCTGACTTTATTTTATTATTTATATTCGTTTGTGCAAGATGATCTTTATCTGATATTTCTGTCATTATGTCTTCTTTATTTGATGTAACTATTTCCTTTTCACTTGCTAATTCTGTAATCTTCTCTTCAGATGCTTGTGTGTTATGATTCGAGAGACCCTCCCGCGTCAAAAGAGTATTCTCTACTACGGGTGAACTTGGCCACGTAGTTGGATCTTGTAACAAAAATGCTGGACCGTTTAGCCATTTGGTTAATTCTTCTTTTGACTTGAGAGGCCTCGTTGCCACATCCGCTGGATTTAATGTAGATGGAATGTACCTCATATCCAAATCTTTATTACGTTTGATTTCTTCTATCCTTCGTGCTACAAACGGTACTAACAGCTTATTCGATTTGTACCAGCTTAATACGATTTGACTGTCACACCATAGCACTTGCTTAGTTACCTTTATTGGGAGATATTTCGCCACATATTGTAGTAATCTATTTCCAATGACAACTCCTAGTAATTCCAATCGTGCTATTTTCAAGTTTTCTTGATCTTTTATAGGAGTTAGTCTGGATTTTCCAATTACAAACTTTAAATTGTTTTCTTGTAATAAATAAATCACTGCTGAATATGCCACGACTGAAGCGTCTGTGAAACAATGAAGTTCACAATCTTTGTTGTTCGACATAAGTCTTGGTAGACATATATCTTTCACTGTGTCAAGATCTTTCAAGATAATTTCCCATTTTTCCGTTACTTCATTTGACACAGGTGAATCCCATTTCTTATTTTCTTTCCACAAAGATTGTAAAAGCAGCTTTGCCGGTAAGACTATGGGTGCTGCAAATCCGCATGGGTCATAAATTGACGCTATTGTCTTCAACAATCCTCTTTTGGTAAATGCATTATTCTTGAGCTTTACTTTCATCTGCAGTGTATCTTTATTCAGATTCCAGTCTAATCCTAATGTTTTTACTGTATCATCTTTATTACAGTCGGTGATGATATTTTTCAGATCCTTGCAGTTTGAATTCCATTCACGAATGTTCATTGAGATTTGCTTAAATGTTGATTTACAATCCTCGTATATTTGTGTAGCTTCCTGAATGTTATTTGCTCCGGTAAGCAAATTGTCAACATAGATGTCGTTTGCTAATTTTCTCATGTGTTCTGAATCGGAATTCATTAAATGATGTCGTATCGTCGCATTCAGTAAGTACGGTGAAGAAATTATGCCAAAAGGTACTCGTGTGAACCTATAAATTATTAGATTTTCCTTTGTGGCTGGTTTAGATATGTCCTTAATCCACAGGAATCGAGTAACATCCCTATCTTTGTCATGCAGTCCCACCTGTAAAAATGCCTTTTCGACATCTGCTGTCATTCCAATCTTGTGACATCTAAATTTGATTAAAAGTCCTGTTAGATCTTCTAACATTATTGGACCTCTATATAGACATTCATTTAAGCTTTTATTGTCTTTTACTTTTGCAGAAGCATCGTATACGATCCTAAGAGCTTTCCCGGGTGCCGAAATTCCATGATGGGCCAGAAAATGTACTGGATGATCCACTTCAACATTGTTAGGGACAATTTCTATCACACCTTTATCTACCTGATCCTTTAGTGTTTGTTCGTAAACCACTAATGTTTCCTTATCCATTCTATTCAATAGACTTACCAAACGACCGTAAGCTAAACCGAAGTTTGAAGGTAAGTCTGGAGGATATTCATTCCATGGCCAACTTACTACATACCTATTATCTTCGACCACTGTCGTTTCATTAAATGTTTTTATAGCTTCTTCATCCCTATTAGAATTTGGCGAATCTGTTATTCCAATAGATTCCAATTCCCATAAATTCTTAACACTACCCATATCTAAAGGTGGATCGGGCTTATTCAGTTTATTTCCATAGGAAGTTTGGAAATATGTGAGAACAGTCAGCTCATCATTCTTTCCTTCATTCGGTTTGCCAGAGAGGATCCATCCGAATACAGAGTCCACAAGATACAAGTTTTCTTCGAGTTCTATTTTCTCAGTACGCATAAGTGAATAATAGTAATCATTCCCAATTAAAATGTCTACCCGTTCGGACAAAGAATTGTCATCGGCCAAGACGATATTTTGATCATATCTGTTAACATGTTTTAATAATTCTTTTCTTGGATAAGAAACGCCTTGTGTAATCACCGGTACAACATTTGCAAAGAGTATTTTTAATTTGTCATCCTTTGTTTTTAAACATATCCTAACTAGGTCGCTTTTTATTTCTTTCGGTTTGTCTGATCCAAAGGTAAACACGAAGAGATGATCCTCTTCTTCCACAGCCAATTCTAATTCCTTGGCAACTTTCTTTGTTACATAGCTTCTTTGTGATCCACAGTCTAATAGTAGACGACATTTTTTAATAACTCTGTTTCTTCCGACAGCATCAATGACTGCTGTTTGTAAAACAGTTGAACCTTCTCCATGTACATGTAATGTGTTAACTGGTTTAATGTTAGTATGTGATGAGAACATCTTGGGGCATAATGCTCTATTATGTTTTCCTCTTGTTTTACAGTGAACACAGATGAGATTTCCTTTTCGACAATTAGCTTGTTTATGTCCTTTCCATAAACAACAGAAACAGTGACCCTTTAATCGTTTCTTTCTGTCTTCAACAGTTTTATATTCAGTACACTGGTCATTATAATGACTATTTTGACAAAAGATACATTGTAACTTTCTTTTCTTTAGATCTGATTGGGTTTCATCGTCTTCTTTCTTAGTCTCATAGGGTCTCTTCTTTGGGGTAAACGTTCCTGTACTTCCAGTAAATGCTACCGTACTAGATTGGTTCTTATTAAATTTCTTAAAGTTCTTATTGTGTTGAAATTTGAGTTTATTGAAAGTCCTTTTCTTTTTCATATCTCTGACATGTAAAACTTCTGTGGTATATTTATTTTCTTCTGTTTTATCCTTTTCTTTATAACCCTTTGCTTCTTCCCTTGCTGATATGACTACCTTAAGCTGACTTCTCAAGTCTTGAATGGATTCTGTAGCTCCTTTTAATTTAACTTCATACACAATGTCTTCTGGAAATTTCTCCATTATTGAAAATCTTAAATGATTATGGTTGATATCTTCTCCGAAGGATTGCAGCACTCTGAGATGTCTTTCAATCTCATCTAGAGTCTTACGGCAGTCTTCGAATTTAAGCGCTGGCTTAATTTTGTTAAGTGTTGCATAGTGAGCGTCTACTATTTGCTCCTGTTTACCATATCTTTCCTTAAGAATGTCGACAGCAATTTGATAACTATTATTGGTTGTTTCCAAACCGTCGATCATAACTTTGGGCTCCCCTTCCAAGGAAGCTTTCAAATATAATAATTTGTCCACATTACATAAGTCACGACGACCTATGGTCGATTGAAATTGGTCCCAAAATGGGAACCAGCTCAATACGTCTCCTTTGAAAATTTGTAAATTGAGTTCGGGCAATTTGCTTCGCTTTGCTGGAATATTTATTTCACCGCCTTTATTCTCTTTATTAAATTGTGCAATGCGTGCATTGATTTCTGCTAAGATCTCCTCTCCCTCTAACTGGGACGTGGTCAAATTGGATATTTCATCGGCATTAGGATCTTGTGATATGTTAAAATACTGATATAAGTCAGAGCTAAATCTATTAATAATGGATTGTAACTTTGAAGCAACAACATTACTTTCTTCTAATTCGACACTGGTCCATGGACGTTGCTCACACAGAGCTTGGGCATTTTTTGTCAACCTTTCAACATTGTTGGCAAATTTGGTTAATCTTATAAGTAAAATCTCTTCCATTTTAGAGACTATTCTGAAAATTTTACCAATACATGTTGTTATTACTTAACAAGAATTGTGAGTATTTAAATAAGGGTACTCATAAAACAGTTTCATGGTTAACGTTAACAACATTCATAAATGAACCATTATATTTTAATTTTGATCATAATTGTAAGTAATTTTGATGAGGTATTATCATGAGTTCATTGTTCATAGTAAGTCATGACAAAATTTACTCTAGGTATAGGAATTAGTAAGCGTTTGTTATCAATAGCATAAAGTTTAAAATTTAACTAGCCTTTCAATGTTATTTCATGATACTCATACCTGCAACATAACTGTGCTATGTAAGTATAGCAGTATTTAAACGTTAAAGAAAGAAAATGAACTTTACAACATCACTCTTCTATCAAATGTATGTAAGTATTGTAAGTACTTATTTAAGCATTATTTACTTCTCTCTTTTTTTTATAAATGCATACTCATCACTATTAAGTCATTTACATTAGTCGTCACATACCTGGAATTATGTAAAGATGAAATTCCTCGTTTTTAAAGTTAGCTTTCTTGTTGCTAAGAAATACAACGACCAATCTTGCTGATTCCTAAGAAACAACAAAGAAATTCCCTAATGTACAATTTCATTCATAATTGCATGATATTGGTTAATGATTTCAATGTTAAACCCATACCGGCATAATATTTATGTAAACCATCGACTACAAGTCCAGTTTGTCGTATAAGTTCCTTTTAGGATTATGAATAAATAAATTCCTTGTTTTAATGTTAGAAGTATACATAAAGAGTGTAAATGGGTATAATACAACCCACTTACTAGGTTAGTAACTTGGAAACTCTTATAAAGCGTAAATAAACATCCGCCATTATTCCAACAATAATCTTTGTGAATTTTACTCACATGTACAATTGAATATATTTCACAATCTCTTACCAGAACCGCTATTCACTTATTTCTGGATACTCTTGCCTTCCACCATAATTTTCCTTAAGAATTAATTAAATCCGTTTACTAATAAAGAAGCTTGCTTATATTTTAATTTTCCGTTCCTTGAACTTGACGACATGACGACTTACGACAATAGATATATAATTACGATGGATGGATGGAGCTAAAGCTCGCTGTGAGCGTCGTCTCACTCTTTCCTTGAACGTCTTACTCTCACCGAAATGCTAGTATGAGATGTCAGATTTCTTATAGCCGTAACAAATAATCGACCGCCATCGAACCAATCGATCAAATGAACGAGTCCATTCTCTATGTAAAGGTTGTACGCACGACACAATTTCAACAAAATCGTATGCGATTTATTGTGAATGTCGTAAGTCCTCTCCAGACTACGCTCCCGAGTGTGGAGGAGACTTTAGACCATTACGTTTGTTCCGTGTCTTTTGCAATTGTTTTGAACATGATCATTAGCTTTTAAACGATTACCATGTAGTATAAAATATGAAGTTATATATTTATTCATCACATGAACACATTCGAGAACATTTTATAACAGATAGGAGTGACCAAGACTTCATTTGATCACCAACACTTCCTTACCTATTTCCGTTCACCATTTCGCTTCCTTTTAATTTAATTAACTTTATTTAGTCATAAGTAACACTTAAAATCATAACAGAGAAATTTTATTTTAGTTATATTGTTTTTTATGAAGTTGATTTTCAAATACAAGTACTATATATCATTAAAAGATCACAACTGTATCGATCTGACACCTGTGATTCCACTTACCGCCAACAGATGGTGCCACCATCCTATTAAATCATGAAAAATTTCTATAATATTTATTTTTATTATTTGCACAGACAAGAGTTAATAATAGTTAACAGCTTATATAAAAACAGCCGTATGAATCACGTCTCCCTGACTCCGAACCTGACACCTTTGTTCAAACACGGTTTTAAGTAAATTATGGTATTTAGTATGATCAAACTATATTTTTGAGTTTAATTTTACAACCAGCAATCCTGACAACACCTTCCCCAAAGTGCTGCCAAGATCCCTGCATCCTCACACCAATTTGTGCCCATCGCTGGGGAAAGTACGATAGCCACAAAATGTATATCTTGCCTAGATTCATCTGATGTAACTCAACTATCTTAACATCACTAATAAGGAATCTATTTACTTCTATTATTATGCCTATATGTGTCAGTTCAGTAGCAAAAGGACATGACTCATACCTGATAATTTTACTTCCACGGCTGCAATCTCCATGTGCGCTCCTCTTTGTACTTTGTGATGACCATATTAGTAGAACAGCTGGGCCTGTATTGTAAAAGGTACACATTGACTCCTCAATAGTCACTAAGTACATCACGATTTTATATTTATAGATGTCTCAGAATTTATTTTTATACCAAAGCACATGTATTAACAGTTTATGTATGTACATGACTCAATCAGGCACCTTAGTAGTGCGTGACCCATTCATGTATTTGATTATTGTAATATACACAGTAACTTGTTTGTTACAATGTCCCATTTATTGTGCTGGACTCCACACATCGTCTGTTCATAGCTCGTCAGCCATGAGGAGTAGCGCTAGCTCCTAACAGAAACTATTATCATTAACCTCTCCTCAGAGCAGGTTACCACCATTGAATTAACTTTCTTATAGTCGGCGGACTTCTATGCCCCTTACCCGACAAAACCTCGCAAGGCATCTCTGATCTAACGCTGTCAAGACCGACCGAATCTTTATGTCTTCGACCCCGACAGCGCTAGCAACAGCATCTCTGGTCGAGCGTTCTTATGGCCGGCATGCTTTTCCTCCGACCGCAACAGCGCCCGACCCAGAGGAAATCAGTAAAATATTGACTTGAGTCTGTCCACAACCAGACTCCTTTATTTGATATAAGCAAGATTATCATGACAGCCTTCCCGCAGACAAGGCGTCTTATGCTAGTACATGGCTTTATCATTCGATTTTATTGAAACTATAATGTACTTGTATATCAACGTCAAATCTTTCATAGGGAATCATATTTGTTTTATTTCCCTTGTGACTTATATTATTATCTTTTTTACTAATTATACTTAGCTCTCAATTTGCAGTGTAGCGTCTTGTACTTTACTATATATTTATTGACACACTCAAAGAAATACTTTTTCATAACAGCAAGTAGTTGTACACCAGTCGCAACAGGAAAAAGCGTCCTTTATCATAGATAATATAACAGAAGGAAGTCTTACCATAGACAGTGTGAAACGGAAGGAAGGTTTTTTATAGTAGGTGATTCGCGATATGTCGCGACAACAATTTAATACTTTTTTTAAATATTTTACAAACTTACCGTTGGTCGGAAAAATGATATGGACTTCGTAACATTTTTCAGATTTTTCACCTTACGCCCACTTTGGCAACTGTTTACGACGCAAACTTTTCCCATATTTATTTAATTTATATATATATCCTATATAGCGGCGGCTTTGCCCCAAGGCCTGGTAAGCCCAGGCCCGGGGCGGCGGTGGCTAATAGATAACAGGGGTGGCAGTCTAAATAATGCGTACTGAGAAAGGGGCGGCTAGTTTGACTGCAAGGTACCTAGCACTTGGTTCCTAGGCGGGCAAGACTTTAAATCTGCGAAATATGAAATCCTAAATCGTTATTAAAATAAATATCTTAAACATTTAAATAACAATTTTAAATCACTGACAGCGCACTTCACCCCGTCAATGAAGTCTAATTTCATGTCATATCGTTGTGCCACCCTAGCGCCACCGGACAGATTTCGAACTATTATTTACAGCTAATGCTGTACACTTTTACACTTTTTGATACATGAAGATTCGTTTCCTTAACTCTACATTCCATACTTCTGTATCATCTGTATGACCAGTGTTGCCAACTTGGCATAATTGGTGCCAGATATGGCATAATTTCACACTCTCTGGCATCGAAAATTTCCATTTAGCATCTGGCATCTTTTTTAGCATAATTTAGTGAATCAAGTGATTATGTCCCTAAGCCAAGTTTGAAACCTACTTGGCAGTGATAGACAATCCATGGCACAACCGCCAAAGGAAATTTTATACATACGAGCATGGATGGTATAGAAAGGATGCCAATCTCTTATGGCAGAATTGTTGCAAAAGTGACCGCTTTCAGCTTTAAATAATAGTTCCTAATCTCTCCGGTGGCGCTAGTTAGGCTTTGGGACATGAGTATAACATGAACCAACAAATAACCCGTCCAAATTACGTAGGTTGTTTTTGGTAGTATTTCGGTGTATGGTGGCGCCGCCTAATTACTGTTTTTTGATGGACACTTTTCATACATAGAGATTTGGCTCCTTTATATAGTCTCCATGCATACGAGGAATTATAATAAGTCATAACAGACTACCGCACCGCACCGCGACCTTTTTTTCATACGCGTTACCAATTAAATTGTCAATCAGATTGTGCGAAAAATTGTCTCGTCTACACCCACTAATCTTTTTGTGTTATCTATGGTATAGTCAATGTCATGTCATATGTCATAATGGCCGGTTTTTAGTTACCTATAATATTTTAGCATCTTTTTTAGCACATTTCAAAATTATTTAGCATATTTCTGGCATAATTTAGACATAAGTCTGGCATTTTTTCAAATTCCGAGTTGGCAACACTGTGTATGACTTCTGTAGTCAGAAGTCAGCTTGAAGTCAGCTAATCAGCTTGTTGTTTGTTGACTTTGTTTTGTTGAGGAGGCAATTATTTTCAGGAATTTCCATAATAATGAATATTAATATATGCAGAACCTGCCTCAAAAGCCCCGCTGACACACATATCTCAGAGCTGAAAAAGTGCCTAAATGAGGACCACAAAAACTACCTCGACGTTATGCTGTTTTGCTTGGATATCAAGGTAAACGGGTTATAAAATCAATAAAGTAAAAGTTAATTTAAAGACGTTTTACAATTATTTCACGTCGACATTCAATTGCAGGTTACAGAAGACTCTAAAATAACAACAAAACTATGTAACAACTGTTACAAAAAAATCATATCGTTTTATGAATTTAAAGTATTATCTTTAGAAAATGATGCATATTTAAAATCTTTGGATACGGGAGTAGCGGACCAAAAACTGACTGTGTACGAGGACGAAAAGGGGATAAAGCATGATAATAATTACTTGGATTCTGATGACTTTGGGCCCAGTGTGGTTGAAGATTGCCTCGCAGAAATTAAGGTAGAAGTAAATGTTAAAACTGAAGACAAATTAGATGTGAAACTAGATTCTGATAATGAAGATACACATCATTTTGAGTCGGATGAAGAGCCACTAAATGTAGTACAAAAAGTGAAGTATGAGGATATTAGGGAACAGACCAAAGTTAAGGGTAAGAAGGAAATGCTTACTTGCTAAACCTAGTTACACCAATACAACATTTTTCTTAGCATTAGAAAGAAGGTAAGTATTAGGTAAAAACACTTTAAAAATAAGTTACAGCAAATATGTAACAATCATATAGCACATATAATCATTTAATTATTATTTTTCATTATTTTATAGTCATTTTTGGTTTAACGATGCTTTTTATCAATTATCATGTAAAACTTGTGATTTATCTCTAATAAATAAAAAAAATAAATTTAGATTCTTTTGGTTTCAAAATAGTTACTATTTTTTTAAGCGTTTTTCAATAAAAAGACATGCCAATATTGTTCACCTTTTTTCTAATGCTTTATGAAACGAAGTATAGTAAATAAGTCATTTAGGATTCTGAACTAACGCTTTGAATGCTACGCCTGATATGTTCAGCACATCATCGTGCATCTTGTTGGAATGCATAAAAGTTGATTTATTTATTAATTTAATCTTAATTGCACAAAAGAAAATACAATCGTACAAAAGGCGGACTTAATGATATGAGGCATTCTCTACCAGTCACCCTTGAGGCAAAGCAGAGAATTTGTAGGCGATGCAACATTCTCTCTCTCTCTCTCTTTAGCCTTTTTCTACCCTTTGGGTGTAGGCCTCCTTCATTTTGCGCCATTCGTCGCGGTTCTGTGTGACTTGGAGCCACTGTTTCCCTGCAGTCTTCTTAATGTTGTCGTCCCAACGCATCTGGGGTCTACTTTGAGGACGCTCTTCCCCCCATGGTCGCCACTCGACATGCAACATTATGATTACATATATACAAGTGATATACATTGGGCTGTAACCACGCGCGTCAGTTAATTAAGGCATTTGTTTGACTACTAGTAGGTCTCATTGTATTGCAATTAGGTATACAAGAGTATTTCTTACTTCTAGCACCAAAACGAGAGAAACGTGTCCGTCCAAAGAAATCCTCCTTGAAGAAATCAAATGAGAAACATGAAGCGCAGATATGTGAAGAGTGTGGCAAGTCTTTCCGTAACCTAAAGGAACACCTGCTCCAGCACCAGCCGCAGACTGAGCGCCAGAAGGTGCAGTGCCAAGCTTGTCCCAAACTGTTCTTAAACAAGGGGGATAGGCATAGGCATTATAAGACTGTACATTTGGGCTTAAAGAAAAAATGTGGTATTTGCAATAAAGGTAAGTTAAAACTATTTTTATTTTACACCTAAAGATTGTGACCTACTTGGGTGGATCAACTGATGTTTGTTATTGTTACTTTATTACATCAGCCAGGAAGCAACAAAATACAGTAATAACCCGCTTTACGGCCCGGCCACGACATCGCGCGGCGGCAGCAGCGGCGAGCGGCGGCCATAGGGTGGAGCGAGACAGCGATCGGACCTTTCGTTCCCACCTATGGCCGCCGCTCGCCGCTGCTGTCGCCGCGCGATGTCGTGGCCGGCCGGGCCGTTACGCGAATTTCAAATTTCGCGCCAAAATGCCTCGCACTACGCGGATTGCTTATGTATAGTTTGGAAAGCCATTTCTGGCAGTGGCAAAAGGGGGCAAATTTAAAAAAATTAGGCGCGAAGTGTTGACCTCTCATAGAAAATTTGAATTTCGCGCCTTTTTCTACTCGCAAAGTGGGTTCGCCAAAGTATACTTAAAAATGTGGATTCATTTATTTGTCTTTGGTTGCAGAAATCCCCGCTTTCTCTGACCATTTTGTTTGGAAAAATTTAAGAGTAGGGGATTCCCCGTCAACCCCGATATCGATATACGCGAATTTCATTTATATGTCCGCGCGATCGGATTTATGCGTACGAATCACGTCCCGCCGGCGGTACAAAAGCTGGTTGGTTGCCACACGCACTCACGCACGTCATCGCGCGCTATGCCAAAGAAATGTCTTCGTCACGAGCAAATAACACAACTTGTAAACGGCGTTGCTAAAACGGCCGTTTTAACTTTGGACGCATAGATTGACGAATCCAGCAAAGTAAAAACTATTATAATGTATTAAAAAGGTGCAAAATACAGTACATAGCGGCCTCCTTTTTTAAATATCTATCGTTAAATTTAAATAATCACACTTATTTAGCAGTGGCGCTAGTGAGCACGTTGATGGGCTCTTATCTGATAAATAACTAATCACGATGCATTTTTTTTTTCCAGAGGTGACCCGCATGTCAGTGCACATGGCGCGTCACAACCCGTCCACCCTGCGGTTCCCGTGCGTGGAGTGCGAGCGCCGCTTCGTGTCGCAAACCGAGCTGGACGCGCACGTGATCTCGCACACCGACAACTATGAGTATACGCATGAGTGTCCTGTATGCGAGAAGAAGTTCAGCAGGAAACCTTTTGTCGCTAGACATATGTAAGATATCTGAGTAAGGTTGTGATTTTAGAAGTCTTTATATAGCGATATTAGCGATAGAGAGAGATATATACAAGCGACTACAGCTCACTGTGGTAGAAATTTGAACATTCATGGGACAATTACTATTCTGTTACAACCATAGAGTAACTTATACTAGAGCGGTACTGTCATAGTAAATTTTGTAACCCCAGTAAATTCACTGCCATCTGTCGACACACTTTAAAACTAAAAATAAATATTTATAAAAATACTATAAAATGTATTTAAATATGGATAAATGATTTTTTTATTTGCATTAATTATTTTTATATGATTTTGACCCATGTTCTTTCACTGGTATGCGTTAAAATTATAAATAACAAACGAAACAGTCAACGCCCTCTATACGAGTGTAGGCCAAAACTAGTGGCGCCATCTGATCGAGAATCAAATTTTCGTGATTTTCGAGGCACGTTTTTTCCTTAGACTGTATCCATCTATTACGGAGTTATATCTATCTTTGGTTACAACAAATCGTCACATACTCGCCAGGGCGGCGCCACAGTCATACAACTCATACATAGAGCGAATATCATCATCATATCAGCCAGAGGACGTCCACTGCTGGACATAGGCCTTCACAAAGAGTGCCACATGTGAATATATGTGTCGTGTACCTATTCGACCGTTGCGTCAAAATTACGGAGCCGATTTTGATGATTGAAGTGTCAATTGATTCGTCTATATTGCGTACATGAGCAATCTGATCATTTGTTATTTGTTTTAGACGACAAGTCCATGAAAAAGAAAGAAAACATCAATGCGAATTATGTCCTAAGGCTTTCTTCACAAACAGCGCACTTCAAGAACATTTAGGGTAAGCATCAACAATAATAAAGTATAATTGAATAATTATGCTTATATCTAGTAATGGAATTATTGAGATTAATAAGTTACCCATACTCATTGAGTTTAATTATGATTATAGCTGATTTACATTCGCGTGCGAGCCGCGAGCCGAGCCACGAGACGCGAGTGTAATCGGTGGGCTCGTCGCGCGGCTCAGCTCGCGGTGGAGCGGTTTTTGAGCACGAATCAAAGGGGCTTCCTGTTTACATTCGCGTTCGGCTGTCGTTCGGTTACAAACCTTATACCGTGCCGTCTGTGTTTAAAATCGATTAGCTCGACGAGCTTCGGCCGAGACACGAGACGAGCCACGAGCCGCGAATGTAAATCGGCTTTAACAATATAAAAATAACTCCCTCTATGTGCTTCCCATGACACAGACAAAGACATCCGCTTGGTGCATCCCTTACAATTTATTAAATTATTGATAGAGCCTCATCTACCTGTTCTTGGGATTCTCATACGTCCCACAAATATCTGGAAGTCTGGAACAATGTCACAGAATAAGTAATAGTACTACCAGAGAAGAAACTTCCTACAAAACCGAAGTTTGACAGCGGTTCAGGGTCGAATCATGCTGTCCCTTTCTAATGTATGGCACTATCCCTTTCGGCTATTTAGGGTTGTCAAAATTCAAGTCATTATCTTATCTGTGGTCGTGCACGCACAGGGACGTCAAGTTTTGCCAACTCTAAAGCGAGGTTTAGACTAGCAAGAACTTGCATGCAATTTACGTTACATTGCCGACTACTGAGGTAAACTGTATTCAAAATGTTTATCAGATACCGCAATGTAATAAAAATTGCACGCAAGTTCTTGCTAGTCTAAACCTCGCTTTATAATTGCTGGGAGCAATGCTGAGCCGAGTTTGCCCGAAAGGATGAGTGTCCCCCCACTGGTGTTATAATGGCCGTACCTCACCATCGCACCGCACCAAGGTCATTGTGCGACGCATCCATAAGTAAGAGCCAGAAAGAGATATCGCTCTTACTTATGGATGCGTCGCACAATGACCTTGGTGCGGTGCGACGGTGTGTTACGCCCTTAACACTGGCTCTGGCCCACAGCACCCACTCAACGGAGCGGCTGTACGAATGCGACGAATGCGGCTTATCCCTCAAGACGAAGGAAACGCTGCGGGCGCACCTCACCGTGCACAGCGGCCTCAAGACCTACCAGTGCCGGCTGTGCGACAAGAGCTTCAGAACTACCAGGTACACTAGACTCCATCCAATATGACTGCACCGATGTGAATATAACAAAGTGAGGGAATGTCATTATAAACATTGCAATTGCCATGCAGAGTTACACTGCCGCTCATAACTATTTAAGCACTCGTAATTTTTTCCATACAATTGTATACAAAATCGACTTTCAAAATTATACCGCTAAGTCGCAGTCGGGTAACAGTTTTTTGTGCAGTTTACTTTTTAGGGTTCCGTACCCAAAGGGTAAAAACGGGACCCTATTACTAAGACTCCGCTGTCCGTCTGTCTGTCACCAGGCTGTATCTCATGAACCGTGATAGCTAGACAGTTGAAATTTTCACAGATGATGTATTTCTGTTGCCGCTATAACAACAAATACTAAAAAGTACGGGACCCTCGGTGCGCGAGTCCGACTCGCACTTGGCCGGTTTTTTTATTTAATTTAACAGACATATCGAGCTTCAAAATGATGTGCAGAATATTCGTGGACATTGCCTATTTACCAAATGGCAAGCGTAAAAAAATCCATAAATCGTTTTCCAGTACAAAACGTTTTATTTTGTATGAACTAATACATAAGGGTTTTTTAAATCGTTGCATAAACTCGAAATTTTAAAGAATGTATTTGGCAACAATTTGAGGCTCAATATATTTACCTAAATAAAAATTCAATCCAACATGTAAGAGAGTCATTTGCCTGCGATCGAACAGTATGATTTTAAAAATGATTTTTGTAAACAATTGTATGGTGAAAATTGCGGGTGCCTAAATACTTTTGAGCGGTAGTGTATCTTGGCCCGACGCTAACTGCCATTTTGAACTTTTTACTTTTTTTTTTTAATTTACTTAATGGACCGATTGCATTGAAAGTCGCCCGCCTATGGACGCTTGACAAACGTAGGGGTACGATTCTCGGAGGGCGCCGTGGTGGAATGTTATCGATCCCAGTGCGCCCTCACGAACAGCAAAGAGGGTGAAACGCCGGAGTGGGTTTAGTGGGTAGGGCCAATTCTCCCCCCCTCTCACCAAGAGAGGGAAAAGGAGCGGCGAGTCCCACACACCGTGCGTAAGTGCATTCCCACTCCGACAAAAAAAAAAAAAAAAAAAGGGTACGATTGCATTGAATCTAATTTATAATTTATCTTATAGCATCATTATATTTTTTTAGCAATTTGAATGTCCACATGGTGACCCACACGAAGGAGAAGCGCTACGAGTGCCGCTATTGCGATGTGCGTTTCGGCCGCGCGCACCACCGCACCCGCCACGAGTATACTGCGCACCAGAAAAAAGATCTCAAAACCAAATGACAACCCTGTTTACATATATGACTGATTCTATGGCGTGGGCTGCAGCCTACATTTAACAGATTGTCAGGTGACATCGTCTCAGTTGTGGTTTCTGGGTGGGCTTTATTGAGATTAGTACAGTCCGATCCAACTCCAAGTATGAAAAAAATATGAAGAACTTTAGAACCTTCCGAAATGTTGCTTCTTGTTAGAGGTTAGATACTTTAATTATGAATAATTAAAAGACGTTGAAACGACCATGTGTTCTTTGTTACATTTATGTTTACCGTATTTATTTTGCCTTCTCCAGAATTCCCTTCGCAAGTAAATTCTTAGTAAGGTCCCTCCACACTCATGCGCGAATCACGGCGCGAAGCCGCGAACGCGAGTGTGGAGGGCCCTGTATGTGAGTCGTCGAGTTTCGCTCTAAGTATGTAATTTTTTATTTTATTCTATGGCCTGGTTACGAGACTAAGTATGTAAAGCGTGGCTTAAAAACGTACCTACCTATAGTTTGTCAAAGGACTGTCTCATTTTAAACATAGACAGAGAGAATCATACTATCTTTGTCTTACACTAGTACTAGCACCCAAAACAAAAGGATGAGTATAGTTTAATTTTTTTGTTCTTATTTACTGACAATTTGGTTTGACCAACTATACAATACCTATTGCCATCACATGCGCCAGTGCCGCAACACACGCAAGTTAAATACTCCGTGTGCAATCACTTTATAGAATGAAAGCAACATGAATCTAGTATAACTGGATCGGTCATGAGGGGTGGGGGAAAATGACCGAACGGGATAGTCTTATGTATCTTTCAGTAGGAGTAGCAGAGAAAGCGCTGTTATTGTTTGTCCTTGTCATAGTTTCACTTTTCCACCGCTGCCACAACCGAGGTTGTGGCAAACAAATAAGTACGTGACATGTCATGTTTGTTCGTTGCTCGTTTAATTATCGTTGTTTTGTATGAAATTGTGCTTTCTCTTATGAAATATAGTGATGGTTAGCGTTTTAAATGCTTGAACTTTGATAAAATACTGGTGAATTGTTCTGTAATCGGCTGTAATAGCCGCTCTGAGCATAAATATGAGATCATAACCTTTCACACGTAAGTACGGTATTTTACACTTTCCTCTTAACGCAGTATGTGAGAATAACATCGTAAAATTACGTTACACTCAAAGCAATGTAGAATCAAACGATTTCAATAAAAATATCACAATTATTTACGCAAATTAACAAAACATTATTTGTAAAATTATCCGCCCAAATTACGTAGGTAGGTACGAGTCTGAGGTCAGCCATTTTTAAACTTCTTCTTAATTTAGCTGCATAACAATTGTGATTTCTTTAAGTTAAAACCCATAATACATTTTATTTTACGTTTTATTTACTAAACATGTTTAGTTTTGTACCACCTGCGCAAATTATAGGAGGTATTTCATTGTTTATACGCCTAAAAAGAACGGCCCATTGACATTTTATTTAACAATTTTTTAATACCGTCAAACAAGCTAACTTTGCCTCCAGGGTAATCGCCCCAACGTGATATCAAATATTGGGGTAATTTTTACCAATATGGTATCCCCACGTTTATGACGTCGTCTATGTCTATCCCTTACGGGCGCACGCGTATAGCTGGTCTATGTAATGCTAGGTCTATGGAAAGCAAGAACGTTAGTCGTAACGAAACGCAAGCGCCTTTCTACAGTCAATGTCATGTCAAGTCAAAGCTGAACTGAACTGAATCAGTGTTAATATTATTGTGTTGAGTAATAAATAGCGAATTATTTCTAAGATAATAACTTTGTTTTATTTATGTAGTAGCAAAAAAACCATTATGAATATGTGCAGAACCTGCCTCGAAACTCCAGCTGATAAACATATTTCGGATCTGGAAAAAGGGACCAACAGAAACTGCTTCGATATTATGCTATTTTGCTTAGATATCGAGGTAAATTGATATATATTGAGTTTTTTCTCAGACGATTTTACAATCATAACACATTTTGCTATACTTACAGGTGACCCACGACTCCAAAATAACAAGAAGTTTATGCAGCAAGTGTTATACAAAAATCGTATCATTTTACAATTTTAAAACCACATCTCTAAAAAATGATTCATATTTGAAGTCTCTAGACCCAGCTTCAGCGTTGGAAACCCAAAAACTGTCTGTGTATGTGAATGAAAATGGAATTAAACATGAGGATGTCTTAGATTCTGATGAATTTGGTTCAAGACTAGTAAAAAAAGAAATTAAAATAGAAATCGAAATAAATAATGATGAGTCGCTAGGGAATTTAGAAGTAAATGTTAAAAATGAAGCAAACACATCAGAAGGTGTAGAGTCACATTTAGAGCCTCTATCTGTTGTACAAAAAGTTGAATCTAGAAATGCTTCAAATAAGGCTGAGGAAAATGGTAAGAAGGTGCAGTATGCTAGAATGTAGATTTATTATAAGTATTGTGTAATAATTCTTATTTATATATTCTTATATCCATTAGACATACCTTAGGATGTGTTGATCCCAAGAAAGTATTTTTATTTGTAGACATATGTGACGTTTTCAATCAAAAGGTACTACATTGTCGCTTACCATAGACGAAAACTGCTCATATCTTTATATGAAAAACCTGTCAGAGTGTCCTTATGGCAAGCGACAATGTGGTACCTTTTGCTTGAAAACTACACATATACTGATTGATTATTGATCAAGTCACTATTTTTACCTAGCTCCAGCATATCAAGCTCTCATGAAAGTTCCGTCTGTAAAAGTGCAACAAAAACGTGAAGTATGTAAGGAGTGTGGCAAGTCTTTCCGTGATGTTAAGAAGCACGCCATCCAGCACCAGCCCATGGTGGAGCGACAGGCTATGCAGTGCGAGGCCTGTCCCAAGACCTTTATCAATAAAACAAGCCTAAAACAACATTACAAGAACACTCATTTAGGCGTAAAATCTAAATGTGATATTTGTAATAAAGGTAGGTAACAAGCATTAGCATGGAATGTTAATGAGAATCTTTGTATGTAAATGGTATGTTACATGTTCAGTATTCAAAGGTTTAGTAATCTTCCAAAAAATATTTAAGGCTCGGCCAAACACAAGGCGCGACGCAGCGCCGCGTCCGCGCCGCGTGATGCCTGTTCAAACAGGTCGCGCGCGGATCGCGCTGGCCTCGCGCCCGATACAGCAGCATGCGCGCGCTGGGTTTCTCATTTACGTCCGACTGATCACTGATGTGACCCAGCGTGCCGCCGCGTCCGCGCCGCGTGGACATGCGGGGCGCGACGCGCGACAGAAGCGGGGCGCGATGCCGGCGGGACGCACTGGACGCAGTCTGTTTGACGTCGCTAACATGTCAGCATGGGCGGCGGTCGCGCCGCGCGACCGCGGCGCTGCGTCGCCCCGTTGTATTACAATAATAGCATCAAAAATTCAACCTTACTGTCAAAAGTACTAATATCTGTATGTAGATACTGAACCATGACTGGTCCAGATTGAGGAATGTTCGATCATGTGGTCAGGGCGAAAAAGGGATATTACTGTGTAAGTCAAACGGAAAATGCTACACACGATCAACTGTTACTCGATTTCTTATCTTATCTGACAGTCCAATAATGCCTTGCAGTGGTGATACACCTGACCGTACACAAGATGCAGGTCCACAACCCGGACACGCTGCGCTACAGCTGCGCGTCGTGTGAGCGCCGCTTCATAACGCAGGCCGCGCTCGACTTACACGCCACAGTACACACGAGGGAGCTGAAATATGAGTGTGATATATGCCACAAAAGGTTTCGTTTGAGGAATAGTATATCGAGACATATGTAAGTTTTATTTACTAGCCACAGTCCGCATTTTCATAAGCCATTCTGTGGGTATGTGTATAACTGTCGTGTCTTGATGATCATATCATGCTGTGGCGCCTGTGTCAATCATTTCATGAATCAGTTGAGCGTTTCTTTTTTTTGCCATTTTTTATGTGACCTTTTTTGCCACTTTTGTGTTATTTCTAGGAGCGGTCCTTAGGCCAGGATTACACTTGTAAGTTTTACTTACGTAAATACACAGCTATACTACACAATAAGATATGAATATCGTTATCTCATTCTAGCAAATAGCTTTGTCCCTACTTACGTAAGTAAAACTTACAAGTGTAATCCTGGTCTTACTAGAAATAAGCCAAAAGTGGCACCGCGATACAACCGGCTGACTATTTTTTAAATTCACAATAGCATCTAAACTATCATCTGACAAGGGAGGCGATAACTGACGATATATGCTTCTGATGGCCCGCGGTCTATAACCTAATCTTATCTTGATCAATTCTAAAAAGGCATTTCATTTCATGAAATGATTAAATTTTATGATCTAAACACGACATAGCTACTATAAATATTATATTGTAATACTCATTGATCCTTTGGCTCTTATCAGACCTAGCACTAGCAGCTCAGTTCAATAAATGAGGGCTATCGTTTTTTTGCTCACCAGTTGGCGCCTCTGTTGATGGTGGTCCAAAAGACTAATGAACAGCTGTCAGTCATTGAAGTGACAAGTGACATTTGACATTTCGAACTATGGAAAAGACCACCATCTACACTAGCGCCCCTAGCGGCGAATTCATACGCGTTAGCCCTCATTGCCCTGCGTGTAATGGATACTTTTATGTATTAAATATCATATGTTATCGGTTATCAGTCTAATTATAATTTCACTAGACTTATATTGACCGGGATATAGACCGTGATTACCTTTTGTATTATTTATTAGCTCCCGATATTTCGACGCAGTTACATGCATCATGTTCACGGGTGACTGAAGATAGCGGGTGGGTGTCAAAGTTGTGTAGACAGCGCTCAGGTCAGGTCAGGTCTATATCCCGGTCAAAATAAGTCTAGTGAAACTAACCGTGAATCATTCAAAACTCTAATTATAATTTCGTTTATTTTAGACGGGACTTCCATCAAAAGGAAAAGAATCATCAATGTAAATTATGCAATAAGGCTTTTTTCGGCATAGTGTCATTTAAGACACATTTAGAGTAAGTATATAAAATATTTGACCATTAAGGTCGAAGCGGCCAATTTCATCTGCGATAAGTTCAACCAAAGATAGATATAACTCCGTAATAGATGGATACATCATACAGTCTAAGGAAAAAACGTGCCTCGAAAATCACGAAAATTTGATTCTCGATCAGATGGCGCCACTACCTTTGGCCTACTCTCGTATAGAGGGCGTTGACAGTTTTGTTTATTATTTAACAATTTTAACGCATATCAGTGATAAACATGAGTCAAAATCATATAAAAATAATTAATGCAAATTAAAACATTTATCCATATTTAAATACATTTTATTGTATTTTTATAAATCTTCATTTTTAGTTTTAAAGTGTGTCAATAGATGGCAGTGAATTTACTGTGGATACAAAATTTATTATGACAGTACCACTCTATCTTATTATATCCTCTTTGGTTCAACTGTACATTATTGACAATCTCGTTATAAGCAGCAATCGTCTTAGTCCCAGCAGTTGAAAGCGTCGGGTGCTACGGTAGCAGACGGTTGAAAAATACAAAAAGATAACTGTGTATCTTATATATAATAAAAAGATAACAGATAACTCAGCCCAAAGTAATTTGAAAATTTGCTTTTACAAATTGTAAATGTGGCTCATTTTTATAAGAATTGTCATCTGCACTAAGTGGCTCTTTTTTTAACAAAAGGGGCTTTAGAAACAGGGACATACAGCAATTGTAGGCCACAAGTTACGAGACCCTAACCTAACAACTTTAGCCTTACCTCCTGTGGCCTTATTCTCAAATGCAATTTTGAACTTTAAGAATCTGTGACATAAAGTGCACTTTTGCCCGCAGGTCGCACTCTAATGAGCGGCTCTACAAGTGTAAAGAGTGCGACAAACCCTTTAAAACAATGGAATATCTCAGGAAACACTCCCGAACCGTCCACAGTGACGTCAAGAACTTCAAATGTGAACTGTGCGGCAAAACCTTCAAAAGATCCTCGTAAGATTTTCATTATTTTTTAAGTCCTAGATAGATGTTATGCTCCATATTGTAAACATCAATGATAGCAGCTGCTCCTCTCACGCTATGTATACTTGTGTATACATTCTGTTTGTATATTATGAACATCTTAAGCTTCTGTTTCTTATCCCATATAGCATCTTACTTTCGTAACCATTTTGTAGTAAACTAACGGATCGATTGTACAAATTGGGACTGACATTTACAATCCGTTTAAGACTGCACTATGTCACGAACCCTATTTTTATACCCTGTCCCCCAAAGTACTATCCCATACTTAATATAGGCTCTGTTTTTATATCCTAGATACTAAAACCTGTTTCAGACTACATTATTTTTCGGATAGGGTGGCGTTAAAATTAGTAAGGCACTTTATGGAGTACAGGGGTATTGGATATTGTTTCAGTGACCGAAACACTCACATGCGAACACACACAGGAGAGAAGCCGTACCCGTGTCGACACTGCGACGCGCGTTTCAGGCAATCCAGTGCGCGCAACAGACATGAGCTAGTCATGCACGAGGAACTTAACAAGGTGTAATGATCGTGGTAAGGAGTAGATACTGTTACAGAGATCCAAACACCCACGCACACGCAGGAGATACCGTACCCTTGCCGTCACTGCGTCGTGCGCTTCAGGCAATCCAGCGCTCGCAACAGACATGAGTAATGCACGAGAAATATAACAAGGTGTAATGATCGTGGTAAGGAGTAGATACTGTTACAGAGATCCAAACACCCACGCACACGCAGGAGATACCGTACCCTTGCCGTCACTGCGTCGTGCGCTTCAGGCAATCCAGCGCTCGCAACAGACATGAGTAATGCACGAGAAACAACAAGGTCTAATGATCGTTGTAAGGAGTGGATATTATTATAGGGATAGGAACACTCACCCACACACAGGAGAGAAACCGTACCCAGGCCGCCACTGCGACGTGCGCTTCAGGCAAATCAGTGCGCGCAACAGACTTGAGCTAATCATGCACGAGAAACTTAACAAGGTCTTATGATCGTCGTAAGGAGTAGATACTGTTTCAGCGACCGCAGCACACACAGGAGAGAAGCCATACCCATGCCGCTACTGCGACGCGTGCTTCAGGCAATACAGTGCGCGCAAAACACGAGCTAGCCTATTATGAGGAACTTAAAGACAACTCGCAGACTCGGTAGAGCTTCAACACGGCTGTAACACGCACGGGTGTACCACAGGGATAATTTTGTTCTCTTATTATTGGGTTTAAAACATTCATTTGGTCTATATAAAACGGACGGCACGTCTGTCAGAAAACATTAATTAAGCGGTTCTACACAGAACGAGCCGTTTTGCGAGGAACTTACAACACGAGGAAATTTTCTCATGAGGCTTGAGGCTATCCTTTTCGTGTTGACCTTTTTTTATGATATAGGAGGCAAACAAGCAGACGGATCGTCTGATGGTAAGCGATTACCGCCGCCCATGGACACCCGCAACACCAGAGGGGTTGTAAGTGCGTTGCCGGCCTTTAGGATGGGAGTACGCTCTTTTCTTGAAGGTCGTATCGGTCCGAAAATATCCCAGGCGACAGTTCATTCCACAGTTTACCTAAGACCTATATCAATGACGCCAACTCCTCTGACGTCCTAATTCTGGTTGACGAAGGATAAGGTTCACTCATTACTTTTTCTGTTTCAGGTAATTCATGTCACATGCACCGTCAATTATCGCTGCTCGCTTGCCTATATACCTACCGACCTTGTACCAATGCTGTTTCATTTAGCTTCTGTTGGGTGGACCGTGGAGGCGTGGACCATCCCGACCCGACGACATTCAAAAGTTTATATCGAAAGGGAATGGCGCTGCTTCAAGAGAGACCGAGGTGTCTATAGCGAGCTTTAGCACTTTCTAAATACAATAAGCTACGTTTTATTTTATGTGTTAAATATATTAATCATGTTACATTAAATATATAGTACCGGTTAATGTATTATTCAATAACGTGTTTCGTAAACAGTTTAACAGTGAGCAATAATCATGGATGGCACATCTGCTGAGAGGGACAGAAAAAAGTGTGTCCGGCTAAAGGATATATTAGACCGCGGGCCAGGAGCATATTTCGTCAGTCATCGCCTCCTGGCTGATACTTTGTCAGATGATAGTTTAGATGGTATCATGAATTTAAAAAAATGTCAGCCGGTTGTATCGCGGTGGAAAGACCGTCTGGTGATGACATGAACATGTGCCTGCCATTCTTCATCCCACTAACGGAGCGGCAGCTGACGTCCACGAGGGTTCATCAGTTTCATCATACATAGCCGTTAACCAATATATGAGATATCATTCGGGAGGCGATTGGTCATGGAAATCTGTTCCTAGCCTGCGGTCTATTTGTAATAAAGTAATAACCCTTTGCACCCGATAAGTATCCTGATTCTTACTTCTGCAGAGTTGTTTGTAAACCTTAAAAAAAATAAACAAACTATACAAGAAGCATATAACATAAGCAGCATGCGTTTGATGCGTATGCATAGTTTATCAAAGGACTGTCTCATTTTAAACATAGACAGAGAGAATCATACTATCTTTCTTACACTAGTACTAGCACCCAAAAGAAAAGGATGAGTATAGTTTTTTTTGTTCTTATGTGCTGACAATTTGGTTTGATTAACTATATTTGTATTGTCCGCACCAAAGAGTGGTATAGGACAGTCCGCACCATGCCTTGGTTGCGTACCTCAACATGCGCCGTGTGCAAGTGCCTTTAGAAAGCTAGCTGTATGTGTCGTAACGAAACGCAACCTCGGTGCAGAGGGACTACTGCGAACTACGTTCGACGTGTTGCCTCGCTGTCACAGTTACGTACGAATTTACAAGTGCGACAGAGAGGCAACATGTCGAACGTGGTTCGCGGTAGGCCTGTTTGTCACTGTCACTGTCATACACATAGACCTAGCATTACATAGACCAGCTATACGCGTGCGCCCGTAAGGGATAGACATAGATGACGTCATAAACGTGGGGATACCATATTGGTAAAAATTACCCCAATATTTGATATCACGTTGGGGCGATTACCCTGGAGGCAAAGTTAGCTTGTTTGACGGTATTAAAAAATTGTTAAACAAAATGTCAATGGGTCGTTTTTTTAGGCGTATAAACAATGAAATACCTCTTATAATTCGCGCAGGTGGTACAAAACTAAACATGTTTAGTAAATAAAACGTAAAATAAAATGTATTATGGGTTTTAATTTAAAGAAATCACAAATCGCAATCACACCAATTAATGTACACCACATTTAATCTTCACAACATTTGTTTATTTATTTTTTGGAATTAGAAGTACGAAAAAACTTCGAGGTCAAAATTACCCATAAAATTATGATATTTTCATCTGGTATCCCTAACATGATTGTTATGCAGGTAAATTAAGAAGAAGTTTAAAAATGGCTGACCTCCGATTCCTACCTATCTACGTAATTTGGGCGGATAATTTTACAAATAATGTTTTGTTAATTTGCGTAAATAATTGTGATATTTTTATTGAAATCGTTTGATTCTACATTGCTTTGAGTGTAACGTAATTTTACGATGTTATTCTCACATATTGCGTTAAGAGGAAGGTGTAAAATACCGTACTTACGTGTGAAAGGTTATGATCTCATATTTTTGCTCAGAGCGGCTATTACAGCCGATTACAGAACAATTCACCAGTATTTTATCAAAGTTCAAGCATTCAAAACGCTAACCATCACTATATTTCATAAGAGAAAGCACAATTTCATACAAAACAACAACAATTAAACAAGCAACGAACAAACATGACATGTCACGTACTTATTTGTTTGCCACAACCTCGGTTGTGGCAGCGGTGGAAAAGTGAAACTATGACAAGGACAAACAATAACAGCGCTTTCTCTGCTACTCCTACTGAAAGATACATAAGACTATCCCGTTCGGTCATTTTCCCCCACTCCTCATGACCGATCCAGTTATACTAGATTCATGGTCATACATCATACATGTCATGTCAATTGTCAAATTAATTGTTGCGTTGTGTTGTGATGTTATGATATTATAAATAATTAAGTTTAATGTATACAATTTCGTGATAAAAAAATCATGATTAATATGTGTAGAACTTGCCTCGAAACTCCAGCTGATAAGCTTATTACGGAGCTAGAAAAGGGCTTAAGAAGGAGCAATAAAAACTGCTTCGAGATTATGGCGTTTTGCTTAGATATCAAGGTAAATATTTATTTCATAGCCTTTTTGAACACTCATCTATAATTATTACACATTTCTGCTACGATTACAGGTTACCCAAGACTCTAAAATAACAACGAATTTATGCAGCAAGTGTTACAGAAAAATCATAACATTTTATAAGTTTAAAGCCCTGTCTTTGAAAAATGATTCATATCTAAAGTCTCTGCATCCAGTTGTACAGTTAAACGATCAGAAACTATCTGTGTATGTAGATGAAAACGGTATTAAACACGAGAATTTCTTAGATTCAGAAGAATTTGGTCCCAGTTTAGTAGAAGATTGTAATGAGAGACTTAAAATAGAAATAGATGTTAAGAAAGATAACTTACTAGAAGATCTAGACATAGATGTTAAAAATGAGGATACTTTAGAAGGTGATGAGCCAGATAATAAAGATACTTTAGAAGGTGATGAGCCAGATAATATAGATACTTTAGAAGGTGATGAGCCAGATAATAAAGATACTTTAGAAGGTGATGAGCCCGATAATGAGTTAAATGACTTGAATGTTGAGCCTTTATGTGTTGTTCAAAAAGAAAAACCTGATAATGTTAAGAATACCAAAGGAAAAGGTAAGAACAAAGTATATGCCTCTATGTATGGTATGCTTCAATTTAGATTTGTAAGTCTTGTGGCTTGTAAGTAAATAAATAAATTTTAAATTTATTAATGTTGAAGTCAAATGTAGAAAACATGAAATTATGCTTTCTTCTTGTACTTTCTACAATTTATGCAACTAGTGACTTATGTTCATAACAAGTATGTATTCTCTCTGATTATATATTTTCCTTGCTTTTTTTCCAGTACGAAAAAAACGTACACGTCCAAGAAGAGTAAAATCACAAATAAAGGAAAATCCCAATCAAGAGCTGCAAGTGTGTGAGGAGTGCGGCAAATCTGTGCGTAACCTTAAAGACCACTCACTCCAGCATCTGCCGAAGGAGGAGCGCCCGAGGGTGCAGTGCAAGGCGTGTCCCAAGACCTTTGCCACCTATAGCGGCCGATACAACCATTACAAGTATACACATTTAGGGCTAAAGCCCAAATGTGATATTTGTAATAAAGGTAATAAGATTAAAATAGATAAGATATAACTTTGCTTTTGTGACACAAACAATAACAAGAGACAATAAAAAGTTGACAAGAAATAAAAAAAGAAAAGGCAACATACAATTTGACACTAATAGCAGTAATAACGAATTAATAATGTACGTATTTTATATTAGTAGAGGGTCATGTGTTGTGGTAAAGAATAGGCGCTGACTCAGCATAGATACTGTCCGTCAGAACAATGATCAGAATTTTTACAAGCTTTTTATTAACTTGCATGTACTTATGTATGTATGTACGGGTCAAATCTTGAAAGTTGAATTTGACCCACTTCCCGACTTGTAATAAAGCTGAAAACTTGCATACATATGTAAGTCGGGTGACAATGCAATATTATGGTACCATCGAGCTTATCTGATGATGGAGACAGGAGGTGGCCATAGAAACTTTGTGATATAACAACAAAACCTTATTGTGTTTGGGGTTTTAGAACCAAAGCCACCAAGCTTGTACCAAAAATGAAATTTTTGCCAAAAACTTATTAAATAATAAATAAATACAGTGTAAACTCCCTATTGAGGATTTGAGATAGCGAATAACTCTTTATAACAATAAAGTGCTCAGTTCCTTGAAACTCATAATGAAAAGTACACTGTAGGTTGTAGCAATCGCTCATGATTTTCATGAACCTGGAGTTTTAGTGCTAATTCACACTTGACAGACTGATCAACGTCACCCGGCGCGGCGGTTTACTACGAAACTTTCGATACAATAAAATTTAGCAAACTCTTTAATGATGATAACGATGTGCAACTTACCCAATGTTTCTCGTTTGAGAACTGTTTAAATAATTTCTAATAGACACACATAGGCATCGACCATAGATATCTAAATCTATATTTCTATGACATTGACTGAACATTAGTAATCCATCATGTTTAGAAATAAAGCAAAAAATCAGTCTAAATCATAGTGGTATTGTTAGCAGATGTCTCTGCTTCAAACAGACATGAGACTAATATCGACTACTTACTAGCTTTTGTCCGTGACTTCATCTGCGCGGACTTAGTAAATGCAGCTGAAGCCACCTGAAGCTGAAGCTGAACTGCACTGAGTATAGCGCCTGGAAATTTTTTGGACATATTTTGCACACAAATTAGCAGGCACTTCATTAATTATCTCAATTCCACCCCGCTTTTCACTTTCTTAATGGATGATTTTCGGGATTAAAACTATCCTATGTCCTTCTCCGGGACTCAAACTATCTCTATGCCACATCTATATCTGTTCAGTGGTTTAAGCGTGAAGAGGTAACACACAGACAGACAGACTTTCGCATTTATAATATCGCATTTATAATATTAGTATAGATAAATGAATGAGCAATGTTGAATTTGCAGTGGTGAGATGTCTGAACGTGCACAAGATGCAAGTGCACAACCCAAGCGCACTACCGTACAGCTGTGTCTCGTGTGAGCGTCGCTTCGTGACGCAGTCCGCGCTCGACGTACACATGGTCGCTCACACTAAGGACCCGAAGTTTCAGTGTGATATATGCCAGAAGAAGTTCCGCTTGAAACACCTTGTTTTAACACATATGTAAGTTACGTTTACTAATTGTGACGTTTTGAACCAAAAGGTACCACATTGTCGCTTGTTGATAAATTGATTTCTAATTGAAGCTATATGGAAATAGCGCCTTACTGACAAGCGACAATAAGTACCCTTTTGGTTGAAAATGGCACAATTATTTGTGGCTTTCTATCACAGAAGGGTTATGCTTCAAGTGCAATAAGGACCTTTTTATCTGAAATTCCAACAGAAACAGAAATGGCCTTAATGCACATGAAGCATAAGGTCCCTTCTCCGATGGAAAGCCACATTTATTCTCTCATTCAAACTCACTGTATACTTAAACTGTTTTAATCTCCTGCTTTACGTACATCATCTCTGTGACATGATATTTATTATAGTTTGAATCTTCTCAAATGATTTTTACGCCAAAGACCCTAATCTGTTAAACAAAAGCCATTGTTTATTTTATGTGAGCGCGTGGCCATTGTGTCTTAGTGCGTGGCACGCGCACACACAATGGCCACGCGCTCTCACAAAAGAAACAATGGCTTTTGTCTTTGGCGTATAAATCATTTGAGAAGATTCAAACTATATGTAATTATGTATTTTAAATATCTTGTGTGACTGATTACTAATTTATGTTGTTTATTTTAGACGGAAGATCCATGAAAATGAAAAGAATTATCAATGTGATGTGTGTGCTAAGACTTTTTTCGAGAAAGTATTACTTCAGAGACATGCAAAGTAAGTAAGGGCTGTAGACCTCACGATAAGCTTAGAAAATGTAAAAGTTGAAAATACTTAGTTCATTGAGTCATTATCACAGTGAACTCACAATGGTCTTAAGCGCCTAGATCCTATTGGTGCTTATTGCCAATTTCCGCAATTTGAAAACTGGATTGACAATAAAAAAACTTGTTTAATGTTATCACATTACTTTAATTTTATCACAGTACTGTCTTGGACATGAGGAAAAATAATATAATATAAGTTGAAGACTTAAAACGTGATTTATGCTAATAACATAATAAAGCAACGTAGCAAAAAACTTGTTTTCCGTGCATCAGAAATGAAAAAAAAAAAAAAACCTATTTAGGGTTCTTTAGTAATTTTTCTGTATCCTCGTAAGTATGGATGGTATAGAAAGAATGCCAATCTCTTATGGCAGAATTGTTGCAAAAGTGACCTCTTTCAGCTTTAAATAATAGTTCCTAATCCCTCCGGTGGCGCTAGTTAGGTTCTGGGACATGAGTATAACATGAACCATATAAGGCAACAAATAACCCGACCAAATTACGTAGGTTGTTTTTGTCAGTATTTCGGTGTACGGTGGCGCCGCCTAATTACTGTTTTTTGATGGACACTTTTCATACATAGAGATTTGGCTCCTTTATATAGTCTCCATGCTCGTAAGATTTACTTTCCAGGGCTTTTTGCACAACCTTTTTTTTTTATTCTTTTTTTTATGTTAGCCTTTATTGCTCAATAATTTATTTAGTTTTTCCTCTCATTGTTTTTCTTAATTTTGTGTCCGGCGTGTCCTGAGACAGAAAGGCCTCTTCCAGATTCTTCCATTCCTCTCTGTCGTTAGCTTTTTTGGACCATTCTGTTCACAACCTTGCATAAAATACGGCAATCTGAATTTAGAAGAATGGCCTGTTACTTAAGGTTCACTTTTGCCTACAGGACGCACTCTAAGAAGCGGTTGTACAAATGCAATGAGTGTGGCCTAGCCCTCAAGACGAAGGATACACTGAAGAGTCACCTCTTGATCCATCGCAGTAACAAGGAGTATCCGTGTGAACTGTGCAGCAAGCGCTTCCAAAAACTAGAGTACAAAATATTTATTTAATTATATAGTCTGTCTCTGTATAGCCATTAATTTCTATCTTAATCAGTATTGACGCAAATAATTTTAACTATAAAACTCCCGTGAGACTCAAACATATTAGATTATTTTTAAACGGGTCACTCACGTATTATTAACAACGAAACGAAACGAAACATGTCGAGCTATTCGACTTAATAATACGTGAGTGTCGTGAGTGACGCAAATAATGTCCTAAAATGAGGTCGGGATTCTAACGCGGTTATCACACTCATGCGGATTTGCACGCCGCTCCGATATGTGAGCGAGACAGCGCTATGCACGTGTAGCGATGTCCGCTCTTGCATCCGCATCCTGGGAGGCAGTTAGAGTCGTTGGAGATACCTACCCCATACTCTAGCGTCGGCGTTTAGTCACTATGGAAGAAAGTGTCGCTGCGTACCTGCGCCAACGCTGCGTCGAGCAGCAGCTAACTATAGAGTTGACTAGACGCCGACGCTAGCGTGTGATCTTTCTCAAAAGTGTTGGATATTGTTTCAGCTACTTGCGGTGCCACATGGTGACCCACACGAAGGAGAAGCGTTTCGAGTGCCGGTTCTGCGGCGTGCGCTTCGGTCGCTCGCACCACCGCAGTCGCCACGAGTCCACCGCGCACCAGAAACAGCTAAAAGCCGAATAAACGATTATTACACTTTTACGCTTTATTTATACCCAGTGACGAACTAGAATTAAATTATTTTTTAATAAATTCGTTCGAACGGCCATCTAATAACCACTCCACACTCGTGCGCGAATCGCGGCGCGAAGCCGCGAACGCGAGTGTGGAGTCTAGTTCGCTAATCAACGAAATCGATGCCACACTCGCGTTCGCGGCTTCGCGCCGCGTAGTCTGGAGCGGGCTTTAGGTATATGTGTGTGAGGTAAAGTAATAGTTTCTGAACATGAAAAAATAGATTAAATAAGTGAACTAGCCAGAAACACTAAAACAGATCTAGGATTTTCATCAGGCATCCTAGTTCTGTGGCTTATACAAAGAAAGTGTCGCCTATGAACATTGAAATTTCTTTACCCGTCTTTATAGATTTTGCAAATTGGAGCGAGAGAACGACGAACAATGTGCTTCAAGTTAGGCTAGGCACGCACGAGCAACTTTTGTCTCCTCAACTATTTTAAAAATCTAAATCCGTGATTTTAACTAGCTATGGGTAGTATGAAAGTGCGACAGAGACAAAAAAAAGTTGCTCGTGTGTGTGCTCTACGAGCTTGAGACTTCTGCCTTCGCAAGTAGTTGAGTCTTTACTTTTTCCAGTTACAAACACCATGTGTTGTGTGTATTGTATGTATGGAAAGTTTAAGATTTCTGTTGACTTCGTGAATTATCCCTAAGGCCCCATTCGCAGAGCTTTTTCAACGCGCGTTAAAAAAGCGTTTAAATGACACAAATGGAAACGTGTGTATTTATTCACACGGTGGATAGCGCTTTTTATCAAGCGTTGTTGGATTTTCAACATTAAGCCTTGGGCTTTAAATCGAATTTAGCGTGCGGGCAGATTCAAGCGCTTTATTAACGCGCGTTGAAAAAGCTCTCGTGCGAATGGGGCCTAATTCTCATTTTGTTAAATCGAGCACAAAAATAAATAAAAAATATTAATTTTATTTTGTAAAGTCCGTCGAAACACAAGTCGTAAAAATAATAATCAGTCAAGAAAACTGCATGCGCATAATATTGCTTGTGCTCAATTTATGCTAGTAGTTCCGTCTATCCACCAGAACTTACCAAAGAGTATATATATAACCACTAACTTACTTGTATCGTGTAGAAGCTGCTTGTCCGAAACGAAACGCAAGTTGTCACTGTCAAAATGGTTGATGTGTTGTGCATTACTGTGTTTAAATTGCTGAATTATCAATATTTTAGCTTTTTTACTCAATTTCTAACCGAAAAATACTAAATGATGAACATGTGCAGAACTTGCCTCAAAACTCCAGCTGATAAGCGTATTTTGGAGCTGGAGAATGTCATAAAAGATGGCAACAAGAACTCTTTCCACATTATGCTGTTTTGTTTAGATATAGAGGTAAAAAATATTTGTGTAAGGCTTTGTTTTTTCTCTCATGGACTCATTTACAATCAACTTGACATATTTCACTTCAATTACAGGTCATCGAAGACTCTAAAATAACAACGAATTTATGTAACAATTGCTACAGAAAAATCATATCGTTTTACAAGTTTAAGGCCCTATCTCTGGAAAATGATGCATATTTAAAGTCTCTGAAACCAGCTGTACAATTGGAAGACCAGAAATTGTCTGTGTACGTGGATGAAAACGGAATTAAACATGAGAATATCTTAGATCCTGATGATTTTGGCCCCAGTCTCTTAGAAGACAATGCAGAATTTAAAATAGAAGTAGAGATTGAGGAAGAAAAGTCATTTGGAGATACAGAAATACATGTTAAGAATGAAGATACATTGCAAGATTCAGAGTCAGATGAAGAGCCGTTGAGTGTGGTACAGAATGTTAAATATGAAAATGTCAAAAATGATTATAATGAAAATGGTATAAAATACATTACAATTTACATTTGTGGTTGTTGTGTGGTGCTATTGCACCAATTTATCTTAATCTCAACTGTTCTAGGAAAGCAGTCTCTAAAAATTGCTGCGCTGGTAAATTTTTACATGTGCTCGATATATAAAACAAAACTAAATTTCGGGAAAAGTGAAAGTAAACATTAAAAACTGTATTTAAGGTTTACTTTTTTGAAAATTTGACAAATTTCATAGCAAAATTTATAAGCGCAACAATGGTACCATATGCTTCATATGACATCACTATGTGTGGTGATGTGACTAACTGCTTTTTTTGTATTCTTATTTTCAATTTTGTCTAGCAGCAGTGCACAAAAAACGGAGGCATCCCAAAAAAGTAAAACTACCAAAAAAAGGAAAGGTGAAAGAAGAGTGTCAAGTGTGTGAGGAGTGCGGCAAGTCCGTCCGTAACCTCAAGGGTCATTCCCTTCTTCACCAACAAAAGGGTGAGAGGCAGATGATTCAGTGTAAGCTCTGCCCGAAACTCTTCAGTACTGATTCAGGTCGCCACAAACATTACCGTAACATCCATTTAGGCTTATCTAATGTAAGAAAATCTATATGTGATATTTGTAATAAAGAGGTTAAATATCTGAAGGGACACATAAGGATGATGCATAATCGGGAAAGTTTACCATATGGCTGTGTGTCATGCGACCGCCGTTTCACGTGCCGTTCGGCACTTGAGAAACACATGGCCCAACATGTTGGCGTGCCAGAAATACCATATGAGTGTGATATATGCAAAAGGAGGTTCCGCAATAAGAATCTTGTCTCAAAACATATGTGAGTTCCATTTGAATGAGTTTTGGTTCTAGGTTCTAGTTTATTTATAAATGACAATAAAATAAAATAGTTATATCTTCTATTCTAATGTAACATACTAATAGTATCCTTGTAACTGTTTCTTTGATTATTAGTTTAATTAATTATGATCTTTGTTTCAGACGGCAATTCCATTTAAATGAAAAAAATTATCAATGTGAAATCTGTTCTAAGACTTTTTTCGAGAAACGACCATTTATTATTCATATGGAGTAAGTATCATAGTATTCTAATATATATAATTATTAGTATGTAGTCTGTGATATAATATACGCGGTGAAATTTAATCAGTGATCAGAAACCAGTTTTTCTAATTCAGTAATCGATGGTGATCACATTTATTAAGCATTTTTTATCATACCTATTTTTAAGGTGATTTTTATTTTATTTTATGAAAATAGGATCTGGCTTAAAGGACTGCCCTCTTAAGTCATAAATTCCAAGAGAACAACAATTTGACACTATTAGCAGGATTGTAATGGAAACCTACACTAGCGCCATGTGTAATACAAACCCCAATTTGCGTTAAAAGTCTTATTTGTTTTTATCACATACCGGCTTGGCTTACAGGACGCACTCTAAGGAGCCGCTATACAACTGCAAGGACTGCGGCCTAGCCCTCAAGACAAGGGAAACGCTGAGGCGTCACTGCTTGCTCCATCGTAATGACAAGGAGTTCCCGTGCGAATTATGCAGCAAGACATTTCGAAATCTCGCGTAAATTTTACAGACAATTTGAACAGTTATATCACCTTATATCCTTGTCCACCATATAAAATTTTCCTGTTTTTATTTGGAACCTTATTGCCTTTATAACTATTAAAAAAGGCAGATGGCGCTGCAATCGTTAAAAAACATATCTTTAAATATGGATCATTTATTGGCAAGGTTTTGATACTGTCGAATAATTTAATCTCATGGTCAGTTCTAGCTGTTATCTTCATTATACCCGTACCGATTCGCTAGCAAGCATTAGATTAGACAGATCTTATTCGAAACCGGCATTTTAAGGATCAAACAATATCCAAACACGCGTTGGTAATTTTTCAACTTTTTGACTAATTGACTAAACTGCATTTTCTAGCTCTGTATCATACTTATCATGCGGATCCGCAGGCCACTCCGATATGATGTGAGCAATACATCGCTATGCATATACCTAGTCGGCTCATAAGTTCTGTCACTGGCCTTTAAAATTTAAATTTGGAACTCCTAAAACAAAAACCGTTCTGCATTTGAATTTCGAATCTTTATTAAATATTTGAGTAGTATAATTTTGCAATTTTCTGTTTTCTTCAACATGGAGTGGACGCTTAAAGATAGCCGTACCGCAATAATTGCACTATATCGTTGTGGTCACTCGCCGACTAAAATTTTTAAGCTACTTGAAAATTTAAAATTCTCTCTAAGATTTGTGTATCGTACCATAGAAAGATACAGTGGGGTCTCTAGTTTAAATGACAAGAAAAGAAGCGGTCGTCCGCGTACAGCTAGGACTCCAGCGGTTGTACAAGCAATTAGGGCACGCATTGCCAGAAATCCCGCTAGGAAACAAAAAGTTATGGCCCTCCAGATGGGTTTGAGCAAAAACACGGTGAAAAGAGTGCTTAATCAAGACCTGAGACTTCGTGCTTATAAACGAAAAACTGGCCATCTTCTCAATGGTCGGCTTAAAGCTTTAAGGCTTAAAAGATCTAAAGCTTTATTGAAGAAGTACGCTAAAAATAAGCACCGTTGTATACTGTTTTCGGACGAGAAAATTTTTGACATAGAAGAAAACTGTAATAAACAAAATAATAGAGTGTACGCTCGCAATAGTAAAGAAGCGTCTAATAGCATTCCCCGTATTCATAGAGGTCATCACCCTTCATCTGTGATGGTTTGGCTGGGAGTTTCTTATGCGGGCGTCACTAGTATGCATTTTTGTGAGAAAGGAGTAAAAACTAGTGCCAAAGTGTACCAAGACACGGTGTTGACTAATATTGTGAAACCACTATCCCATACGATGTTTCTAAACCAGCATTGGGTTTTCCAGCAGGACTCTGCTCCAGCCCATAAGGCAAAGTCTACACAAGCCTGGCTCGCCTCCAATAAAATCGACTTTATACGGCATGAAGATTGGCCCTCCTCTAGCCCAGATCTTAATCCTTTAGACTATAAAATATGGCAGTATTTAGAGTAAAAGGTGTGCTCAAAACCTCATGCAAATCTAGACTCACTGAAAAAATCTCTTGCTACGGCAGTGGCCAATATCGACATGAAAGTGGTGCGTGAATCCATTGACGACTGGCCACGAAGACTTCAAGCCTGTGTAGATAATTATGGCGGTCATTTTGAATAAATTTTATACATTTAGATTCTCTAGTTTATAAGCTTTCAAACGCTGTACAAATTATACGGAATAAACTTAAACTTTTGATTTTATTTGATACTATGTATATGACAGAACTTATGAGCCGACTAGGTACACACGGTGGTTAAAAAATAAGTGCATTCCCGTTGTCAGGGAGGTTTTGGGTATATACTGAGCAACTTTTACTACCCAGAAATCGCGAAAAACAAATTGTCTGTTTCATACATTTTGGCTGGTCCATTTTCTATGGGAGGGTAAATTTTTTTTTTCGCGATTTCGTGGTTGGTCCTATAGTAAAAGTTGCTCAGTATATGATTATTATTATTTGTAATGCAGGCAGGCAGTTTAAACAACTGATAATGCCTGTATCCAGAGTCATAAACCGAGTTCTCAGTGTTGAGTAGAATTTGCTTTGTGCTTATCTAATTTATTCTTAAACTCATTGACACTTTGGGCCGCTACTACATCCTCTGGGAGTTTGTTCCAAGCGTTGACCACTCTGTTGCTAAAGAAGTGTCTATGAGGATTATTGTAGTAGTATATAATCTTAAAACCTCCCTGGCAACGGGAAGGCACTTATTTTTTGGCCACCCTGTATATAGCAATATCCCTCACCCAAGCGGCGTGCAGATCCGCATCCAATATGAAGACCGTCTAATGGAAGGCAGTCATAGTATTGGTTATTGTTTCAGCAACTTGAGATGCCACATGGTGACCCACACGAAGGAGAAGCGTTTCGAATGCCGCTACTGCGGTGTGCGCTTCGGCCGCTCGCACCATCGCAGTCGACACGAGTTCACCGCGCACCAGCAGCTAAAAGACGAATAAACAATCATTTTAAACTTGTATATCAATTTTTTCCAACCCCCGAATCATTAGTTTCTGGACCTACACGAAAAAGTAGATGGTATATATTGTTAACTAGGTAAACTAGCTCATACAAAGAAAATGTCGCCTGTGAATATTGCAGACTTAAGTTAAACATTGAAATTTCTTGCCTGTGTATATAGATTATGCATATTCTTTACCAGCCTCTCTATAGGTCTAGCGAGAGAGCGACGAAGAATGTGATTCAAGTTTGAGCTTTCTGCTTGCGCAAGTAGCCTGTGAAGTAGCTTGCTCCAGTTACAGTGCAAGTAAAATAACCACCGCTATGTGCTAATCGATATTGTTTGTATGGAAAGTTTAACCCTTAAATGCATGATTTTTTGTATAACTTTTTAATAAATTGAAATAGATGTGTCATGCTGTATAAAAGTAATAAATGTGATTTTGGATAGCTGCATATTGAGCCACGGACCATCAAATATACGATGCATATATACATCATTATGCATTTAAGGGTTAAGATTTCTGTTGATTAACGTGAATATATCTATCAATTATAGTTGCTACGATCAGCCCTAATTCTCATTTCGTTAAAAAATAATTTCCAAATTCCGTTGAAACACAAGTCGTAAAAAATTATCAGTTAGAAACACCGCATGCGCATACTGTTGTGCTATATTTATGCTAGTAAAGTACTCATTTTTATCCACCAGAACTTCCTTGCATCGTGTATAAGCTCCATAAATCCCCCAAATCACATTTCAATATCAACGCGTGTGTGCGAAACGAAACGCAAGTTTGTCACTGTCAAAACAGTTTGTTGATGTGTTGTGTTGTGCTTTACTTTACGGCGGCTAAATAAGTTATTTTCTAATGGTTTAGCTTTTTTTATTCAATTTCTAACCGAGAAATACTAAAGTATGAACATGTGCAGAACCTGCCTCAAAACTCCAGCTGATAAGCGTATTTTGGAGCTGGAAAAGGTCATAAAAGATGGTAACAAGAACTCCTTCCATGTTATGCTGTTTTGTTTAGATATAGAGGTAAATATTTGTGTAAGGGTTTGTTTTTTCTTTCAAGGACGGGTTTATCACCAACTTACTATATATTTTACTTCAATTACAGGTCATCGAAGACTCTAAAATAACAACAAATTTATGTAACAACTGCTACAGAAAAATCATATCGTTTTACAAGTTTAAGACTTTATCCCTGAAAAATGATGCATATTTAAAGTCTCTGGAGCCAGCTGTGCAGTTGGAAGACCAGAAATTGTCTGTGTACGTGGATGAAAACGGAATTAAACACGAGAATTTCTTAGATCCTGATGATTTTGGCCCCAGTCTTGTAGAAAACAATGCAGAATTTAAAATAGAAGTGGAGGTTAAGGAAGACAAGCCATTAGAAGATACAAAAATACATGTTAAGAATGAAGATACATTGCAAGATTCCGAGTCAGATGAAGAGCCGTTGAGTGTGGTACAGAAGGTTAAATATGAAAATTATTGTAAAGAAAGTGGTAAAAACTATGATTCTACTAATACAATTTAGATTTGTGGTTGTTGTGTACATAGCATTTACATAAATTCTAAATCTTTACTGTCCTAGGAAAGCAAAGGCACTAAAAATGCCAATAAGAATTAGTGTGCTGTTGCTGCACTTTTATATATCTAAACATACTTGATTTTTAAAAGTAGACTCCCTAAAACTATTCTAAGCTATGTGAGGTTGGGCGTTAAAGGAATCAACTAGGTTCAAGTTTAGACATGTAATTGCTTGAATTACATAAGTAACAGCTTATATAGTAGAGCGGTACCAGTCAACCATAGGGCCAAATGTCTCTACACTAGGTAACACCTTTTCCTTTTGTCTAGCACCAGTACGCAAAAAACGCGGACGTCCCAAAAAAGTAAAGGTTAAAGAAGAGCGGCAAGTGTGCGAGGAGTGTGGCAAGTCCGTTCGTAACCTTAAGGTTCATTCCCTTCTTCATCGGCGAAAGGGTGAGAGGCTCATGGTGCAGTGTAAGCTGTGCCCGAAGCTCTTTTATACTGAACCAGGTCGAAATAAACATTACCGTAACATCCACTTAGGCTTAACTGATGTAAGCAAATCTGTATGTGATATTTGTAATAAAGAGTTCAGAAATCTGAAGGGACACATAATGATGATGCATAATCGGGAAAGTTTACCATATGGCTGTGTGTTGTGCGAGCGTCGGTACATGTGCCGCTCGGCGCTTGATAAACATATGGCCAAGCATGTTGGTGTGCCTGAGCTTCCATATGAGTGTGATATATGCAAAAGGAGGTTCCGTTTTAAGAATATTGTCTCAAAACATATGTAAGTTCCATTTAAATCAGTTTTTTTACTATTTTAATTATAAATAATATTCATTATCAACTCCAAGATACTGAAATAAAATTGTTATGTATTTTAAAGTATTAATTGCTTGCTGTGCCTCACCTGACTATAAATTACATTTATAAAATAACTTTTTAACTGTTATTTTGATTATTAGTTTAATTAATTGTGATGTTTATTTCAGACGGAAGTACCATTTAAATGAAAAGAATTATCAATGTGAAATCTGTTCAAAGACTTTTTTCGATAAACAACCATTTATTGATCATATGGAGTAAGTACCAACACAGTAGTCTAATTTATATACCCACTATGCATTATGACAAAAAATCCATTTTATGCCAAAAATACCTTACATCATTCTGGAAAAGAGGTGATCGATTGTTATCAAACATAACTAAGAACTTAACTTTCACGTAAAAAAACGGCATCGAAATCGGTCTATCTGTTTGAGAGCGACGATGCCACAGACAGACAGACATTGGCGTCAAACGTATCCCCTCCCCCTCCTTTTGCGTGCATAAATAACTGCTGATAGTAAGAAAGGACTGATATATTATAAAAAATTAGTTAAAATTGGCCACGGATTGGACGCACGCGGCGGCAATGCGGGCAGCGGGGCGTTGTAAGTCGTGTAAGCCGTAAGCCTCGCCGCCCGCCGCCGCCGACGTTCAAAACAGGGTCTACCGTTATCTGCCTCTCTATCACTCATACATAGTATACATACTCTAGCGACAGAGGGGCGGATAGCGAGAAGCCTTCTTTATTCATCTACATTTTGCTGAAGTCGCTCAACGCGCGCGCGGTACGAGCGGGGTG
Source organism: Cydia strobilella (assembly GCF_947568885.1). NCBI lineage: Eukaryota > Metazoa > Arthropoda > Insecta > Lepidoptera > Tortricidae > Cydia > Cydia strobilella. The sequence goes on along the minus strand of NC_086049.1, from coordinate 1,277,440 downwards.
CAGGTGGTTCGCGCTCGCGCCGCTCTTTTCATTTCCACCATATTTAGAACTGTATACCCTACGACTGAAGACACACTTTGTCCCGCAGCTCGCACTCTGACGAGCGACGATACAAATGCAAGGAGTGCGGCCTAGGCCTCAAGACACAGGGCACACTTCGAAAACACATGATTGTGATTCACAGTGACGTCAGGAAGTACCCGTGTACAGTGTGCAGTAAGAGCTTCAAGATATCAGCGTAAGACCGCCATTTTTTTTTGTATACCTAGTCTGGTAAAGTTCACGCCAGTTTGGTACTCCGAGGGCGGACAGGTCTATTAGGGCTTCGTCACTCCAGCGGTATCTGGGAAGCCGGCGCCGGACGAATGTTTCATCATTCAGAATAGCGCGGACTGGCGTTCTCTTGTCCAAGTTCCTTTTTGGGTCTATGAGCCAATGAAGTAAGGAAGTCTGGTAAACTAATTAGTCAGTAGAAAATGTTTAGGTACTTACATTGGTATAATTTTGGTCCTTTGCGCTTTTTAGGGTTCCGTACCCAAAGGGTAAAACCGGGACCCTATTACTAAGACTCCGCTGTCCGTCTGTCTGTCACCAGCTAGACAGTTGAAATTTTCACAGATGATGTATTTCTGTTGCCGCTATAACAACAAATACTAAAAACAGAATAATATAAATATTTAAATGGGGCTCCCATACAACAAACGTGATTTTTTTTACAGTTTTATTCCGTAAGGGTTCCCTTCGTGTGCGAGTCCGACTCGCACTTGGCCGGTTTTTTCTAATTGGCTGCCTGTTTTTACTGACCAATTGTTTTGCCAGACTTAGCGAAACATGGTTAATCTCAAAGGATCTCATTGGGCGTTTCAGGATCCTAAAGGACCACATGCGAACACACACGAAGGAGAAGCCTTACCCGTGTCGATTCTGCGACATGCGCTTCGGCCGCCGACACCATCTCAAGCGACACGAGTTCACCATTCACAAGAATATGAAAACAGAATGAGTTGCAATCTCTTCAAAAGTTACAGTTGAAACTCGGCCTGACGTGGCACAGGTAAATATTTTGTAATGATAATCTTCATATACAGTCAATGTGGTTGGCAACTGTCAAAGGTTTGCATAATAGATGGCGCCATTGTTCTATGAGATTTGGCTTAAAAGGGCCTGGCATCCAAGCCATAATATATAAAACAACCGGCCAAGTACGAGTCGGACTCGCGCACGAAGGGTTCCGTACCATTACGGTAAAATACAGCAAAAAAATCACGTTTGTTGTATGGGAGCCCCATTTAAATATTTATATTATTCTGTTTTTAGTATTTGTTGTTATAGCGTCAACAGAAATACATCATCTGTAAAAATTTCAACTGTCTAGCTATCAAGGTTCATGAGATACAACCTGGTGACAGACAGACAGACGGACAGCGGAGTCTTAGTAATAGGGTCCCGTTTTTACCCTTTGGGTACGGAACCCTAAAAAAGAACAAGAATTTGACACAATTCTAGGGCTTGTCAGGGCAAGCTATGCTGGCGCCATCTGTAAAATAATTCGGCCGCCAACAACACCTCAAGCGACACGAGTTACCATACACAAGAATATGAAAGCCGAATAAATTGATCACGCGATACAGTTTAAAACTCGACTAGCCGTTGTTGCACAGGTATCCTGTATCTGTAATGAGGGCTACCGCGTTTAATTTCGCCGGTAGGGGCGCTAGTGTAGATGGAGGTCTTTCAAAATGTCAAATGCATAGAAGTTTGGGGGGTTTCAAGCTTTTTTATCGGAAATTTTCACTCCTTATTGTAATTGGTTCCCCGCGATACAGGCAGTCTGGCACTGCCTAGTGCGGAGACCCCTGGAATGTCTGTAACCTTTAGCTAAAAAAATAAATGATCTTTATTCTTATTCATAATTGTGGTAAATCGGTAAATAACTATAGCTCAATAAATGTTAGTGGTTTAAAAAAAAGTGCCAACTAAAATATATGCAAAATTCTCTCAATCACTATCTGCAAAGATAGATATAACTCCGTAATAGATGGATACAGTCTAAGGAAAAAACGTGCCTCGAAAATCACGAAAATTTGATTCTCAATCAGATGGCGCCACTAGTTTTGACCTACTCTCGTATAGAGGGCGTTGACGGGCGTGGGCGTCTTTATCCCGTGCAGGAGTGCAGAGGTGACTACGGTCGCTATGTATTCCTTTATTAGCACGAAAGGGTGGCGGCTTCGGCCGCCAGGCGCCCCCCTTATGATTGTAAATGTGCAGCTACAGGTGGTTGGCACTTGGTAGCCTTCATCCGGTCTAGTGAGATGGTACTCATACATGTTATAGTAGCTAATAGATATTATGTAACTCTTATTTATGATTGATGGAAGATGCCATCATCCTTAGAAATATATAGACATAAAAGATAGAGGTTTAAACTCTCATACTTAGTGGTAGACACTTAGTGATGCGTCATTTCATATAAACCCTTTTAACCACAGATGGTGCATAAGGCAGATGAGCGAAGCAGATTATCAAGACTACAACTGGACTGTGAGGTAGGACTAACCACTCCTCAACCCTCACATACAATACCATTTATTCCTATTGTCGCGGCGTTCTGGACTATTAAATATTATGGTAGTCTTGTATATTTGCTTGTCTATAGTGTTCATTATGAGAGCGTCGCGACAACATTGTCGCTTGTTGATAAGGTTTATTTCTAACTGAAGCTATATGGAAATAGCGCCTTACTGACAAGCGACAATAAGTACCCTTTTGGTTGAAAACGGCACATATAACTGGCATAACAAATAACAATTTGTACTATTTCAGGCAAGTGCGCCACAGTCAAGAGCTGACACTCCCAAAAAGGAAGCACTGATCTAGAAGAAATTGTCCAAGTCCAAAGCTCTGTACATTTTACTAAGTATCCCTTGAAATTAAGAATTTCTCTCGGCGGGGGATTATTTGCCAAATTGGTGAAGTTAGCGATGGGTGGACGGGTGAGTTAACTCGGGACAGGATCCAGTCAAGTGACGTACTAGAGAGGCCTATGCGCAAGCGATTAAGAGGCTGAAAACCTAGATTGTTGTAATGGAAAATTCCTGATATATTTTTTTTATTTTTTTTATTAATTCAAAAAATTTACACAGCATTACAGCGAACTAATAAACTGAGAAATTTATAACAGAAAGTATTTATACAACTAGGTACATGATACAGTCTAGAAAGGACAACAGAACAAATGTAAGAAAGAAAAACTAATACAAAACAGATGATTCACGCTTATCCATCGCCTCACAGACATTCTTTACACAGATCCATCCAACTACTTGCAAATAAATCACATTCCGGTGCTGATGCGAGGAGCGCGTTGATATATTGTAGAGCGCGGACAAGTGGTGATTTGCCATGAGACATAGTGCGCGTTTTAGGCACAGCTAAAATAGGTGAGGACTTCGCGGTCGTAAATTAAATTGGGCCTTAGCTATAGATGGAACGAACAGGCGTACGAGCTGTGCAACCAGTTCAAGGCAGTCCGAGTTCCCCCGTAAGACATTACATGCAGTAGTCAAGAGCCCGTAGTTACGCCTTACCTCTAAGGAATTAAACCCCAAAACGCCAAGCAGGAACTTTGATGGGTACAAATATGGGTAATACCCGTGAATCTTCTTATATAAGAACCGCAGAAAGGCTTTTTGGATTTTTTCCAGAAGCAGGACGTACTTGTCTTCATGCGGGCTCCAAACGACCGAGGCAGCTTCAAGTTTACTCCGAACTAACGCAGTGTACACTAATTTAATAGCCCTGACGTCATCAAAATCTCGCGCATTCCGAACTACAAACCCTAACCTCTGGTAGCAATTATTGGCTAACGCTTTCATGTGCTCATGAAAGTTGAGCTGCGTGTCGAGGATGACACCCAAGTCACGTATAGACTCGACACGAGTTATGGGATCAGGACTTAGCAGGTATTGGGCGTATAAGGGACTATTGGCACGGCTGAAAGTCATCACGGAGCACTTTGATTTGTTAAAAAGGAGCTTGTTGTCAATGCTCCACTGATGAAGGCGGTCAATATCCTCCTGCAAAGACACACAGTCGGGCAATTGCTGCACTCCATAAATGAGCTTTAGGTCGTAAGCATATAATAAACATCTGGCATACTTAGGGACTGCAGCTAAGTCAGTTATCATTAAGCCAAATAGAAACGGACCTAAAATCGAACCCTGATATAAAAAAACGAAGATCCCGAAGAGGAAAGATCATAGACCATGCACACTATAGAACACTCTGAACATGGTTAAAAGTATAGATTTGAGAAATTTCGCTACTACCTGCCTATTGTTGATATTGTTATTAAAGTTGATAAACCATCATTGGACGTTATTTTACCTATATACTATACCTACTTGATTATTTTGCCCACACAGAAAAAAATATCTTTATGAACTGTTCACCAAGGCCGCGACCCGTGATAGTTACATTCTAAATAAACTCATTTAAAACTTAATGGGTCAGACTCAGCAACCTAAACTACATATTCATTAATTCATATATTATGAAGGAAGAATAAACAGGTTGTATTTTACAACAAAAAAAACACATTTACATACATTAACTTTTTTGAGACATTTCTTTGAGATGATATACTCAGTCGATGTCCTCATAAAATTTAGATTAATTAAATTAAATTAAATATTCGTTTATTTCAGGCCTGGGCCCCATAAAAATGTTGTTAGTAACAATGCCTTAATAATAAATAATAGATTTCTAAAAAGGAAATTAAGAACACAGTCGATTTCATCCCATAGTCACTGTCAGATGCAAGATGGTTGTCCTCAGTCACTCTGTCAGATGCAAGATGGTTGTCCTCGGTCACTGTCAGGAGTAACAGAAGTAGTTGGTATAATGTGATATTGGTTTTTTCCCGACTTTCCCGCGTACCGGAAGACGAGCTGTCAGTAGGCCTCCAACAAGATGGAGCGACGACCTGGTGAAGGTCGCGGAAATTCGGTGGTTGCGAGCGGCACAGGATCGGTCGGAGTGGCGAGCCTTGGGGGAGGCCTATGTCCAGCAGTGGACGTCTATCGGCTGACATGATGATGATAATATTGGTTTTTTTCCCGACTTGAATAATCCTAAAAAAGAATAGGTAAGTTAATTTAGAACTTAGAAGCAAATATGCATTCACATCGCAGTTATTTTTGTGAAGCAATACTGTGCAACAGTGAGTAGATACTACTACTAGATACATAGGTATGCGTATATGTTACTTAATGTTACAGAGTTGTTCCACAAAAGATAACTGCGATGTGAATGTATTCAGAGACAAATTGCCTATGAGAGCAAAAAAGAGAGTGACGAGAAACGAATTTAACGAATGTGACTAAATATGTGACGTTTTCAATCAAAAGGTACCACATTGTCGCTTGTTGATAAGGTTGATTTCTAACTGAAGCTATATGGAAATAGCGCCTTACTGACAAGCGACAATAAGTACCCTTTTGGTTGAAAATGGCACATATAAATTTATAATGTTGGTATGGCTTGTCGATTTCTAAGATCGAGTTTGTAATAAATTTACTTATGGTGTATTTGGTCTTAGAAAAACCATAGAGTAACTTATACTAGAGCGGTACTGTCATAGTAAATTTTGTAACCCCAGTAAATTCACTGCCATCTATCGACCCACTTTAAAACTAAAACGAAGATTTATAAAAATACGATAAAATGTATTTGTATATGGATAAATGTTTTTTTTTTATTTGCATTAATTATTTTTATGATTTTGACCCATGTTCTTTTACTGATATGCGTAAAAATTGTCAAATAACAAACGAAACCGTCAACGGCCCTATACGAGAGTAGGACAAAGCTAGTGGCGCCATCTGATCGAGAATCAAATATTCGTGATTTTCGAGGCATGTTTTTTCTTAGGCTGTATCCATCTATAACGGAGTTATATCTATCTTTGGAAAAACGGACAGACTATATACAGGTAGATTATCTGAGGCCCGACTAAATTAATGAGATGGGCCCCATCCTAAATTTTGATCTTATTGAGCTTATTGCGACTTTATAAATGTGATGCCGCAATAGAAAGTGAAAGGTTGATTCCTGAACGATCAGTCTAAGAAACTCTTGAATTCTTAGAATGGGGTTGGCCGGTCGAAGTGTTTAGCAGATGGCGCCAGCATAGCTTGCCCTGTCAATCCCTAGAATTGTGTCAAAGTTTTGTTTTTTTATTGCCCTGGATCTGTGTTGTCCGAAATTAAAGTCTAAATAAATAAATAAAATTTAAGCCAAATCTCATAGAAAAAGGGGCAAGCTATGATGGCGCCATCTATGCAAACCTTTGACTGTTGCCAACCCCATTATTGAATTGTGCATTGTTTTATCCTACCTTTGTAATGGATCATGTCATTGACCCGGATCAGCTGCAAGATGTTCCAAGACCAGCGAAATTAAATTATCTGAAATCAAGTACAATCTCATAAATGTAGAGAATTCATTGTAATAAAATGTTGATAATGATAATACAAATTTAAAGCTGCACCTGTGTCACAACTGCCGCCCGATTTGGAGTCTTATTCCATAGCAACAAAATCGTCAGTCGGCTGCGCGCTGTTTCTTGTGCGCGGTGAACTCGTGCCGGTTGCGGTGGTCGGGGCGGCCGAAGCGCACGCCGCAGTACGCGCACGGGTAGCGCTTCTCCTTCGTGTGCTTCACCATGTGGGTCGTCAAGTTCCTGCGACAACCATCATTAAAGTAGTGTAATCTCTGATGGATGGTAGCTCGGGTGCAAAGCAATTGCAATCTGGAGTTGCAGGCGTCCATAGGCTACTGAGACTGCTTATAACTCTTCCATATTAGAGCGATTGAGAGACAGACAGCGTTTCGATGTTGTAACAAACCGCCTTGATGCATCAATGTCATAGTGAAAACATGTCAAAAAAGTGTTTAAGGCATAGTATGTATGTTACTCTATGGTTTAGCATGTGCACTAGTGCTGCACTCTGGCGGCAGGACATCGCAGTAATACTCCCTATTTGATCGTGCACCTGCAATCAAACCGATATTAGAAATTGAAATCATCACTAACTGTCATTCGCGCGGGCGTCCCCCGCTAACACTAATACAAGTCAGAGCGATATGAACGCACGAATGCTAACTTATATGATTTCAACATCATTCTAATATCGGAAGTAGCACAGATAGCTGTATAGCAGCCGAATCATGACTGGCTAAGAGATAATCAGTTACCCAGAGATTATTCGGCTGCTATACAGCTACTGTGCTACTTGGGCGTCCCCGCTAGCACTATTACAAGTCAGAGCGAAATGAACTAGCGAATGGCAGCTAACTGAAATTATTCCAATATCATTCTAATATCAGTTTAATGTCAGGTGCACATTCGAATTGGCCTGTGAGTGTACAAATAATGAATTGGTACTCAAACACAGAGATATTGAAATTTTCGACTCACGGCAGGCAGTATTTAGGAAGCAGGTTGTGAGGGTTCTCGGACATCATCACATTTCCCAATAATAGTAAGCAATTTGAATTTGATGTAATAATTAAGTACTTGTGAAATGTTGTAATTTGTACTTTAGTGTAATATTGAGTAGTTTTTTGGATATTTTTTTATAATTTTAGGATAGTTTTTGCTCGTTATTATTTTTTCTTGCTGTGCATGCTTACTTTGGATGGCATTCTTATGTAATACCTACCCACTTAAGTACTCCTTGTAACAATGTTGACTGTTGTCTGTTTAGTGTGCCTTTTAAATATAAAAAAATAAAAAAAATGGTGGGTCTTACCCCCGCTTCGCGAAGCTCATGTCGCAGTGCTGACACTGAAACATTTTGACGCCATGGATGAGCGTGTGCTGCTTCAAGTAGTGGGCCGTTGAGAACGCCTTCCCGCACTCCTCGCATTTATACGGTCGCTCGTTCGTGTGGGACCTGAACAAATTCATATTTGGGGCATTTCCTATGAAAAGGGACCTTATTGTCGATGGCGCTTACGCCGCACAGCGTCGCGCGGCATTGTTTTTATATCGGAGCATCGTTTATAATGGCGTAAGCGCCATCGACAATAAGGTCCCTTTTTATAGAAAATACCACATTTAAATAATTGAACGTAGCGTCAGTTTTGCTTTTGTATGTCTGGATGTTCTCCTCTACAGGGCCGTGTTGCATAATAAACTACAACTAATATTACAAGCGGAACTCCTTTTCTAATTCCACTTATTAGAAAAAGAGTTCCGCTTGTAATATTAGTTGTAGTATATTATGCAACACGGCCCTGGTCGCAATTTTTAACCGATTCTCGTGAAGCACCCAAAGGCAAGAACATATTTCCTATCACAGATAAGTAATTTTAAAATTATATTATGCGTAATTTTGTATGAAAAAGTAGGCACGCTTGGTTTCAATACAAATCGTGGTATTTGCGTCTATATTAAATGTGTGTTAAAACTCCTGCAATGCTTACCTTACATGTGCTCTCAGGTGTTCTATCTTGAAGAAAGCTTTTGAGCAAAACTGACAGTGATGTGATCTAATTTTTTCGTGGACGTGCCGTCTGGGGAAACAAAGTTGTAATTTAATATAATTATATTGAATGGTAAAAAAACCACCGCCTGTATATGCCTTGTTTTATACAGAGTGTGGGTGTACCAACAATATTCTGACATGTGAGTATGTAGGTCATACTGAACAATTTTTACTATCCTCCAAGGCCCAAAGTCCTGAAAGTCCTACCTAATAGTATGTAATGAAATTTAAATCATATTCAATTGGAACAGTCGCTTTTACACTTTTCGTTAAATTTTCAAACAATGCAAAATCAACTACTTGTCTAACCTATAGTAGGTTCAAATTTCAGTGGCAAATTTTGGATTTTTCATTTGTATGGCTGGGCCTTTGGAGGCTATGGGACCAACCACGAAATGGTTAAAAAAACCTTCCTGTCTATTGAAAACATCTTCATATATGATAATTTTTTTGGTGTTTTCGGGGTTGGCCTTATAGTAAAAGCTGTTCAGTATAACTTACATAATCACCTGTCATGTAATTAAGTAGGTAGCTTAACTTTTTTGTCTCTTAATTACTTGTTTATTTATATTATTATTATCTCCTCGGATTTCACGGGCCTATATAAATCCCGGTCTTTTGATGGGCTTGCGTGGGGATATAGATCCAACACGTAGAGGCCCCTTGGAGAGCTTTAATGTCATGTAGAACGCCTGCTGGAACCCGTTCACAGGTGCAACAATAGACACCCATGAACCGGTCGCAGCAGGCATTGGGACTTTTGTAGAAAAAGTGAACAGTATACCGGTCTATGGATTGAAGTTTGGGTGGACAATGAGACTGGGCTATTGAAAAGAAGTCCGGACACCTGCCATAACAATGCTAACACACGTTATCGAGGCAGGTGGTGACTTGCCGCTTACTAGATGGGCCCCTGAAACTGCCGTCGTGAAGACGACCAGGAGCAACACCGGTGTGAGCGGCTCAGGGGTGTCGAGAGGTGTGCGCCGCTTTCTACCCAGTGACTGATTTTAACAGCCACTGTGCCAACTCGCGTCTTATGCATCTTTCACTTCCACCCCTGGAGCATATAGCTCTTACGACTCCCCTCTGGACGACCAATGAAGGCAAGCCAGAGCTGAGAGTCATGCGGGTCCCCTTGGGGTCCACTCCGACCGACGAAGACACGCCGGAAACGGAGACCCTGACCGACTCTCTGGAGCACTCGGGTCCGTGGGGTCGTCACTCCCCAACAGCTATTATTATTATTATTTCATTTTAGACAGGCAGCTGATGCTGGTACGTCTAAATCATAGTTCACTTAGCACAGTTAGCATAGTTTGTCTAGTCTATTTTTAAATTGATTAACACTTGCAGAGTTCACAACTTCTGAGGGTAATTTGTTCCAAGCCTTTACTACTTGGTTTGCAATAAAGTGTTACTTTAAAAAAAGTTTATTCGATGTGCACATTCTTAATTAAGATCCATAATATCACTTAAAACAAGTAAATTCAATAATAGTATTAAAATATAACTTACATATGCCTTGACACAGAGTTCTTAGAGGCAAATCTGTTCTGGCACACATCACACTCAAACGGCAGGTCCTTGGTGTGTGTGACCATGTGTGCATCCAGCGCGGACTTCCCTATGAAGCGGCGCTCACACTGCACACAGCCGTAGGGTAGGGCACTCGGGTTGTGGACCAATTTCTTATGATGCTTCAAACCTGTTACCTCTGGAATACATAAATAAATATAAATAAATATTATAGGACATTCTTACACAGATTGACAAAGTCCCACGGCTTACCATGGAGGAGGCTTGTGTTATGGGTACTCAGACAACAATATATATAATATACAAATACTTAAATACATACAAAACACCCATAACTCCGAAACAAATATCTGTGCTCATCACACAAATATATGCCCTTACCGGGATTCTAACCAAGACCGTTTTTGCATAGCAGCACGGAATCTGGTAGCTGCCCTCACTGACCCAATAAGAAAATCCACCCTGTATAGTAGTATTAGCTCACCTTTACCACAAATGTCACATTTTTCCTTGAACCCTAAATGTGTCACCATATAATGCTTTCTTCTGCCCCCAATGCTGAAAAAAGTCTTGGGACAAGCCTTGCATTGCAGCTTCTGGTGCCCCTCCTTGGGCTGATGCTGGAGGGCATGCTCCTTGAGGTTAAGGAACGACTTGCCGCACTCCTCACACACTTGCCGCTGTGGTTTCCATTTTTCTTTCTTTTGTGATTTATCTTTTCTGCGACGGCCAAGTTTTTTGGATGCTGTAAATAGGAAAATGATTATAAATGATAAATAAAAATGTACATGTATCCACATCACATCTCAAACTGTTTTCTCAAATGTGTCGTTTTCAAGCAAAAGGTACCACATTGTCGCTTGCCATAAGGACGCTCCAACAGGTTTTTCGTATGCAATTTTAATCCTTATGTTAAGCGACAATGTGGTACCTTTTGATTGAAAACGTCACAAATATGTTTCTTACCATTTTCTTTAGTATCTTTTACAATGTTTTTATGTTTAACTTTTTGTTCACTTTGTTGGTTTACATCTGCCTTCACATTATCTGATATATTTTCATCACACTTAAAATCCATTTCTACATCGTCATTCGAGTTATTATCCTTAAAATCTATTTCTAAATCGTCATAAGAGTTGTTATCCTTAAAATCTATTTCTTCTTCGTCTGAGTTGTTGCACTTAACATTTACTTCTACTTTAAATTCTGTATCACAGTCCTCTAACAGGATTGGCCCAAAGTCGTCAGAATCTAGTAAATTCTCATGTTTAATTCCGTTTTCATCCACATACACAGACAGTTTCTGATCTTCCAACTGTACAACTGGGTCCAGAGACTTCAAATATAAATCATTTTTCAGAGACAGAGTCTTAAACTTGTAAAACGATATAATTTTTCTATAGCAGTTGGCACACAAATTTGATGTTATTTTGGAGTCTTGGGTAACCTGTAAATAAAGGAAAACATGTAACAATTGTAAATGCGTCCTTGAAAAGGGTTACAATCAAATATTTACCTCGATATTTAAACAAAACATCATAATTTCGAAGCAGCTTTGGTTGCCCTCTTTTATGCCATTTTCCAGGTCCGAAATATGCTTCTCCGCTGGAGTTTTAAGGCAGGTTCTGCACATAATCATAATGCTGACTTCTTGCACAATTTAAGGGAAATAATTACTCTGCGAACAGTCAATTTTTACTCGCTTTTCGGAGGATTTTCGTAATCACAAATATCATAGTAAATTGTAACGTCAACGTCAATCACAAGCCTTGACAATGTTTGGCAAAAGCTTGCGTTTTGTTTCGTTTCGGTACGATTTCATGGCGCGTGTAGATAGAGCAAGCAAAAGTGCGAATTACTTGCGTGTTACTTGTACAGTGTACTCCGAGTTTGTACTAGCTTACGCAAATAATGTGGTCTATAGGGCCCTCTACACTCGTGCGCGAATCGCGGCGTAAAGCCGCGAACGCGAGTGTGGAGTCGATTTTGCTGATTAGGGAACTAAACACTCGCGTTCGCGGCTTCGCGCCGTGATTCGCGCATGAGTGTGGAGGGCCCTTATGGATGTGCAAGTTGCGGAAACTTTCCAAACAGTTGGATATTTAAAGTCATAACAGACTACCGCACCGCGATCTTGGTGCGGTCAAAATTTCTTTTTCTCACTCTAACTTATAGCTGCGTCCTTAACGCACGTACGGCGACCACCTTACACTATTGATACGTGCGCCGCACCGCACCAAGGTCGCGGTGCAGTAATCTGTCACGGCTTGCAAGTTTGTATGGAAGAAAAATAAAAACAACTGTTCCAAAAAACCGGCCAAGTGCGAGTCGGACTCGCGCACGAAGGGTTCCATACCATTACGCAAAAAACGCCAAAAAATCACGTTTTCACATCACCTATTCGAAAAGGGAACTTTTCTTCCCTGCTAGGAGGGATCAAAGTGGCACTTTTCTGTTCAAGGACATTTTGTTGCCAGTATGAAATATTAACACAAAGACATAAGAAATTAGTATGCAGATAATCGATTACAATTTCTCGATTGGAATTATAGAATCCTTCGCTTCGTTTAGGATTCAATTGTACGCCCTCGCCGTAAATATGTCATTTTGTTCCCTTGTGACACAATCTACTATTTGTTGTATGGGAGCCCCACTAAAATATTTATTTTATTCTGTTTTTAGTATTTGTTGTTATAGCGGCAACAGAAATACATCATCTGTGAAAATTTCAACTGTCTAGCTATCACGGTTCATGAGATACAGCCTGGTGACAGACGGACGGACAGTGGAGTCTTAGTAATAGGGTCCCGTCTTTACCCTTTTGGTACGGAACCCTAATAAGTAATTTAAATGTCAGCTTTAGGGGTACGTTCGTGGTGGTTTAGGGGGTCGTGTCAACAACTAAATGGAATGGTACCCGCCAGTAAAATTAAAATGACAGTAGCCTTTTTTTCCCATTGCTAAGGGCTGATAAAGGGGGAGGGAATTGGGAGTTGACTATAATAATAACGAATATTTGAGTTAAATCATTTATTAAGTATCCACACCAGCGCGCATAATAATCGTAAGTATTCATGGAAAATCAGTTCAAAATATTTGCGCATATCAAGTAAATAAGTTTTTGAATGTCACTTCAGTTTTTATGCGTGGATGCGAGGTGGGGGCTGTTCATTAATATGTAGAAGTTTTATACAAAGCAAAGATAGATATAACTCCGTAATAGATGGATACAGTCTAAGGAAAAAACGTGCCTCGAAAATCACGAAAATTTAATTCTCGATCACGTGCGCCACTAGCTTTGGCCTACTCTCGTATAGAGGGAGTTGACGGTTTCGTTTGTTATTTATAATTTTAACGCATATCCGTTAAAGAACATGGGTCAAAATCATAAAAAAATAATTTATCCATATTTAAATACATTTTAACGTATTTTTATAAATCTTCATTTTTAGTTTTAAAGTAGATAGATGGCAGTGAATTTACAGTGGTTACAAAATTTACTATAACAGTACCGCTCTATCTTATTATATCCTCTTTGATACAAAGTAAGTGTTTACCCCTACGCGTAAAATATCTTAACAACATCTGCAATAATCAAAACAACACAGCTTTCTTGGGTAAGAGACTAGGTATGGCTCCAATTTTTTTTAATAATATCCCACACTATATAAAGTGCCTGCAGCCTGACCAGTTTAAAATACAACTAAAAACATACTTAATTAACAAATGCTAACTCCGTAAGTGATTTACTTGCAGACACCTGAAACAATTATAACTTGTCCATTTTATATAATAGTTTAACATTGATTGTAATTATGTACGTGATTTGTGAAATGTTATTATTTTAATAACAAAACTTCCGTGAGACACGGTCCGTCACCGTCGACGCAAGCTCCTGATGACGCTCCTCGGTACGGAGTGAAACATGTCGAGCGTTTTCGACTTAAAACACGTGAGTGACCCGTTATTAATATATTTAATGTGTTATTATTTTATTTGAATGATAAACAATATGTTATTTGTGCTCTAAATGTTTATTGTCGTAATATTACTAATAGGTAGATATGTTTGTTTAACTGAAATAATTTATTATTAACATAATAAGTCACCATTCAGTTTCAGTTTCAGTACTTTATTTGCTTTCTTAAGATACAAGTATCATGCAAAATTGTATTATATTTTAAGTTTTTAATATTTGTACGCTAATAGGCAAAGCACAGAGCTCTATTTATTATTTTATATATAAGACCTTAACTGTATTACCTGTGTTCCACAAATAAATCTTTACTTTACTTTACTTTACGATCGCCTCCTTTTAGTGGGTGGTTCTGCGTCCCGGCTGTCCTCGTTATCGCTCGCGACTGGAGAAAGGGCTTCGACAGGCTCATCTTCGTCTTCTACAAAAATAAACGTTCATTTTTAGAAAGCTTCTAGAAATTGTTATTTGATACTAGCTGTTGCCCGCGACTTCGTACTCGTGTATTTGTATGTTGGTGGTTATATATTCTATATGATCAAACATTATATTGTAGCAAAAGATAGCAGTAGGCGGCTTCATTTGTTAAGTAATAATTTTAGAATGCATAACATTTGTCCGTCACCGCATACGAAGAAAAAATAAAATCGATATAATCCCTCTCAACCCCATTAGAACATTTTGTAGGCCCCTTTTTAACCCCCTTATTTAATTCCCCGTCTAAACCCCGTCGAGGTTGAATTTTCAAAAACGCTAATATTATTTTCAAGTCCCTACAAAAGATGTCCATCTAATATTATATATATGACGGGGTTGGATTGAGAACTGGACTGAGTGGGCGTTCATTTTCTTCAGGATCCTGCATTATGGGTAGCCTCAAGCAATAATGAAAACACCAGAAATAACTTGATCACTTTTACTGAATGATTGATTGGTTTACAATAATCGACAAAGGAATAATACACAGGTAAACCGAACAGACACGTCCGCTCGCTACGAGCTCTCACAATCGAATGCCCGAAGCGCCCCAACGGCCATGTCCAAGTTGACAAACCGGTCATGTTATACTTGCGTTCGGCGGCCGGAAACCGGATGCGATACTCCGACACGGCCATCTCTGATGACTCACACGTCCTCGTGTGTGTTACCTGTAAAGACCATACCAGTAACTTCGCTCGGTTATTCTGACCGTGCACACTTGAGACCTTGTGACAATGTGTATTGAAACTCACAACTCAAAATGATCGCATTTAATCTTTATTCTAAATTACCATACACATTATTACAAATCATTACAATCTCAACATCCATTGTAATAAGATTATCTTTAATCAATACCAAATAGCGCCGCACCAACGGCTCATCTTACTTTCGCTTCGACGAAAATAAGGGTAACCAGAAACGCATGTAGTTGTCGCACCAACGACTCACCTCGTTAACGCACCAACGTAACGATAATGAACATGCCACCGCACCAACGGTTCAATTTAGTAATAACGGTCTTAATGTATGGCGCTGCAACGCCTGCTCCAGTATAGAGCGCATCAACGTTAATATAAGATAGAGTGCTAAGGCGCATCAACGCCTATTTTAGTTTATAGCACATCAACGTTTTACGTTAGTAAAACTGCTTTTAGGCGCTACAACGCCGTTTGGTGTTAAACGTTGCTGCGATCGTCACTAGATGCACATGAGTCAGTTACATCATCTAATTCCACAGGAACCTCATGATTAGGTACCTTCCTCACTCTATCGTGTGAGTACTTGTATGTTCTGTTAGAATTCAGAGATTTCAGCCGATATCTGTCATTATCCAAAACATCTATGATTTTAAACGGACCCTTAAATTTAGGGTCTAACTTGGTCTGGTTTCTTTCCTCGTTTTTTAAAAGAACATAGTCACCCACATCAAACAGTTTTACAGCAGCTTTACTCTTATCGAACCTAGTTTTATCATACAAAGCAGATTTTCGAATGTTCTGTATTGCAAGTTCCCTTATTGCATCAAGATCAACATCATTATCATCATCATCAATTACTGTCATTAGCCCCAACGGTCTAGCCACCTTTCCAATCATTAGCTCCAGGGGGCTAGCTTTTGTTACCCGATTAATAGTTGAGTTCATTGCCAATTGTACCTCACCAAGAGCGTCTTGCCAAGAACGATGCCTACTCGATTCTACCGCAGTTAGCATACTCTTCAGAGTACTCATCACCCTTAGAGTTTTGAATGATTCACGGTTAGTTTCACTAGACTTATATTGACCGGGATATAGACCGTGATTACCTTTTGTATTATTTGTGAGCTCCCGATATTTCGACGCAGTTACATGCATCATGTTCACGGGTGACTGAAGATAGCGGGTGGGTGTCAAAGTTGTGTAGACAGCGCTCTGTCTACCCTCATTCTTGCGCGTCGGCTGCGTTCACTTTCAACGTTACCAACGGTCGCATTCACACTTGTTGGTCCGGTCGCGTTCACACTCGTTGGTCTGTCCAAACACACTACACTCACGGTGTCACTACGCGTGTTTGATTCGGATATCACTGGTTTTTTACACAAACAAATCACAGGATTCCACACATTTGACAGTTTAAACCCATCTTCACGATTAAAATTTTTGTATTTGTGAATTTCAACGGCTTCTCTTACCAATCTTGGTATATAGTGGCGTTCTGTCGAAATGACCTTGGGACTATGCAACTCGATCCAGTGATTTGTACCCGACTCAAGGAGATGCTGAGCAATAGCTGACTTGCGAACGTCATTGTTCTTGACCGCAGCAATGTGTTCTTTAATTCTGCAGGCAATAGTGCGTTTGGTCTGCCCAATGTACGAACTACCGCAGCTGCACTCAACTTTGTATACACCAGGTTTTTCCAGGGGAAAATTGTCTTTGGACAAGCGGGACACAAAAACCAAGCGCCTTACTCATCGCGTTGAGAGACAGCCAGCGTTTATGCCGTACGTCAAGGGTGTGACAGACAAGATATCAAAAATACTAAATAACTACTCTGTAAAAACTATCTTCACCCCGCACAGGAAAATTGCACAATTTCTGCGGTCGCCCAAAGACAATTTTCCCCTGGAAAAACCTGGTGTATACAAAGTTGAGTGCAGCTGCGGTAGTTCGTACATTGGGCAGACCAAACGCACTATTGCCTGCAGAATTAAAGAACACATTGCTGCGGTCAAGAACAATGACGTTCGCAAGTCAGCTATTGCTCAGCATCTCCTTGAGTCGGGTACAAATCACTGGATCGAGTTGCATAGTCCCAAGGTCATTTCGACAGAACGCCACTATATACCAAGATTGGTAAGAGAAGCCGTTGAAATTCACAAATACAAAAATTTTAATCGTGAAGATGGGTTTAAACTGTCAAATGTGTGGAATCCTGTGATTTGTTTGTGTAAAAAACCAGTGATATCCGAATCAAACACGCGTAGTGACACCGTGAGTGTAGTGTGTTTGGACAGACCAACGAGTGTGAACGCGACCGGACCAACAAGTGTGAATGCGACCGTTGGTAACGTTGAAAGTGAACGCAGCCGACGCGCAAGAATGAGGGTAGACAGAGCGCTGTCTACACAACTTTGACACCCACCCGCTATCTTCAGTCACCCGTGAACATGATGCATGTAACTGCGTCGAAATATCGGGAGCTCACAAATAATACAAAAGGTAATCACGGTCTATATCCCGGTCAATATAAGTCTACTCATCACCCTCTCAACCTGGCCATTCGCGCGACTACTGCCTGTTGCAATAAGGTGTAGCTGTATGTTATGACTTTCACAATAGCAGGCGCGGATCCAGCCCTCAAAAAAGGTTGTGGTCACAGCCACCCGAAAACCGAAAATCGGCCAAGTGCGACTCTAAGTTCGCTCATAAAGCAATTATGAGTCATGAATGACTTTTGAATTTGATTACCTATTTCCTTTTTCCTGCGCATCAGGACTTTGGCTTTGAATTAATTCTGAGCTGATTTCGTCCAATTAAATAGTCAGTTTTGATTAAATTCCAAATCAATTTCAATCAATCTTTTTTTTTGTTTCCTATACTAGCCACAGCTAGTAAGCCAATAGGGACACTAAACTGGGCGGTGTCTTGACGGTGTCTCGGAAATTGTAGTGTGACCAGCAAGTGACATGCACCAGGCGAGACTTAATTTACAACTACTGAACCGATTTGATGAAATTTCGGCTACTTCAAATGATATCAAATTAAATTAAACGCTAGTATACATTTTACATTAAATAACTTTATTTACAGTTAGATGCTAAACCGAACCGCATTCTACTCTACTTTGAAATGAATCTTAAATGTAGGTATACGAATTTGGTAAGCAATTATGTTTGCTGTAAATTATTTCTCATTTTGAGTAATTTGAAAATAGGATGTTGAATTTTATCTTTAAAAAGTTATTACCATGTTTTGCACCAATCATAGAGGTATGATTGGCGGGTAGTCGGGTAGTCTATTTTTTTTTCATAACAAACCTTCTAAGATCTTCATAAATATCCTTTGACATCCATCAAGTTATTATACGTACATGAACTAAAAATAGATAATTAGTTTATTTTTTTTTACTTAAATAGAAATTAAAGATAATGATCATGACTGATGATTAGTAATATAACTACTCCTTTTTAACCAATATAATTCAGACAAGTTGGTTTGAGTAGGAACTTTTAAAAAAAAATAGGATTTTTTTATGTAAATAGGTATAGTGCTACAACACTATACCTATTTACATTCCTATAAAATTTTATTATTAATTTGTTTTGTTATTGTAACGCGTCTTATAATAAACAGCAATTCTCTCAAATCTTAAATCTAGTAATTATTGCAGAAATAAATACTACGTGCAAAAATTAATCAGTGGTCTGCTTCATACATATTTATTTGCAATGATTCAGTTTTGCACCACTCTCTTTGTTTACAATAATTTTTTGCAAAAAATTATTTGAGCCAATCTGTTATATACTTATGTAGTACAGGGAGTCATTCGTATCGAGGTTATGAAAAAGTAAGAATTTTACATTTTAGCCTTTTGCGTAAGTAAATAAATGACTAAATATTATAAGACATTCTTACACAGATTGACTAAGTCCCACGGTAAGCCCAAGGAGGCTAAGTAAAAAATCATAAATGATAGACAGCTAATTTGTGGACTACTTAGTTGTCAGAGCTTTTCATAATCTATAAGTTGCATTAAAAGCAATTAAGTCATGCTAGACTATAATCAATATATATCTATTTATTACATTTATTACTAAGGTACTACTTTTGACTCAGTTTTAGGTAAAGACCTACTTTCCAAAGTCAAATTTGAATAGGCTTAAGTACTTAAGATAAGAAATATTTTATGTTTATACCGTATTTTTATTAGTTAATTAGTACATTTCTAAATAAACGAATGTGCTATACTTCCAAAAAAGTGTACGAACATTTTACGTGACAGCTGTTCTGTTCCATACAAAAATGAACTGTCATAGGCATCATCATTGGACGCGCGAGGTAACGAGGTATAACTGTGGGAGCACCCAAACGTAAGTTTGATTTTGCTATTTAAGTATATACTTAAATTACAAATTCAAGCTTACGTTTCTTTTTTGCGAAAACGTTGATTATTTGATCTATATCTAGGTTCGTATCTTTATGTATATTCAGGAGAGCTAGCCCGGATAACCTTTCCTCTGCCATTGAGGCCCGCAACCAAGATTTTACTCTGCGAAGAGTAGAAAAAGATCTCTCTGCGGTAGCAACGCTAACCGGGAGAGTTGCTAATATTAGTAAAAACATTTTGATGTTAGGGTACAAATCTTAGAGAAATAAGTAAGCATAGAGTACTACATATACCAGTTTCCTTACTTAATATATAGTATGGTAAAGTTAGAAAATTACTAATAATACATATGTATTATGAATCATTTTTAAACTCCCTTGAACCTAATACTTAGTAAACGTAGTTACGCTTAGCTGACTTATTTCCCTATAGTATGAGGTATTCCATTACTACTCAATCGACCACTAAATATGTAGGTAAATTATTTTATATTTGACTAGGTACATAAAGAATCTACCCAATTAAAATTTTTAAATCTAAATGTTCAGTCGAGATAGCATGATATGCCCCATAAATATATACCTTTTGCACAGCTGCGTGAGTAGTTGTAGGATTTAATTTTCAAGATATTTACTTAGTCATTGACTAGAAGACGCCAAAAAACCCCCTCAAGAAAACAAATCACACACAACACGAAATATCATAGGTACAAATAATAAATCGATAAACAATGTAGGTAATGAATATTTTATTGGATAATTTGTAACTTTGTTTTATTATAAAAGTAATATACATATTTCAATCAGAGCGATAAATTGCTCTGATTGTTTAGGTAAACCCTGGCCGAAATGACCAAAAAACAAAGTTAAAATAAAGTTACAAATGATATATAGAGTAGGTCATTGCATTAGAGCGGTAAAATAGCAATAATTTCATTAAAATAACTTACCATTGTGTCGAAACAACAATCACACTATCACAGCTATTTTACCCTGACTGACATTAACAAAAAACTTTTCAAGAATGGCGGCTTGCCTCGGAACTTTTGGCATTTTGGCGGGAATCTACATGTGCATGCATACAACTCAATACACTCTTGCTTTTAAATTAGTAGATCTGTCTATTGTCTATGGTCTGCGCGAGTGCGCGCTTCCAACCAGTAGTCATCTCTTTTTTTCTAATACATATTCATGCGCCAAAAAGAAACAGATAATATGTTGTAAAAATGTGACAAAAAGTATCACCATTTTTGTCTATGGCTCTTTGCTGCGTTCCGAATCACGCACGATTCATTGTTTTTATTTTTTATTTTATGAAGGCCTATCGATCTCAATATACCGTGAAAGTGTAAAAAAGGTTGTGGGCATGCCCATCTTGCCCACAACGGTGGATCCGCGCCTGCACAATAGCTGGCAAACTCTTTACTGGCGAAGCACCTGCCCTGGTCAGCCACCACACGAGTAGGTGCACCGAACAACGCTATGCATGATTCCAAGGCTTTGATGCTATTCTTACTATCAATGTTCATCGAGTGGAGAAGCAAGACAAATTTCGTGAACGAATCAACCAACACAAACACATATTCTTTGACATCATTTTTGCCACTAAGCTTCCCGGAAGCATCAATGTGCACTGTATGCCATGGAGTATTTGATTTAGGGATGGGGTGTAGCTCGGCCTGAACTCTACCCGAACGTGGCTTTGAGATTCTGCAGGTAATGCAGTTCTCGACGAACTTTCGAACAAACTTAGACATGCCGTCGAACCAATAATGCTCAAAAACCTTTTCTAGGGTTTTATCCCAACCTAAGTGCATCACTGTCTCATGAACATTGTTGACTACTGACCACCTAAACGCTCGTGGGACTATAGGTAACCAACGATTTCTGCCATTTCTCTGTATCTTACGATGAAGAATGCCGGACCTGACTTCATACGTCTTTCTATCATCTGCCGATAACACTTCATTTTGAAGATCAGACAATATCTTGCTGATCTCCGGATCTCTCTCTTGCTCCACCTGAAGCCAGTTATCCGAGAGTTCAGCTAAGTTGACGCGTTTCTGATCCACGCGCTGAAGCATATTCGAAAATGCGGGGCTGAGGGCAGATGACTGGGGATTACGAGATAGACAATCTACGTGTTTCATTCTACACCCTTCCCTGTACAGAATGTCAAAATCAAATGACTGGAGATAGGCCCACCACCTATGAACTCGCGGAGACAGCTCTATCTTACTTTTAGTGGCCTGCACCGAGTTGCAGTCAGTAACAACTGTAAATTTGCGGCCCTGCAAGTAATGTCTAAAGTGTTTGACCGCGTTTACCACCGCCAGTGTCTCGAGTTCGTAGGAGTGGTACCTAGATTCAGGGGAAGACGTACGACGACTGTAGTACGCGACTGGATGCTGCTTACCATCCACCTTCTGGATGACCACAGCCCCATATCCATTCGCACTAGCATCAGTATGAATTTCTATTGGGAGATCAGGATCAAAGATCTTTAAAACTGGCTGTGAAGTCAAAAGACTGATGACTTGTTGTCTGATCTGCTCGTGAGCGGGTTGCCAATCAATTTCACTACCTTTCCCACTCGTCAACTTGTACAAAGGACCCATGATCTCCGAAAACTGCGGAATAAATTGCCGGAAGTAGGATGCCAGGCCTATAAATTGTCTCAGCTGTGTAACAGTGCTTGGAGGTGGGAGTCGAGTGAGTGCTGCTATTTTGCTGGGGTTCGGCATCACCTTACCATCCTCAACAACAAAACCTAGGTATTCGATTCGACGTTTCAGGAACGAACATTTGGACAGATTCAACGTGAAGCCTGCTTTGGTCAAAACGTCTAAAACAAGACGAAGTCGCTCTATACCCTGCTCGACATCCGATGCTATGATCAACAGGTCATCTACATACGCAACGACAAAGGTATGTGCCAAATCTCCTAAAGCCTTCATGACAGCTCGCTGGTAGACGGATGTGGCATTTTTCAAACCAAACGGCATCGAGAGCCACTCCCATTGCCCGTCAGGTGTGACAAAAGCCGTTTTCTCCACCGATGAGGGTTCTATAGGAATCTGGTGATAACCACTTACAGCGTCCAAACAAGTAAACCATTTAGCCCCACCTAATCTGGCAACCTGATCTTCAATCAGTGGGAGAGGATACCTATCAGCCACGGTGTTCTCGTTCAACTCCCGGTAGTCGACGCACATGCGGTCAGACCCGTCTTTCTTTTTAACCAACAGCGCTGGACTAGAAAACGGAGAACAGCTAGGCCTTATCACTCCTGCCTTCAATAGATCATTAACTTTGTCGCGAACAACCTGCCTCTCATCAGCACCGAGACGATAGGGACGGCGCTGAACTGTTTTCGCAGGATCTATTAAACGAATTTCCAACTGCCCTGTATTCACGCGCGTCGCTGCCGCACCCTGAGAAAAAGATGCTGAAAACTCGTGCAAAACATCTTCCAACTGTTGTCTAAATTCCGAGGGTACATCAGTATCAATGTTGGTAAAATCCAACGTGTCACTCGGGATCGATTTTTCACAGCTAAGGACGTTTTTAAGGCGTGACAACTCGACACTATCTGACGTCACGTTAGCGCTGAAACCCAGTGACAAAATTTCCCTTCCTACTAAAATATTCTCGTTAAGATGATCATCGGGCAACACATGAAATAAAATTTCCATGTTGAAATCTCCAATCGTCACTTGAGATAAAATCTGCAATGAACTATTCACGCTATTCGGACCGATCCCCATTAATCTGACAGTATTGTTTACGCGTTTTCCCGAGAAATTATTGGCAATACTTTCTTTAATAAGGGAACACTCAGCACCGTTATCGAAAAAAAATGAATAGGACTTACCGTTGTTTGATAGTTGACCACGTGGGTTGCTTACGCTGCATATGTTGACCTGACGATCGCGCCCATGTGTGGCCGACAATCCCGTAGAGCCCGCACGCTGCGTTTCGCCACCACTGCCGGCACCAATGGTGCCAGATTTCCGACTACATTTCGATGCGAAGTGTCCAGTGTCGCCACAGTGAAAGCAGATTACTTGAGATTGTTGATTACTCGTTGCAGTCGATGGTGAAGGCGCTGTCGACAGCCTCTTTCCCTTTATCTTTAAACGGCACTCGTGCGCACGCTGTCCTGACTTGCCGCAGTTATAGCACCTTATTGAAGATCCCAGCTTGCTTCGTTTTGATTCAGAGTGATTTTCCTCAGTTGCCGATGTTGATTTCCTCTTCATGAAAGTAGTTGCCTTGAGTTCTCGTTGCAATATCTCTCTGGTGACGATTTCGGTTGTAAATGCTATACGTTGCAGGCGCTTATATCAAATTGCGTTACATGCGCCAGGACGGTAGACACAGCAATCTCTTCTACACTCATATTTTGCCATTTTGAGGTTAATGACGTCAACAGTCTTGCAGCGTAAACCGAGAGGCACTCATTCTCCTTTGGTTTACTACTTTGCAGGTTAATGAGGGTAGCCGCCGGAGTTTCAACACTATCGTACCTGGCTATAAACAATTCTCGAAACTGCGACCACTGCATTCCGGGGTAGGAGACATGTGATAGCCATTGCGAGGCGCTCCCCTTTAATGCACCGCTGATAGCTAGTATTAGCGGTCCGCCTTGAGGTGTTTTTTCACCAAAACAAAGGTCGACCGTGTTGCACCACGCCCGTGCATCGGCGTCAGGCTTCTCCGGATTAAATTCGGGTAGTTTGATGTTGTTCGTACTTGCCGGTTGTTTTATGGCTTCAATCAAACTCAACACGTTGTTATTTTGTAGCTCAAATATTTTCCGTAATAAATATTCATCGACACGTGATTCTTTGTTCTCAGTTCTTTGTTGTGCTCGAGGGAATCCCACTTCTGATGACGGGGTAGGATTGAGAACTGGACTGAGTGGGCGTTCATTTTCTTCAGGATCCTGCATTATGGGTAGCCTCAAGCAATAATGAAAACACCAGAAATAACTTGATCACTTTTACTGAATGATTGATTGGTTTACAATAATCGACAAAGGAATAATACACAGGTAAACCGAACAGACACGTCCGCTCGCTACGAGCTCTCACAATCGAATGCCCGAAGCGCCCCAACGGCCATGTCCAAGTTGACAAACCGGTCATGTCATACTTGCGTTCGGCGGCCGGAAACCGGATGCGATACTCAGACATATATGTATCTTTCTGAGAAGTTTCACTCACAAAATATTTAATTCCTGATACAAATTTTCAACCCCGTCTTAACCCCGTAGAGGACGAATTTTCAATAACGCTGAAATCGATTTTCTTGTTTTCTATGAAATAAAACTATGAAAACGGATTATATCGCGCTTGTTTTCTAGTTTTATGTGTCAAAATATAAAAACGGGTACAAACACTCACCCGCCTCGTCTATCTCCGGGTTGTCTTTGAGCATCTCTTCAATCACCGGTGCCCGTATCCTGAAGTCCCGAGCTGTCCCCATGGGAAGGTACTGCATCAAATTCACCTGGGGACAGGAAGGGGGTTGAAATTGAAAACTATCTATCGTTTACTATATGGTGAGTTCCTAGTGAAAGGAAAAAGCAGGATATTATCAATTATTTATCTGTTCTCCGTGCGGAAAGGGGCAATTTTCGGCACGCTGCGATAAACAAAGCTTTCCAGCTCCGTCAAAAAGAAAAACTGTTAAGACCTATCTTAACAAGTAGCAGATAAGTAGGTATTAGCATACCTAAGTACCTACTTACCTAATCTAGACAGATTAAGTCTCTCAATCGTCCTATGATATGTAAAGGTGACATCTACCGAAACTATTGTGTACTAGTTTAAGTGCTCAATAAGCTGTTAGCTATGTCAATGTATGTAATAGTTCCTAACCAATCCGTAGTGTCATAGTGTGGCGCTGTACTTTACTATATAAGCTTCTACATGTATGTAGATAAGCCCACTTTTTCTAACCAGCCTTCTGTAAAACATTAAATTAAGATATCAGATTCTCTGCTTTCATTTGGTCGCCATTACCTCCAACGCTGAACATAATGGTGACCCCTAGTTTAAATCGCGGTTAATCTCAGTACTTTAAAGCGAATCGCTAGTAAATTTAGTAAAATTTGCGAGCCGGTACGTCGAGGAATCGCCGCGTATCCTGATTTAGGCCGGGAGAGCAACGTTACCACGTAGGCAGCAACCGCGTGGGGCTCCGCCGACCTGAAGAAGCTGAAGAGGTGACTAGGAGGCGACCACACCACTCGATCGAGCGGCCTGAGCCAACGCGACAAGCGCCGACCGAGCCACCAAAGCGGGACCACGTGCGTGGCACCGCAGCCGCAGCAGGGAACGGCTACCGCAAGTACCAAAGGGACCACGTGGGTGGTACCACACCAGAGGCAGAAGGAGCGCCCAAGCGAGGGCAATCACCAAGCTACGCCACGCGCACGAGCATCAATCGAGAAGGCAAGTGAGCTGGCATTCCCTAACCTATCTACCAAATCTCCCTACCAAATTTAATTGTAATCGATTTATTTCCTACAAATTGTAAATTGTAATCGTTCTTAATCATGTTAGAAACTTCCAAAAACACTCTAGAAGAGTTAGAAATTAGGCAGTTAAAAAATAGACGAGGTGTCTGTAAGCGAAAATTAACTGTATTTAATAAATTTATAGAAAGAATCGACTCAAGTGCATTGACGGCCGAAATAATTGTAGACATAAGCTTAAGACTAGAACAATTACCAAAGTTATACAATGATTTCTCTGAGATACAGGACCGGATCGAGACACTGTGCAGCGACGAAGGGGACATCGAAGCCCACGAGGCCGAGCGTATGTCATTTGAGGACACATTTTACCGACTTAGCGCTAAGGGCAAGCTGCTGGCGAAGGTAGATACCGATTCAACACCAAATGACCATAGTCCGCAAGCCCCGCCGCAGCAACCCCTCGGTGAGTCGATAAAATATCCCGAAATTAGCCTCCCTAGCTTCGACGGAGACCTAACACAGTGGCTGCAATTTCGAGACACATTTGATGCCCTAGTCAACCAAGCTAGCTTAGCACCGATCGTAAAATATAAGTACCTACGCAGTTGTTTACAAGACGGCGCACTTGAGGTAATTAGTTCGCTCGATTTCTCCGAGGACGCGTACATGCTCGCGTGGCAGATGCTTTGTGAACGTTATAATAATCCTAAACGTTTAGTCACCAACCACATGCGAGCCTTGTTCGACGTGGAACCGGTACCGTCAACTCCTTCGGGTCTAAGAGGTCTGTGCGATAATATTTCCAAACATTTGAGATCTTTGCGCTCATTAAATGTACCTACCGAAAATTGGGATCTCGCAATTATTCACATGTTAGTTAAAAAGTTAGACAGTCGATTGCAATCAAAGTGGGAAAACAGTGTTGATTTGAGAAAATTGCCTTCGTTGCAGGATTTCAAAACCTTCCTAAAGAACCGAGCTGACCGGCTGGAAGCGACCAGCCCAGCAGTACCATCGGACGCACCCAGCACTTCCAAGAAGGCCATGGTAACCACGTCCGAACCTATCAAGGTAACCTCCAAACAGTTTAAATGTAACCAGTGTCCGTATTGTTCGAGTACGCATTATATTAATCAGTGTCCAAAGTTTAGTG
This sequence comes from Cydia strobilella, assembly GCF_947568885.1. NCBI lineage: Eukaryota > Metazoa > Arthropoda > Insecta > Lepidoptera > Tortricidae > Cydia > Cydia strobilella. Next base: position 1,250,160 of record NC_086049.1, on the reverse strand, counting down.
CATTAAACGTTATCGCGCGCATCCGAGCCGTGAATAAATTACGATTATGCTTTAATTGTTTGTCCGGAACGCATGTCTTAACAAACTGCAGGGCCAGTACATGTCGAGTATGTAAGGGCAAGCATCATACGTTACTACACAAACCAAATACCAACACTCATGTAGGTAGTAACCCCGTACCAACGCGATTACCAATATCAACGTTAATCGACGAACAACCGAGTTCTAGTCAAATCGAGACTACCTTGTCGAATAACACTTTAATCGAAAAACAAATAAACAATGCGCGAAATAGGTCAGTTTTCCTTACAACAGCCCAAGTGCTCGTTAGGGATAAGCATAACAATGTGCATAAAATGAAGGCATTTTTAGACAATGGCTCGCAAGAAAATTTCATTACCGAAAACGCGGCCAAAAAGTTACAATTAAACAAGGAACAACTTGCCTTAAATGTCATAGGTTTCAATGAAAAAGTGTCTAGCCTTTTAGAATCGTGTGACGTAACATTGCATTCCTTAGACGGAACCTTTACAACGAATTTGTCCTGTTTTATTACGCCTATAATTTGTACTACCAACATTTTAATACCAAACGTGCAACGTTGGCACATTCCGTCGCGTTATAAATTAGCTGATGACGAGTTTAACTTAGCTCAAGATGTAGATTTGCTTATCGGTGGGGAGATATTCTTTGATTTACTTCTTACCGGTAAATACAAGCTCGGGCCCGGATTACCGGTTCTGAGACGCTCGCGATTAGGATGGATAGTCACGGGTTCCGTACAAAAAAAAACCGAGTCTGCCATTCAATGTAAAGTTACAGTAGAAACTCAATTAAAAAAGTTTTGGGAAATAGAGGAGGGTTCCGCACCAAATTTACCCTATGATGAAAAACAATGTGAGGATATATTTCTGAAAACTCACACTCACAACTCTGAGGGTAATTTCGAAATAGAACTTCCATTAAAGCAGCCACCTACCAAGTTAGGTCAATCTAGGCACATAGCATATCGGAGGTTCAAAACATTAGAATCCAAGTTCGAGCGGAACCCCGAATTTAAAGATAAATATGTGAATTTCATGCGCGAGTTCGAACAAGCTGGCCATATGATTCAATTACAAGATAATTATGATGGCCCATGTAATTTTCTACCCCACCAAGCTGTTTTTCGCGACTCCCCCTCAACCCCTATTCGAATTGTTTTCGACTGCTCATGCAGAACTGATAACGGCATTTCTTTGAATGATATCCAATACAAAGGCTCAATAATACAGGACGAACTCATAAATATACTTCTACGATTCCGAAAATACCAATATGTTATTAACGCTGACATACAAAAAATGTACAGATGTATTTATGTTAAACCAAATCAACAATACCTACAATGCATATTTTGGCGGGAAAATACTCACCAACGACTCCAAATTTATATGCTGACCACATTAAGTTTCGGCTTAAAGTCAGCACCACATATTGCAACCAGATGTTTGTTACAATTGTCAAACGAAAACCAACACACATTTCCAGCAGCTGCAGAGGCCATAGCGAACCAGTTCTACATGGACGATTTTATCGCCGGCGGCGACGACGAGAATCAGGTAGCTGAAACTGCATCACAGGTGAACGAGATCCTGCGGGGAGCCAACTTCACGCTGCGGAAATGGAAGTCCAATTCCGAAGTCATCATAAAACGGGTGAGCGAAACACACACACACCAAAACACACACACAACCGAATTTGGAGATAAAACACATAAGGTCCTGGGTTTAGCGTGGTCTAGTGACTCAGATGAGCTTATGTATACCATTAAAGAAAACCAAATTTCACACCCAATCACCAAAAGAAAGGTACTAGGGGTAATTTCGTCCATTTTCGACCCCCTAGGCTTGACGGGACCAGTAATTGTAGTAGCCAAAATATTTATTCAAAAATTATTTAAGGCTCAATTAGATTGGGATACCGAATTAACACAAGACTTGATCCAAGAATGGAACACATTCTATCGAGACTTGTTTTTATTAAACCAATTGAAAATTTCGAGATGTACAGTCATACCCAATTATGTAACGATACAAATTCATGGGTTCTGTGACAGTAGTATTAAAGCCTATGGCGCTGCCATCTATATACGATCAAGCGATAGAGTAGGAAACGTACAAGTTCACCTACTTTACTCAAAATCAAAAATAAGTCCAATACAACCCCAAACTATTCCAAATTTGGAACTTTGTTCCAGTTTACTGCTCGCGACACATGTCGACAAAATAAAACGAGCATTAAAATGTGACGTTTCCGGAATCAACCTGTGGTCAGATTCAAAAATAACATTATGTTGGATAAAAAATAGTAACCCTAAATTAACTTGTTTTGTTAGTAACAGAGTCACAAAAGTATTATCACTTACAAACAAGCACGAGTGGTCATGGGTCCGCTCGGAGGATAACCCCGCCGACCTTTTGTCCCGAGGGGTAGCACCAGGCAAGCTGGAAACCAACCAGTTATGGTGGTCTGGGCCGGCGTGGTTGACCCAAAGTCCGGACACATGGCCGACCCACGATTCTGAGTCACTAAATCATGCACCCGAGGCCGAGAGCGACGTAAACATAACTCTCACCTTGGCTATTAGCACAGAATCTAACGACACGATACAATATCTTTTCCACAGGTGGTCAAGCGATAAAACACTTATTCATGTATTAGCATACATACTTCGATTTATATATAATACAAAAAATAAAACTCGAACAATTAATCCAAATAATAAATTATCAGGACCATTGTCCGTAGAAGAATTAAAAAAATCGGATCACGCATTAATTAGACACGCACAAATGGAATCATTCCCACACGAATATAAATTATTGCAAAACAATAAACCGGTTCTTAACAAATCAAAAATATTATCTTTACACCCATTCATGAAGGACGGACTCGTTCGCGTAGGCGGACGAATCGGTCTTTCGCATTATGCATATGAAAAAAAACATCCTTTAATATTAAGTCACGAGCACGCGCTTACCAAACTACTGATGGCAAACGCACATATACGTACTCTGCACGCTGGCCCTCAGTTATTACTTTCAACTATTCGCGAGCGCATCTGGCCAACAAAAGGTAGGATGTTAGCCTCGAAAATTGTAAATAAATGCGTTCCGTGTTTTAGAGCAAATCCAAAGACTACTAACCCTATAATGGGAAACTTACCCCCCTCAAGGGTAAATCCTTCCCCCCCCTTTGCTATCACAGGTATCGATTATGGAGGACCTTATAACATTAGAGATAGGACAGGGCGTGGTTACAAGGTCTCTAAGTGCTATATAGCAGTGTTTATTTGTTTTGCAACAAAGGCAATTCATCTCGAATTAATTACAGGGCTCGAGTCAGCCAATTTCCTGGCGGCGCTGCGACGATTCATCGCCAGGAGAGGTAAACCGAAGGAGTTGGTGAGTGACAATTCAACAACCTTTCATGGGGCTAGTAACGAGCTAAAAGATTTACAAAAATACCTACAGGACAGCTCGAGCGAGCTAGTATCTCATTGCGCAGACGAGGGCATAAAATGGAGTTTTATTCCTGTCTATACACCTCATATGGGGTCCCTATGGGAATCTAGTATAAAACTTACCAAATATCATTTAAAAAGAGTGTTAGGGTTATCTTTGTTAACTTACGAACAATTTGTATCAATCCTATATCAGGTAGAATCTATGGTAAATTCTAGGCCACTATGTCCCTTACCTAGTTCAAATCCTGACTATCCTGTCCTTACGCCAGCTCACTTTTTAATTGGAAAAGCACCAAATTCACTTCCGGACGAAGATTATAACCATGTACCAAAGAACCGATTAACTCACTATCAACTTTTGCAACAAATCACGCAGGACTTCTGGCGGCGCTGGTCACGTGACTACATCGGAACGCTGCAGGAACGCACGAAGTGGAGGAGCGCGCGCGGCCCAAGCCTCGCAGTCGACACCGTCGTCCTGGTACGAGACGAGCGTCTGCCGCCCTGCCGGTGGAGGCTGGGCAAGATCGTCGCGACGCAGCCGGGCCGGGATGGCGTCACCAGGGTGGCCGTCATCCGAACCGCCAGAGGGGACATCCAACGCGCGTTCAATAACATTTGTCCATTACCTACTTCGGGTGAAGTCATATAAGTAGTAAATACCTACCAACAGTACCAACCTAATGTAAAGTTCAAATAATTATAACTAAGTGTCTAATAAGTATAATTAAGTACCTAAATTACCTTACTTACCTAGTACCTATGTACATAATTAGAATACCTACTCCCTATTTAAAATAAAAATCATTTCCTATTGTTGTTTCATTTATAAGAATGGGCACAGATCTAATTAAAATTTAAGTAATTACCTAACTATAACTCGTAACAAAGAACTCTGCCCATCCTTACTGATAGGTAAAATGTATAAAGCCTATTCTTTGAAATACCTAATGTTACTCATAAAACATTAACTATTTCAAGGGGTGGCAAAATGTTAAGACCTATCTTAACAAGTAGCAGATAAGTAGGTATTAGCATACCTAAGTACCTACTTACCTAATCTAGACAGATTAAGTCTCTCAATCGTCCTATGATATGTAAAGGTGACATCTACCGAAACTATTGTGTACTAGTTTAAGTGCTCAATAAGCTGTTAGCTATGTCAATGTATGTAATAGTTCCTAACCAATCCGTAGTGTCATAGTGTGGCGCTGTACTTTACTATATAAGCTTCTACATGTATGTAGATAAGCCCACTTTTTCTAACCAGCCTTCTGTAAAACATTAAATTAAGATATCAGATTCTCTGCTTTCATTTGGTCGCCATTACCTCCAACGCTGAACAAAAACAGTATACAAACCTCGGACGGACAAATGCAGCAACTTTATGTTTACTTTTTGTATGAACTACATTAGTACCTTGGTGTTGGCGGACAGCAGCGCCACCTGTCGGCCGAAGCGCTCGGCCTCAAACACAACTCTCGGTATTTGTTTGGTGTCGCGCGCCTTCTTGCTGGACGCTTCCAGGAACGTCACGAGGTTGTCGACTGCCGAGGACAGCTTTTTGCCGCACAGTTTTAGCAGGCGCTCCACACTAAAAAAGGATAAATTTGATTGAGTAAAATGCGGCTGAAGGATGCATTTTGGTGAAAAAAGCAGGAGTGGATTTTAGGCCTTTAATCCAATTTGAAGTACGATGTATGTTAAAATATATCGCAAGTTATACCAATTTTTTGCGTTACGTTATGTTACGTTATATATCAAATGCTAAATGTATTACTGCAATGTTCTGCCACCAGAGTGCAGCACTAGCCTCTTTAGTAAACCATAGAGTTACTTATACATACTGTACCTTTAACAGGTTTTTGACAAGTTTTCAGAGATAATAAAATATGACATTGATGCATCAAGGCGGTTTGCTTACAGAGGACCTACCGGGAAACGCGAATCCGAAATTTCGCTATCTGCCTCTTTCATCTTCCTCGCGTTATCCCGGCATTTTGCCACGGCTCATGGGAGCCTGGGGTCCGCTTGACAACTAATCCTAAGAATTGACGTAGGCACTAGTTTTTACGAAAGCGACTGCCATCTGACCTTCCAACCCGGAGGGTGAACTAGGCCTTGTTAGGATTAGTCCGGTTTCCTTCACCGAAAAGCGACTTGTAAATATCAAATGATATTTCGTACATAAGTTCCAAAAAACTCATTGGTACGAGCCGGGGTTTGAACCCCGCCTCTTTGCTTTTGCCTCTTTATCGTTCGAATACGCAAGAGTAACAGAGATGTTAGATAACGAAATTTCGACTTCCCTGTTTCGCGATGAACCCTCAGACTGTGGTAGTGGCCGCCCCCTACGCAGTTTCGCGTAATATTCCCTAATCCCTATTTAACTTTAGGCGTCGTGTTACCTTCGTATGTTTGAGTCGAGAGTGACAGGAGTCAGCTGTCTCACTAACGTTGCCAGCAACGTGTACAGTCGAGACAGAGACGACAGGACACGGGAACTGCCGACGCCGACTGTACACCGTAGAGTGCACGCCGAGCGGCTCCAGGACGTCAGCTGGCAGAGTAGGAGGATCACTGCTGAGTATACTTCTTGAAGTTCTGTAGACAAATTGGCCGTTATCTATTCAGTGCTTAGCGAAATTCGATTTATCTGGATGGTCCATACTAATATTATAAATGCGAAAGTCTGTCTGTGTTAACCTCTTCACGCTTAAACCGCTGAACCGATTTAGTTGAAATTTGGCATATAGTTTTTATGCCGGAAATCAACCCTAAAGAGAGTCAAAAGGAAAGGAAAGGAAGGAAATTGAAAGATTTAATTGCCTGATAATTGATGTCAAGTAATGAAGTTTATGCTCAAATTGAATGAAATGATATGAAATGTATTTATTTGTCAGAATATGGCATTAAGGGCGTGACGGATAAAATCGGACACTTATTACGCCGGAGATACTGCATTAAGACGATTTTCCGTCCTCATATGAAGCTAGGACAGGTGCTGCGTTCGCCAAAGGATAGGGAGCCCTTGAACAGTCCGTGTGTATACATGATTCCTTGCTCCTGTGGGAAAAACTACATAGGAGAGACGGGCCGAAACATTTCCACCAGATTGTCTGAGCACATACGTAGTATGAAGAACAGGGATAGCCGGGGTTCTGCGGTGACGGAACACGTATTGAATTCAGATTCGACTCACTATATACGTTTCGATAAGGTAACTGTGCTGGCGAAAGAAAAGTTTGTGATTCAGCGAAAAGTATTACGGGAGGCTATCGAAATTGGTCGTCATCTGAATTTTAACCGTGATTGTGGTTGGTCAGTGCCTCCGAGCTGGAAAACTCGTCGGTGGACAGTATGGACGAACCATTAGCGAATGACGTAGTGAGTGTTGTGTGCAACTCATCATTTGACAATAATGCCGTAAACGAGGGTAGTTTCTCGCCCCCCCTGCCGCCACCGGCGCCCGCGCCGAGTCATCGGGCGCGGAGGGCTGCGGCCCGCAGTCTGCGCCGGTCCGTCACCGTCGACGCAAGCTCCTGATGACGCTCCTCGGTACGGAGTGAAACATGTCGAGCGTTTTCGACTTAAAACACGTGAGTGACCTGTTATTAATATATTTAATATGGCAATGTTGTCAAATGTTGGAACGATTGCTATTACACCTTATCCAGGCACTAAACTTAATCTAGCTGCTGTTACTGATTCCACGCAGACGAAGTCGCGGGCAAAAGCTAGTGTCAATGTCAACGTGCTCCTTATACCTGGCGGCGAAATTGCGGCTCGTTTACCCCACGTTCCTGTCACGGTCGCCATGAAGTGAGGGGTAGAGGGATAGTCGAGTGTAACACAGGCGCTTGGCGAATGGTCCGTTTACTACTGACAATACAATAAACCGTCTCCACTCTCCACTACATACTACATTTAACTCTATGTTCTATGCTATACCTATACTACACCACAATACACTTTATTACAAACGTCACAAGTTAGGTTAAAAGCTCCAGACTTCTTTCCATTCTCAATTTTATCTTTCCCATTACAAAGATTTGAGTGCAAAATGTTGACCGGCCCTCCTAACCTTGAGTGCGTAACTAATTTTGAAATCTCATTCAATTATGTGAGTCGTATGAGAACAAGGTACACAATTAAATGATATTTTAATACGAGTTATTGCACTTTACGGTAGGAGGGTATCAATATCCGTCTTAAGGTCGCGCGTTGCAGCAGATGCTCGTTGGAGCCGAGCCGGTTCAAGGGGTGGACGGATGGATGTATTGATGGATGGATGGTCGTATTGATGGATGAATCAATGGATGGACTGATAGATTGTTGATTGAATGGATGGATAGATGGATGGCTGCATAGATGGATGAACGGAAGGATGTCGCATCATGTATGAAATTGTATTTTTTTTATATAAACCATTAACCTCTTTCTGAAATGATGATGCTGAGATGGGCTGGAGGAGTTACGCGCCTAGACAGGGTAAGGAATGAACATAACCGGGGTTCATTCAAAGTGGCTCCAGTAACAGAAAAACTCCGAGAAAGTAGGCTCCGCCGGTATGGACATGTTATGCGCCGCGACGATACCTACTCTGTGAAGACTGTACTTAACATCAATACAGGGCCTAGAGGAAGAGACAGACCACCACAGCCACTCGGTGGTCAACCGTCGAAAAGGATTTGAAAGCCCAGAAGCTTGCACCAGTGACAACCCGGGATAGAATATCCTGGCGCCGATGCACAAGGAGGCCCGACCCCAGATGAACTGGGACAGAGGCAGGAAGAAGAAGAAGAAGAAACCATTAACCTCTTTCAATAGCCTGTGCCTGTCCCCTAGTGGCTGCAGGCAGCGCGGCGGCCAGGTCCCTCGCGCGCTGCAGCAGGAGCTCGGCGCCGGAGCCGAGCCGGGTCAGGTGCGCGCAGACGTGCGGCAGCACGGTGTGCCCGGTGCGACACTCGATGGACGGGAAGTTAAACCATTAACCTCTTTCAATAGCCTGTGCCTGTCCCCTAGTGGCTGCAGGCAGCGCGGCGGCCAGGTCCCTCGCGCGCTGCAGCAGGAGCTCGGCGCCGGAGCCGAGCCGGGTCAGGTGCGCGCAGACGTGCGGCAGCACGGTGTGCCCGGTGCGACACTCGATGGACGGGAAGTTAAACCATTAACCTCTTTCAATAGCCTGTGCCTGTCCCCTAGTGGCTGCAGGCAGCGCGGCGGCCAGGTCCCTCGCGCGCTGCAGCAGGAGCTCGGCGCCGGAGCCGAGCCGGGTCAGGTGCGCGCAGACGTGCGGCAGCACGGTGTGCCCGGTGCGACACTCGATGGACGGGAAGTTAAACCATTAACCTCTTTCAATAGCCTGTGCCTGTCCCCTAGTGGCTGCAGGCAGCGCGGCGGCCAGGTCCCTCGCGCGCTGCAGCAGGAGCTCGGCGCCGGAGCCGAGCCGGGTCAGGTGCGCGCAGACGTGCGGCAGCACGGTGTGCCCGGTGCGACACTCGATGGACGGGAAGTTAAACCATTAACCTCTTTCAATAGCCTGTGCCTGTCCCCTAGTGGCTGCAGGCAGCGCGGCGGCCAGGTCCCTCGCGCGCTGCAGCAGGAGCTCGGCGCCGGAGCCGAGCCGGGTCAGGTGCGCGCAGACGTGCGGCAGCACGGTGTGCCCGGTGCGACACTCGATGGACGGGAAGTTAAACCATTAACCTCTTTCAATAGCCTGTGCCTGTCCCCTAGTGGCTGCAGGCAGCGCGGCGGCCAGGTCCCTCGCGCGCTGCAGCAGGAGCTCGGCGCCGGAGCCGAGCCGGGTCAGGTGCGCGCAGACGTGCGGCAGCACGGTGTGCCCGGTGCGACACTCGATGGACGGGAAGTTAAACCATTAACCTCTTTCAATAGCCTGTGCCTGTCCCCTAGTGGCTGCAGGCAGCGCGGCGGCCAGGTCCCTCGCGCGCTGCAGCAGGAGCTCGGCGCCGGAGCCGAGCCGGGTCAGGTGCGCGCAGACGTGCGGCAGCACGGTGTGCCCGGTGCGACACTCGATGGACGGGAAGTTAAACCATTAACCTCTTTCAATAGCCTGTGCCTGTCCCCTAGTGGCTGCAGGCAGCGCGGCGGCCAGGTCCCTCGCGCGCTGCAGCAGGAGCTCGGCGCCGGAGCCGAGCCGGGTCAGGTGCGCGCAGACGTGCGGCAGCACGGTGTGCCCGGTGCGACACTCGATGGACGGGAAGTTAAACCATTAACCTCTTTCAATAGCCTGTGCCTGTCCCCTAGTGGCTGCAGGCAGCGCGGCGGCCAGGTCCCTCGCGCGCTGCAGCAGGAGCTCGGCGCCGGAGCCGAGCCGGGTCAGGTGCGCGCAGACGTGCGGCAGCACGGTGTGCCCGGTGCGACACTCGATGGACGGGAAGTTAAACCATTAACCTCTTTCAATAGCCTGTGCCTGTCCCCTAGTGGCTGCAGGCAGCGCGGCGGCCAGGTCCCTCGCGCGCTGCAGCAGGAGCTCGGCGCCGGAGCCGAGCCGGGTCAGGTGCGCGCAGACGTGCGGCAGCACGGTGTGCCCGGTGCGACACTCGATGGACGGGAAGTTAAACCATTAACCTCTTTCAATAGCCTGTGCCTGTCCCCTAGTGGCTGCAGGCAGCGCGGCGGCCAGGTCCCTCGCGCGCTGCAGCAGGAGCTCGGCGCCGGAGCCGAGCCGGGTCAGGTGCGCGCAGACGTGCGGCAGCACGGTGTGCCCGGTGCGACACTCGATGGACGGGAAGTTAAACCATTAACCTCTTTCAATAGCCTGTGCCTGTCCCCTAGTGGCTGCAGGCAGCGCGGCGGCCAGGTCCCTCGCGCGCTGCAGCAGGAGCTCGGCGCCGGAGCCGAGCCGGGTCAGGTGCGCGCAGACGTGCGGCAGCACGGTGTGCCCGGTGCGACACTCGATGGACGGGAAGTTAAACCATTAACCTCTTTCAATAGCCTGTGCCTGTCCCCTAGTGGCTGCAGGCAGCGCGGCGGCCAGGTCCCTCGCGCGCTGCAGCAGGAGCTCGGCGCCGGAGCCGAGCCGGGTCAGGTGCGCGCAGACGTGCGGCAGCACGGTGTGCCCGGTGCGACACTCGATGGACGGGAAGTTAAACCATTAACCTCTTTCAATAGCCTGTGCCTGTCCCCTAGTGGCTGCAGGCAGCGCGGCGGCCAGGTCCCTCGCGCGCTGCAGCAGGAGCTCGGCGCCGGAGCCGAGCCGGGTCAGGTGCGCGCAGACGTGCGGCAGCACGGTGTGCCCGGTGCGACACTCGATGGACGGGAAGTTAAACCATTAACCTCTTTCAATAGCCTGTGCCTGTCCCCTAGTGGCTGCAGGCAGCGCGGCGGCCAGGTCCCTCGCGCGCTGCAGCAGGAGCTCGGCGCCGGAGCCGAGCCGGGTCAGGTGCGCGCAGACGTGCGGCAGCACGGTGTGCCCGGTGCGACACTCGATGGACGGGAAGTTAAACCATTAACCTCTTTCAATAGCCTGTGCCTGTCCCCTAGTGGCTGCAGGCAGCGCGGCGGCCAGGTCCCTCGCGCGCTGCAGCAGGAGCTCGGCGCCGGAGCCGAGCCGGGTCAGGTGCGCGCAGACGTGCGGCAGCACGGTGTGCCCGGTGCGACACTCGATGGACGGGAAGTTAAACCATTAACCTCTTTCAATAGCCTGTGCCTGTCCCCTAGTGGCTGCAGGCAGCGCGGCGGCCAGGTCCCTCGCGCGCTGCAGCAGGAGCTCGGCGCCGGAGCCGAGCCGGGTCAGGTGCGCGCAGACGTGCGGCAGCACGGTGTGCCCGGTGCGACACTCGATGGACGGGAAGTTAAACCATTAACCTCTTTCAATAGCCTGTGCCTGTCCCCTAGTGGCTGCAGGCAGCGCGGCGGCCAGGTCCCTCGCGCGCTGCAGCAGGAGCTCGGCGCCGGAGCCGAGCCGGGTCAGGTGCGCGCAGACGTGCGGCAGCACGGTGTGCCCGGTGCGACACTCGATGGACGGGAAGTTAAACCATTAACCTCTTTCAATAGCCTGTGCCTGTCCCCTAGTGGCTGCAGGCAGCGCGGCGGCCAGGTCCCTCGCGCGCTGCAGCAGGAGCTCGGCGCCGGAGCCGAGCCGGGTCAGGTGCGCGCAGACGTGCGGCAGCACGGTGTGCCCGGTGCGACACTCGATGGACGGGAAGTTAAACCATTAACCTCTTTCAATAGCCTGTGCCTGTCCCCTAGTGGCTGCAGGCAGCGCGGCGGCCAGGTCCCTCGCGCGCTGCAGCAGGAGCTCGGCGCCGGAGCCGAGCCGGGTCAGGTGCGCGCAGACGTGCGGCAGCACGGTGTGCCCGGTGCGACACTCGATGGACGGGAAGTTAAACCATTAACCTCTTTCAATAGCCTGTGCCTGTCCCCTAGTGGCTGCAGGCAGCGCGGCGGCCAGGTCCCTCGCGCGCTGCAGCAGGAGCTCGGCGCCGGAGCCGAGCCGGGTCAGGTGCGCGCAGACGTGCGGCAGCACGGTGTGCCCGGTGCGACACTCGATGGACGGGAAGTTAAACCATTAACCTCTTTCAATAGCCTGTGCCTGTCCCCTAGTGGCTGCAGGCAGCGCGGCGGCCAGGTCCCTCGCGCGCTGCAGCAGGAGCTCGGCGCCGGAGCCGAGCCGGGTCAGGTGCGCGCAGACGTGCGGCAGCACGGTGTGCCCGGTGCGACACTCGATGGACGGGAAGTTAAACCATTAACCTCTTTCAATAGCCTGTGCCTGTCCCCTAGTGGCTGCAGGCAGCGCGGCGGCCAGGTCCCTCGCGCGCTGCAGCAGGAGCTCGGCGCCGGAGCCGAGCCGGGTCAGGTGCGCGCAGACGTGCGGCAGCACGGTGTGCCCGGTGCGACACTCGATGGACGGGAAGTTAAACCATTAACCTCTTTCAATAGCCTGTGCCTGTCCCCTAGTGGCTGCAGGCAGCGCGGCGGCCAGGTCCCTCGCGCGCTGCAGCAGGAGCTCGGCGCCGGAGCCGAGCCGGGTCAGGTGCGCGCAGACGTGCGGCAGCACGGTGTGCCCGGTGCGACACTCGATGGACGGGAAGTTAAACCATTAACCTCTTTCAATAGCCTGTGCCTGTCCCCTAGTGGCTGCAGGCAGCGCGGCGGCCAGGTCCCTCGCGCGCTGCAGCAGGAGCTCGGCGCCGGAGCCGAGCCGGGTCAGGTGCGCGCAGACGTGCGGCAGCACGGTGTGCCCGGTGCGACACTCGATGGACGGGAAGTTAAACCATTAACCTCTTTCAATAGCCTGTGCCTGTCCCCTAGTGGCTGCAGGCAGCGCGGCGGCCAGGTCCCTCGCGCGCTGCAGCAGGAGCTCGGCGCCGGAGCCGAGCCGGGTCAGGTGCGCGCAGACGTGCGGCAGCACGGTGTGCCCGGTGCGACACTCGATGGACGGGAAGTTAAACCATTAACCTCTTTCAATAGCCTGTGCCTGTCCCCTAGTGGCTGCAGGCAGCGCGGCGGCCAGGTCCCTCGCGCGCTGCAGCAGGAGCTCGGCGCCGGAGCCGAGCCGGGTCAGGTGCGCGCAGACGTGCGGCAGCACGGTGTGCCCGGTGCGACACTCGATGGACGGGAAGTTAAACCATTAACCTCTTTCAATAGCCTGTGCCTGTCCCCTAGTGGCTGCAGGCAGCGCGGCGGCCAGGTCCCTCGCGCGCTGCAGCAGGAGCTCGGCGCCGGAGCCGAGCCGGGTCAGGTGCGCGCAGACGTGCGGCAGCACGGTGTGCCCGGTGCGACACTCGATGGACGGGAAGTTAAACCATTAACCTCTTTCAATAGCCTGTGCCTGTCCCCTAGTGGCTGCAGGCAGCGCGGCGGCCAGGTCCCTCGCGCGCTGCAGCAGGAGCTCGGCGCCGGAGCCGAGCCGGGTCAGGTGCGCGCAGACGTGCGGCAGCACGGTGTGCCCGGTGCGACACTCGATGGACGGGAAGTTAAACCATTAACCTCTTTCAATAGCCTGTGCCTGTCCCCTAGTGGCTGCAGGCAGCGCGGCGGCCAGGTCCCTCGCGCGCTGCAGCAGGAGCTCGGCGCCGGAGCCGAGCCGGGTCAGGTGCGCGCAGACGTGCGGCAGCACGGTGTGCCCGGTGCGACACTCGATGGACGGGAAGTTAAACCATTAACCTCTTTCAATAGCCTGTGCCTGTCCCCTAGTGGCTGCAGGCAGCGCGGCGGCCAGGTCCCTCGCGCGCTGCAGCAGGAGCTCGGCGCCGGAGCCGAGCCGGGTCAGGTGCGCGCAGACGTGCGGCAGCACGGTGTGCCCGGTGCGACACTCGATGGACGGGAAGTTAAACCATTAACCTCTTTCAATAGCCTGTGCCTGTCCCCTAGTGGCTGCAGGCAGCGCGGCGGCCAGGTCCCTCGCGCGCTGCAGCAGGAGCTCGGCGCCGGAGCCGAGCCGGGTCAGGTGCGCGCAGACGTGCGGCAGCACGGTGTGCCCGGTGCGACACTCGATGGACGGGAAGTTAAACCATTAACCTCTTTCAATAGCCTGTGCCTGTCCCCTAGTGGCTGCAGGCAGCGCGGCGGCCAGGTCCCTCGCGCGCTGCAGCAGGAGCTCGGCGCCGGAGCCGAGCCGGGTCAGGTGCGCGCAGACGTGCGGCAGCACGGTGTGCCCGGTGCGACACTCGATGGACGGGAAGTTAAACCATTAACCTCTTTCAATAGCCTGTGCCTGTCCCCTAGTGGCTGCAGGCAGCGCGGCGGCCAGGTCCCTCGCGCGCTGCAGCAGGAGCTCGGCGCCGGAGCCGAGCCGGGTCAGGTGCGCGCAGACGTGCGGCAGCACGGTGTGCCCGGTGCGACACTCGATGGACGGGAAGTTAAACCATTAACCTCTTTCAATAGCCTGTGCCTGTCCCCTAGTGGCTGCAGGCAGCGCGGCGGCCAGGTCCCTCGCGCGCTGCAGCAGGAGCTCGGCGCCGGAGCCGAGCCGGGTCAGGTGCGCGCAGACGTGCGGCAGCACGGTGTGCCCGGTGCGACACTCGATGGACGGGAAGTTAAACCATTAACCTCTTTCAATAGCCTGTGCCTGTCCCCTAGTGGCTGCAGGCAGCGCGGCGGCCAGGTCCCTCGCGCGCTGCAGCAGGAGCTCGGCGCCGGAGCCGAGCCGGGTCAGGTGCGCGCAGACGTGCGGCAGCACGGTGTGCCCGGTGCGACACTCGATGGACGGGAAGTTAAACCATTAACCTCTTTCAATAGCCTGTGCCTGTCCCCTAGTGGCTGCAGGCAGCGCGGCGGCCAGGTCCCTCGCGCGCTGCAGCAGGAGCTCGGCGCCGGAGCCGAGCCGGGTCAGGTGCGCGCAGACGTGCGGCAGCACGGTGTGCCCGGTGCGACACTCGATGGACGGGAAGTTAAACCATTAACCTCTTTCAATAGCCTGTGCCTGTCCCCTAGTGGCTGCAGGCAGCGCGGCGGCCAGGTCCCTCGCGCGCTGCAGCAGGAGCTCGGCGCCGGAGCCGAGCCGGGTCAGGTGCGCGCAGACGTGCGGCAGCACGGTGTGCCCGGTGCGACACTCGATGGACGGGAAGTTAAACCATTAACCTCTTTCAATAGCCTGTGCCTGTCCCCTAGTGGCTGCAGGCAGCGCGGCGGCCAGGTCCCTCGCGCGCTGCAGCAGGAGCTCGGCGCCGGAGCCGAGCCGGGTCAGGTGCGCGCAGACGTGCGGCAGCACGGTGTGCCCGGTGCGACACTCGATGGACGGGAAGTTAAACCATTAACCTCTTTCAATAGCCTGTGCCTGTCCCCTAGTGGCTGCAGGCAGCGCGGCGGCCAGGTCCCTCGCGCGCTGCAGCAGGAGCTCGGCGCCGGAGCCGAGCCGGGTCAGGTGCGCGCAGACGTGCGGCAGCACGGTGTGCCCGGTGCGACACTCGATGGACGGGAAGTTAAACCATTAACCTCTTTCAATAGCCTGTGCCTGTCCCCTAGTGGCTGCAGGCAGCGCGGCGGCCAGGTCCCTCGCGCGCTGCAGCAGGAGCTCGGCGCCGGAGCCGAGCCGGGTCAGGTGCGCGCAGACGTGCGGCAGCACGGTGTGCCCGGTGCGACACTCGATGGACGGGAAGTTAAACCATTAACCTCTTTCAATAGCCTGTGCCTGTCCCCTAGTGGCTGCAGGCAGCGCGGCGGCCAGGTCCCTCGCGCGCTGCAGCAGGAGCTCGGCGCCGGAGCCGAGCCGGGTCAGGTGCGCGCAGACGTGCGGCAGCACGGTGTGCCCGGTGCGACACTCGATGGACGGGAAGTTAAACCATTAACCTCTTTCAATAGCCTGTGCCTGTCCCCTAGTGGCTGCAGGCAGCGCGGCGGCCAGGTCCCTCGCGCGCTGCAGCAGGAGCTCGGCGCCGGAGCCGAGCCGGGTCAGGTGCGCGCAGACGTGCGGCAGCACGGTGTGCCCGGTGCGACACTCGATGGACGGGAAGTTAAACCATTAACCTCTTTCAATAGCCTGTGCCTGTCCCCTAGTGGCTGCAGGCAGCGCGGCGGCCAGGTCCCTCGCGCGCTGCAGCAGGAGCTCGGCGCCGGAGCCGAGCCGGGTCAGGTGCGCGCAGACGTGCGGCAGCACGGTGTGCCCGGTGCGACACTCGATGGACGGGAAGTTAAACCATTAACCTCTTTCAATAGCCTGTGCCTGTCCCCTAGTGGCTGCAGGCAGCGCGGCGGCCAGGTCCCTCGCGCGCTGCAGCAGGAGCTCGGCGCCGGAGCCGAGCCGGGTCAGGTGCGCGCAGACGTGCGGCAGCACGGTGTGCCCGGTGCGACACTCGATGGACGGGAAGTTAAACCATTAACCTCTTTCAATAGCCTGTGCCTGTCCCCTAGTGGCTGCAGGCAGCGCGGCGGCCAGGTCCCTCGCGCGCTGCAGCAGGAGCTCGGCGCCGGAGCCGAGCCGGGTCAGGTGCGCGCAGACGTGCGGCAGCACGGTGTGCCCGGTGCGACACTCGATGGACGGGAAGTTAAACCATTAACCTCTTTCAATAGCCTGTGCCTGTCCCCTAGTGGCTGCAGGCAGCGCGGCGGCCAGGTCCCTCGCGCGCTGCAGCAGGAGCTCGGCGCCGGAGCCGAGCCGGGTCAGGTGCGCGCAGACGTGCGGCAGCACGGTGTGCCCGGTGCGACACTCGATGGACGGGAAGTTAAACCATTAACCTCTTTCAATAGCCTGTGCCTGTCCCCTAGTGGCTGCAGGCAGCGCGGCGGCCAGGTCCCTCGCGCGCTGCAGCAGGAGCTCGGCGCCGGAGCCGAGCCGGGTCAGGTGCGCGCAGACGTGCGGCAGCACGGTGTGCCCGGTGCGACACTCGATGGACGGGAAGTTAAACCATTAACCTCTTTCAATAGCCTGTGCCTGTCCCCTAGTGGCTGCAGGCAGCGCGGCGGCCAGGTCCCTCGCGCGCTGCAGCAGGAGCTCGGCGCCGGAGCCGAGCCGGGTCAGGTGCGCGCAGACGTGCGGCAGCACGGTGTGCCCGGTGCGACACTCGATGGACGGGAAGTTAAACCATTAACCTCTTTCAATAGCCTGTGCCTGTCCCCTAGTGGCTGCAGGCAGCGCGGCGGCCAGGTCCCTCGCGCGCTGCAGCAGGAGCTCGGCGCCGGAGCCGAGCCGGGTCAGGTGCGCGCAGACGTGCGGCAGCACGGTGTGCCCGGTGCGACACTCGATGGACGGGAAGTTAAACCATTAACCTCTTTCAATAGCCTGTGCCTGTCCCCTAGTGGCTGCAGGCAGCGCGGCGGCCAGGTCCCTCGCGCGCTGCAGCAGGAGCTCGGCGCCGGAGCCGAGCCGGGTCAGGTGCGCGCAGACGTGCGGCAGCACGGTGTGCCCGGTGCGACACTCGATGGACGGGAAGTTAAACCATTAACCTCTTTCAATAGCCTGTGCCTGTCCCCTAGTGGCTGCAGGCAGCGCGGCGGCCAGGTCCCTCGCGCGCTGCAGCAGGAGCTCGGCGCCGGAGCCGAGCCGGGTCAGGTGCGCGCAGACGTGCGGCAGCACGGTGTGCCCGGTGCGACACTCGATGGACGGGAAGTTAAACCATTAACCTCTTTCAATAGCCTGTGCCTGTCCCCTAGTGGCTGCAGGCAGCGCGGCGGCCAGGTCCCTCGCGCGCTGCAGCAGGAGCTCGGCGCCGGAGCCGAGCCGGGTCAGGTGCGCGCAGACGTGCGGCAGCACGGTGTGCCCGGTGCGACACTCGATGGACGGGAAGTTAAACCATTAACCTCTTTCAATAGCCTGTGCCTGTCCCCTAGTGGCTGCAGGCAGCGCGGCGGCCAGGTCCCTCGCGCGCTGCAGCAGGAGCTCGGCGCCGGAGCCGAGCCGGGTCAGGTGCGCGCAGACGTGCGGCAGCACGGTGTGCCCGGTGCGACACTCGATGGACGGGAAGTTAAACCATTAACCTCTTTCAATAGCCTGTGCCTGTCCCCTAGTGGCTGCAGGCAGCGCGGCGGCCAGGTCCCTCGCGCGCTGCAGCAGGAGCTCGGCGCCGGAGCCGAGCCGGGTCAGGTGCGCGCAGACGTGCGGCAGCACGGTGTGCCCGGTGCGACACTCGATGGACGGGAAGTTAAACCATTAACCTCTTTCAATAGCCTGTGCCTGTCCCCTAGTGGCTGCAGGCAGCGCGGCGGCCAGGTCCCTCGCGCGCTGCAGCAGGAGCTCGGCGCCGGAGCCGAGCCGGGTCAGGTGCGCGCAGACGTGCGGCAGCACGGTGTGCCCGGTGCGACACTCGATGGACGGGAAGTTAAACCATTAACCTCTTTCAATAGCCTGTGCCTGTCCCCTAGTGGCTGCAGGCAGCGCGGCGGCCAGGTCCCTCGCGCGCTGCAGCAGGAGCTCGGCGCCGGAGCCGAGCCGGGTCAGGTGCGCGCAGACGTGCGGCAGCACGGTGTGCCCGGTGCGACACTCGATGGACGGGAAGTTAAACCATTAACCTCTTTCAATAGCCTGTGCCTGTCCCCTAGTGGCTGCAGGCAGCGCGGCGGCCAGGTCCCTCGCGCGCTGCAGCAGGAGCTCGGCGCCGGAGCCGAGCCGGGTCAGGTGCGCGCAGACGTGCGGCAGCACGGTGTGCCCGGTGCGACACTCGATGGACGGGAAGTTAAACCATTAACCTCTTTCAATAGCCTGTGCCTGTCCCCTAGTGGCTGCAGGCAGCGCGGCGGCCAGGTCCCTCGCGCGCTGCAGCAGGAGCTCGGCGCCGGAGCCGAGCCGGGTCAGGTGCGCGCAGACGTGCGGCAGCACGGTGTGCCCGGTGCGACACTCGATGGACGGGAAGTTAAACCATTAACCTCTTTCAATAGCCTGTGCCTGTCCCCTAGTGGCTGCAGGCAGCGCGGCGGCCAGGTCCCTCGCGCGCTGCAGCAGGAGCTCGGCGCCGGAGCCGAGCCGGGTCAGGTGCGCGCAGACGTGCGGCAGCACGGTGTGCCCGGTGCGACACTCGATGGACGGGAAGTTGGGGGATTCTTCGCCACCGGCGGACGTGTCTTCTTCCTGTGACCGGAGAATAGTGAATCAATCAAGAGTAAGTATTATATTATAGCATAGAGTAACTTATACTAGAGCGGTACTGTCATAGTAAATTTTGTAACCCCAGTAAATTCACTGCCATCTGTCGACACACTTTAAAACTAAAAATGAAGATTTATAAAAATACGATAGAATGTATTTAAATATAGATAAATGATTTTTTTTATTTGCATTAATTATTTTTATGATTTTGACCCATGTTCTTTCACTGATATGCGTTAAAATTGTTAAATTACAAACGAAACCGTCAACGCCATCTATACGACTGTAGGCCAAAACTAGTAGCGCCCTCTGAACGAGAATCAAATTTTCTTAATTTTCGAGGCACGTTTTTTCCTTAGACTGTATCCATCTATTACGGAGTTCTTTAATGAGTAAAAATCGTGAAAGTTTAAATCAGTGTTATATCTATCTTTGATTATAGATAAGGTAAACACTAGAAGAAAGCCCCGCTGGGGCTTCTGGCTTGTTTACAAAATCTGCATGAAAGTGTGCCTCCTATTGTATTCTCTTCTCTGTCGCTCTCTATCTGTCTCACTTACATCAATCCTGTCCAACACGCTGGCCAGCTTATCCAGCATCTCGTCCAGCAATAGCGCCTCCTGCTTTATTCTCGCCCCGGCCGTCAGTAGCGGTGGAATGAGTGACAGGCAATTCTGTCTGTCTGTCACTTACATCAATTCTGCCCAGCGCGCTGGCCAGCTTATCCAACAGCTCGTCCAGCAATGGCGCCTCCTGCTGTATCCTCGCTCCGGCCGTCAGTAGCGGTGGAATGAGTGACAGGCAATTCTGTCTGTCTGTCACTTACATCAATCCTGCCCAGCGCGCTGGCCAGCTTATCCAACAGCTCGTCCAGCAATGGCGCCTCCTGCTGTATCCTCGCTCCGGCCGTCAGTAGCGGTGGAATGAGTGACAGGCAATCCTGTTTACTGGTTCGAACGTATTCTTCTAGCTTTAACAACGCCTAGAAAACATAATGGATTAATATTTATTGTACTGGATATAGTGTGTTAATATAGTATATCTCTCGCAAGGAACCACTTATTTTATTTTATTTTATACTGGGGTCTCCAACAACACGGCAGCGAGCTGGCAATACGCCGACACTAGTTTCTTGTTCACGCTGTCTCCCTCTTCCGCGCTCTCTTCTACTTGAGAGAGAGCTGTGTGGACGTGCTCTAGTATCGCGGCTATGTGGGAGGATACTAATGTAAAAAAATCTAAAATGTTTCTTACTGCAGTATATCTCTCGCAGGCAACCAGTGGGGTCTCCAACAGTACGGCAGCGAGCTGGCAACACGCCGACACTAGTTTTTTGTTCACGCTGTCTCCCTCTTCTGCGCTCTCCTCTTCTACTTGAGAGAGAGCTGTGTGGACGTGCTCTAGTATCGCGGCTATGTAGGAGGATTCTTGCTCTTCTGATATTTCCGCTGAAAGGACTTTGCGTCAAAACGATCCAAAAACCAACAGAGTTACAAAGGCAATAGAGTCCACCGCCGCGCTCGCCCGAACATCTACCCTGCAGCATAAATTTACTTACTTCGACTCTATTGACTAGGTAATAAGGGTGACGTCATTTTGACTAAAATACCAATATCTCAGTTCTGCAATGGAATTCCGCTTGGTGCCCATAGAACGAAATGAAGTACATAGAAATACCTATCTACCTAACTCTCATTTCTGTTGGTTTTTGGACCAAGCTCCATACAAAGTTAAAGTTGCCCATGGCCCATGGTCCTTTAGATTTAGATGCAAAATATAGATGTTTTCATTTGTACGTATCATTCACATTCATAAAACAAACCTTTTGTATTTTTTGTAATAGTAGATTTTTCGTAACCAAGGGAACAAATGTTGCAAGTTAAATAAAATCTTGAAAAACTTACTGATTGTCGACAGGAAACTGTCAGTTTTGAAGGCGTGGTCGGGGGACAGGATGAACGTGAGACAATCTGTGAACAACTCAACACAACCCAGCGCCGTCGTGTCGTCAAACTCACACATGTCACGGAATCTGGCGGAATGTGAACATTACAAGTATTACAACAGTGTACTTAGTAAACTATAGTTATATGTAATATTACTTTTTATATAAATAATTAGTTAAAAAGGTCAAGGTCACGGTCAAGGGGTCATCCATTAATTACGTCACACCAATTTCTAGGTTTTTTGACACACTTGGTCACATTTGGCAAAGCCCTCCCCCCAGCCCTGGTGTACTGTCACAGTTTTTTCAACGAAATCGGCAAATCGAATTAAGTACTATCAATATTTTATGAAAATTTTTTTGACAAGAGAAATATTAGTTATTTTATATCCCAATACTGATTAGGAGAGAAAATTAAACGATTATCGTTCCAAAAACTTGTAATTTAAGTGTACAGCGAATAAAACAATTTAAATAAATTTCTGTTACTGATGAAGTTAAAGTGACGTCACAAAATTTGTGCCCACCCCCTTGTCACAACATGTCACATTTTCTTGACCCCCTCCCTCCCCTTAAATGTGTGATGTAATTAATGGATGACCCCCAAGGTCAAAGTTTGTATGTGTGACTGTTTGTGTTCTGAATAAATTAATTTAAAAAACATTAAGCACATGCCTGCAGACACATCGCTTGTATAATGAGGGCTGCCGCGTTTAATTTCGCCGCCAGGAGCGCTAGTGTAGATGGAGGTCTTTCAAAATGACAAATGCATTAAAGTTTTGGGGGTTTCACGCTTTTTTATCGGGAATTTTCACTCCTTATTCGTAATTGTGGTAAATCTTTGTCCATTTTGGACAAAGATTTACCACAAACTGCAAAAAAATCACGTTTGTTGAAAAAAACTGCAAAAAAATCACGTTTGTTGTATGGGAGCCCCATTTAAATATTTATATTATTCTGTTTTTAGCATTTGTTGTTATAGCGGCAACAGAAATACATCATCTGTGAAAACTTCAACTGTCTAGCTATCACAGTTCATGAGATACAGCCTGGTGACAGACAGACAGACGGACAGACGGACGCACAGACGGACGGACAGACGGACAGCGGAGTCTTAGTAATAGGGTCCAGTTTTTACCCTTTGGGTACGGAACCCTAAAAATGGCAAATAAAATATATGCAAAACAGGTTGAATAAAAGGACACATTTAGACGTTAAAATGCCTTTGTGTATATTAGAACGTATTAATTTTATAAAAATAAGCATAGAAGAATATTGAGATCTGTTTTTCTGGACCTACATCTACAGTGGTGCCAACTGGTGAGCACAAAAACGGTAGCCCTCATTGTGGCTATGTTACTGATGAGTTTAACCCCCTGCGCGTCGCTCAGTTCGGCCACAGGGCGGACACAGCGCAACGACCAATGATGGAAGTCTCGAGAGTAAGAAGGTAGTAATAACCGTCAGTTATCATTACATACCTGCAGACACACCGCTTGTACATAATTGTGGCTATATGAGCGATGAGTTTAACCCCCTGCTTGTCCGCTAGTTCGACCACAGAGCGGACACAGCGCAGCGACCAATGGTGGAACTCTCGTGAGCTACGAATTCGGTTTCGTTGCTCGAGAGTGCACCACGGGACTTCTTCGCTGAAAAAAAAGTGTGTTAATTTATATATTTAAACTAGGCATAATCTTCAAAAACTTCAACGGTTTATTCTAATGCTTTTCGAACACTACGTAATGTTCTTAGTAGCAGAATGACAAATCAAACCGGTTATCAACATCTCCTAGATTCAGTAAAGTTGGGTTAGGTTCTTCGGATGTTTATAATTTATTTATTTGAATTTAAAATGTTTTAGCATTATCAATCAATCAATCAATCATTTATTTAACTTCAGACAACAATGGTCCACAATGATACAAATTAAACATTACAATTAAAATTAAATTAAAATAGATTATAAATAAAATTAAAACATAAATTGAAAAAATTACACTAAATTATATACAAATTACACTAAATTATATATCACTAAATCTTATAAAACAAAGTCCCGCGCCGCGTCTATCTGTATGTAAGTATGTATTTTCGCGATAAACTAAAAAACTACTGAATGGACTTTCATGCAGTTTTCACCTAATTTTACTCTTGAAGAAAGTTTAGATGTGTAATTTGTTAAGGTTTCGTGTATAACCCGTGCGAAGCCGGGGCCGTTCGCTAGTAAGTAATGAAATAAATCGATTCACGAACGACAGAGTTCTAAGACTTAGGGTGGGTTGCACCAACTGTTTGTCATCGTTAAAGAGGTTGTTAAATTTTATTGTATAAAAAGTTTCATAGTAAACCGCCGCGGTGCGCCGGGTGACGTTGATCAGTCTGTCAAGTGCGGATGATGGAACTGGTACTTAAACAATGAAACAAAAACCTAACGTAAAAAATACTACGACTAAAAATGTACAGCATAATACAGTAAACTTATTAGAAAACTTACCTATACAGCAGTTCCATCACTCGTAGACATATTTTCAGGTCCCAGACGCAAGGTAACGTCTTGAAAGGAGCACCTCTATCTTTAGTCAAGTTTGACACTTTGACTGGCCTGTTATCCTTGTCATTCTGTGACTTTTGACTCTTCTGCGACTTGACGGTTTCTCGCGTCTCGTTTAGAGTTGATTTACTGCCCTTCTTGCCTAATTTTGGTGTTGCCTGTTAAAGACAAAATAATCTATGCACAAACTTCACCTTTGTAATAGATATGTTAAAGAGCTTTCTGCTTATTGAGTATTTCAGGTAAAGGTATAGCTGTCCAATCTTAACCTCAGCCATGCTTCGAGGTGAACACCTTGTCGCCATGTTTCACTTAAAATCAATGATTTCAAAAGTAAAGATAGGCCTATTCATATAATTCCGACCGAACATTCTCGTTTGGTATGCCTGGGTGGAATGCTATAACGCAATTGGTTGATGAGTTCGCATCACGCGCGCGATTGGTCACAACTAGTTGCGTTACACTGCACGATTGGCTTGAATTCGTGAGTGATACCCAAAATGACACCGCCGCACCACTATTCTAAGTGCCCGTAAGGCCCGTCTTTACAAAGTAATATACAGCTTAAAATTCTAAAAGGTTCTATGAAACATACCTTGGTGTTATCCAATAACTGTGTGTACCCCTTGAACAGATTAAGCACAGTGGCGGTAGTTTTAGGACTATTACGGTCCCACTTCATGACCTGGTAGGCGACCAGCGCCTCGTACGATGACAGTATCTGCTGAAACTTGAAGGTTTTCGCCTGGGATTCGGGGGTCAGGTCTGAAAGGCCTACGTCATCCTGGAAATGAAAAATAGCTAATCTGGCAAATCAATTTTCAAAACGAGATAAATGTTCACCTACCCAACGAAAGTGTACGAAAAAGATGGGAGTAGACATCACAAATTAAAACCACCCACATGTATAACGTGGAGCTATAGAGTAATCATCACCTGTGTTTTACTCAACACATTACATACAGTTGGTCAAGCCTAATAGTAATGATCGGGGTAAAGAATCGAAGAAGGGGTGGAAGGGGGGGGGGGTTAAGTTTTTACCCTTTGGGTCGGGTTCGATAGAGAATAGAGTGTGTCCCATAGATGGCGCTGTTAACACAAGTTAACATGTATGTATAAGCATAGAGTAACTTATACTAGAGCGGTACTGTCATAGTAAATTTTGTAACCCCAGTAAATTCACTGCCATCTGTCGACACACTTTAAAACTAAAAATAAATATTTATAAAAATACGATAAAATGTATTTAAATATGGATAAATGATTTTTTTATTTGCATTAATTATTTTTATATGATTTTGACCCATGTTCTTTCACTGGTATGCGTTAAAATTATAAATAACAAACGAAACAGTCAACGCCCTCTATACGAGTGTAGGCCAAAACTAGTGGCGCCATCTGATCGAGAATCAAATTTTCGTGATTTTCGAGGCACGTTTTTTCCTTAGACTGTATCCATTTATTACGGAGTTATATCTATCTTTGGTATAGGTTACTCTATGGTTTACTAAAGGGGCTAGTGCTGCACTTTGGTGGCAGAACATTGCAGTAATGCCCCTATTGATAATAGCAGAAGATAACACAATATATTCTTACCACTTCAATATGAGCGAACCGCTCGCTGTCACAAATCTTCGTCAGATCTAGTGCCAGCTTACTGCGTAAAGCGGCGCTGCCGTTGTCGGCCTGGCTGGCTAAAATGTCCTCTAATTCCTCCTCCTCCTCTTGGAGGAACTGTGCTGTCACGTAGAGGAGGTGGGATATGGGTTCCTGGTGATTAATAATAATAACATTCTTATTATTTATGGTACGTGGTCACAGATTATATAATAGTTCTTACGAACAGATAGTTATTACTCAAAGAAAACGCAAATACCTACCATTTTGATGCCTACACAAAAATACAATAGAGTGACCTTCAACGCGCCGCTCCCCGTTGTTATACAGAACATTGTTTTACAGAATGGAAATTTATCAAATAACACCTGTCTAAAAGAGTGTACTAACCACTAATACGGCGGTGGCTTCGTTGATTTGCACACACTTGTCCCAAAGCACTCGTTCCTCTTCCAAATATTTGGTGAGGTGCTCGTTCAGAAAGTCAAGAACGCACTCGTGGAGGCCCGGCTTGTCTTTTACACACTCGTACAATTCTGTTTAAAAAATAGAATAGAGTACTCTTAATAAAAAGGGTGCCATAGATAATTAGTCATAATCTTAAGGTTCCTAAGCCATTAGAACAAAACACTTGAAAAACATGAAGCAGTCATCGCCGCCCATGGACATAAGCAACACCAGAGGAGCCACTTATGCGTTGCCCACCTTTGAGAACCCTAAATACCTGCTTCTTGAGGAACCCCATGTCATAGTGCAAAGGAAACACCTCAGAAGGTAGCTAATTCCACAACTTGCACGTTCTGGGCAAAAACGAGCGAGATGCCCGCTTGTTTTTGGTTTGCCACGTGTCAAGAAAGTGAGGATGAGCTTTGTTTCTTTGGCGGGAGGTGCGGTGGTAAAAACGTGACGGTGGCACCAGATCAAAAAGTTCTTCAGAACATTCCCCATTGTACAGACGGTAGAACAAGCACAGAGAGCCAACGTCCCTCCGAAGGCTAAGAGGTTCCAAACCGACTGTGAGATCGGGATCGCCAACAATACGAACTGCCCGACGTTGGATGGAGTCAAGTGGAAAGAGTTGGTATTTCGGTGCTCCAGACCAGAGATGAGAACAGTACTCCATATGTGGTCGAACCTGCGCTTTGTATAACGAAAGCCGGTGACCTGGTGTGAAGTACTGTTACGCTCTATTCAGCACCCCAAGCTTCTTATAGGCCAATTTGGCTTTGAGTTCCAAGTGACCCCGAAACTGGACTTCGTATCCCGATACTCTTGGATATGGCAAGGGGCATGTTCTGGAACTCAAATTTTTAGGGCAAAAACATGTTTCTTTATCCATAGCTATGGCTGTATAGAATTTTTTGAAACAGTGATACAATTTGATACATACTAGTATAAAGCAGTTGTTTGACGGCCGCATCTTGTACAAGGCACCGTCGTAGTATCGACACCACCTCCAGACATACTGACTCGTTGCGCACACTAGACGCCGCTCTGTAACAATGTTTTATTCTATAACCGAAACAAAGCCTAAACGACATAACCTAAACGGCTTTTAATATGTATACCACATGTACACTAAACAGACCTGTAACGATTGTTATTAATAAATAAAAATAAAATAAAAAATAAAAATCATTTATTTCGGACCACAGAAATCCATAACAGGTTAGTCGAACATGCAGGAACTTAAAACTATGTTAGATACAATTAATTATTACTTAACTTACTAGATATCTACAACTACAATACATACTTGGCTAGGGAACGATGCAG